>NC_091567.1:2512363-2517363 GCF_042767895.1 Penaeus vannamei
TGGGAGGGAAGGAGCCAGGGGGAGGTGTGGGAGGAGAGAGTGGAGGGGATGGGAAGGGAGCCAGGGGGAGGGTGTGGGAGAGAGAGTGGAGAGGGGGAAGGGGGGAGGAGGGGTAGAGGAAAGGGTAGAGGAAGAGGGGAGGAAGAGGAGAAGAGATGGAGATGGTGGGGTGAGGGGAAATGGGAGGGGAATGGGGGGATGGAGGATTAGAAGGAAGGGGAGGAGGAGGGTAAAAGGGGAATGAGGGAGAGAACAGGGAAGAGACATAAGAGGCAAGGACAGCGTGAGAGGGTACTGAGGGGGGGAGGGGGATACAAGGAAGGGAAGAGCAGGGATTAGAAGGGGACTACAGGAGGGAAGTAGGGAAGGGATAGTGACTAGGAGGGAGACGAAGGGAAGGGGAAGGGGAAAGGGGGATTGGAGAGAGAGGTTTGAAGAGAGGGGAGTTAGAAGGGATGGCGGGACTAGGAGGGGTCAAGGAAGAGGAGAGAGAGAAGAGGAGGTTAGGAAGGGGAAGGGGAGAGGGAGGCTAGAAGGGAGGGAAGTAGGACGGGGCAGGGACTAAAAAGAGTAGAGAGAGGAAGAGACTAGAAAGGGGAAAGGGAGAGGGGGAATATAAGGGGGCTGAAGGGAGCGGAGTCGAGAGGGATGGGGACTAGGCGGGGGTCAAGGAAGAGGAGAGAGAGGAGGAGGTTAGGAAGGGGAAGGGGAGAGGGAGGCTAGAAGGAAGGGAAGTAGGACGGGGCAGGGACTAGAAAGAGTAGATAGAGGAAGAGAGTAGGAAGGAAAGGGAGAAGGGGGGGGCTAGGCAGGGGTCAAGGAAGAGGAGAGAGAGGAGGAGACTAAGAAGGGGAAGGGGAGAGGGGGGGGATAGAAGGGGGCTGAAAGGAGGGGAGTGGGGAGGGACGGAGACCAAGAGGGGAGAAAGAGGGAGGGGGGCTAGAGGACACGATGTCAACACGTGTAAGACCGGCGATGGCACACAGGTAATGGCCGCCCCACTGCCGATGTATGGCGGCCCTGTCTTTCTTTCCTTCTTTCTCGCTCTCTCGATGTCGTTTATATGTTGATCAAGAGTGATTTGACTTTCTAAAGAGGCGTCTTTGATTTTGTTTCGTTTCTTTGTGCCCGTGTGTGGTTGGGTGGGACGATGTGTGTCTGTGTGTCTTACGCGTGTTTGAGATAATAGGTGCAGATGTATGTATGGTATGCGTGTCGGACATTGGTTTGTGTGTGCGTCGGTCTGTTCATGAATGCGCGACGCAGTATGTGTATGTCTTCTCGATGCGCGCATTCCTGTTTACCTGTGTGCGTGTTCGCTCGTGTTTGTCCACGCACGTAAATGCTTCTGTTCATAAATTTTAAGAGCTTGGATACACGTGCACTTCATAACACACACATAAAACTGCACACCCTCTTTCAGATTCGCCATTACACTCCACACCCATAGCACACAATGCACTTTAGTTCAGCAGGTTGTAGTACAGATAAATTACTACGGTCTCCATACAGCGACGCTGCATATTACACGCGACAATCTACCCACACCTCTACACCCTCAGCACGCACGGGCCTTCCTGGGTGTTTGCCCCTCCCGCCCCACGCCGGTAGAAAGTCGCCAGCGTTGCAAGCTCTCGCCCCTCGCAGCTGCATCTGTATTGCAACGCACACTCTCACGCGAACAAAACAGTCCACACAAAAAGTTTATCCACCCAAACAAGCGGGGAAGTTTAGCGGGGTCGGGTGACAACAGTGGGCCGCCCTGGGGGGACTTGTTGGCTGGGGTGAAGTGGGGTGGGCGAGGCGAGGGGAGGCAAACGAGGAGGGCGAGGGGAGGCAAACGAGGGAGAGGAAGGGGAGAAGGCAAACGAGGGAGAGCGAGCGGGTAGATGTGGGAGAGGTATAGGAATGGGAGAGAGGGCAGAGGGAGAGGGGGAGGGAGGGGGAAGTGGCAGACGAAGGTGAGGGAGCGGGCAGATGATGGAAGAGGTATATAGGAATGGGAATAGGGAGAGGAGGAGAGGAGAGGGAGGAGGAGTGGGAGAGGGAGTGGGGGGTGGAGAGGGAGTGGGAGAGGGAGTGAGAGACTAAAGGGGGAGGGTAAGACGAGAGAGAGAGAGAGGCGCGAAAAACGAGGGAGAAGTAGTAGAAGTGATGGAAAGGAGGGAGAGAGAGCGGAAGAAACAGCGAAGGAGGGAGAAGAAAGAGGATAAGAGGGGCAGAAGAGGGAGAGAAAGGGAGACGAGGAGCACACCAGGGGGGGGAGGGACGGGGAAGGGCTATGCAAAGTGAGCTGCGGCGGATCTTGTCATGCTAAATTTTCTCGTCTGTCACATGTTAGTGTAGCCATGCACGTACATGCAGACACGCATACGCAAACACGCACGCACACACGCACGCACGCACGGACACGTACTCACGCACGCACTCACGTACACACACACGCACGCACTCACGCACGCACGTACGCACGCACTCACTCACGCACGCACTCACGTACACACACACACACACACACACACACACACACACACACACACACACACACACACACACACACACACACACACACACACACACACACACACACACACACACACACACACACACACACACACACACACACACACACACACACACACACACACACACACACACACACACACACACACCTGCATGCATGTATGTATACGTATATATGTATATTTATGTACGTATATATGTGTCCATTTATGTATGTGTATATATGTATACATGTATGTATATACATACACATATGAATTCAGATATTTTCATTGTGTAAATATAAACAATATTACATATTTTGCTGTCAAACCAGCGCTATGGATATAGGAGCAGATGTTGGCGATATAAGGAGAAATTCCTTCCGGGCGGCCAAAATGAGACGATAATGACATGAAAATGACAAGAGAATGACACGAATGGCACGCCCTCCCTCCTCTCCCCACCCCCCAGCCCCCACCTCAAAAAAATTGTTTCTCGAAGACGTTTTAATTTTTCATGATAACAAACCAAGGTATGGGAACTAATGTATGATATGTATAATCATCCTTTTATTTTTTATCTCTATATGTAGTTTTGAAGCATATTTATACTGATAAGCATAAAGATTGGTGATAACCCAATATCTATATGTATTCTCGTCCTCCCTCCCCCCCTCTCTCTCTCTCTCTTTCTCTCTCTCCCTCTCTCTCTTTCTCTCTTTCTTTCTTTCTCTCTCTCTCTCTCTCTCTCCCTCTCTCTCTCCCTCTCCCTCTCCCTCTCTCTCTCTCTCTTCCTTCCTCTCTCTCTCTCTCTCTCTCTTTGCCTCCCTCCCCTTCCCTCCATCTTTCCCTCGCCCATTTCTCCTCTCTGGCTCTCTCTCTCTCTCTCTCTCTCTCTCTCTCTCTCTCTCTCTCCCTTTTTCTCTCTCTCTCTCTCTCTCTCCCTCTCTCTTTCCCTTCCTTCCTCTCTCCCTCCTCTCCTTTCTTTGCCTCTCTCGCTTTCTCTCTCCATCTTTCCCTCTGCTCCATTTCTCCTTTCTGGCTATCTGGCCACTTTTCCTCTCTCTCTCTCTCCCTCCCACCCTTTCCCTCTGTCTCTCACTCTCTCACTCTCTCCCTCTCTCTCCCCTCTCTCTCTCTTTCCCTCTCTCCTTCTCTTTCCCCTCTCTCCCTCTCTTTCTTTCTGTTTATCTCCCTCCTTCCCTCCCTCTTTTCCTCTCTGTCTATCTGTTTATCTCTAACTGATTGTCAGTCTTTCTCTCTCTCTCTCTCTCTCTCTCTCTCTCTCTCTCTCTCTCTCTCTCTCTCTCTCTCTCTCTCTCTCTCTCTCTCTCTCTCTCTCTCTCTCTTGTAGAGGAGTTGCTATGAATGTTTATCTTAACCCAATCGTGAAGTTGCTTATTGTGCATTTTAATGGAGTCGATTTTGGGCGATTTTTTTGTTTTCTTTTTTGCGGGGGAGGGGGTGTAGGAGGTTTTGCACGCTACCTTGGCTTCTGCTTCGTGTTTCTGCAAGATTCGTCCTTTTGGCTCGGTGGCGTACGGGTGAGAGTTGCGCGGGGAAGGAGATTCTGTCACAGTACGACCCAAGTCAGCGGCGGGCTTGTGCGTGTGCCGGTGTGTTCCGCGGAAGCCTTCTTGACCTGCGACCTCGTTTCTAAAGAGTCTCAGCTGATCCCGCGATCCCTCTTCGCCAGATTGGATCACAAATCTGACCTTCCATTTGTCCCGGCGGATTGGGGCAAGGAATCACGCCCACCGCTTCGCCGGCAGGAGGAAAGGGGCGCGCGAGGAGGCGTATGCGTCGGCCCTGCAGGTCGTCCCGCAGAAGGTGGATTTCGGAGCCGTCGCGAGTTGGCGGATCCGAGTGGAACCGGCGATCGCACGTCGGCTGTTGTTGGTTCGGCGAACTCCAGCCCTGATACCGCCATGGTGAATATATTGTCGCAGATAATTGAGTTTGTTGCCGGTAATTGCGTTTGGAAATTGTACGGGCGAGTTAAGGGTTGCCTTCGGGACGCTGGCGGATTTGGCTCGCAGCGGTCGCCGGGGCGCTCGAGGGCTGGAGTGATCGCGGCGTGGAAGCGAAGAAACGCACCGCAAAAGCGCGTTCCGTGAGGGCGAAGAGGGAGAAGCAAAATGGAGTGAAACGGAGAAATAAAAGTGGAATATAAAACAGAGCCTCTACACCCCCTACCCTCTTCCACACCGAGACACAGCAGGTAAGTCATGCAAAGGCTAGTGATTCCTCCCCCTTTCCGCGTTATTTTTGGACCTGTTCATGCAAGGGAAAAGAAAATGTTTGACAACCCGACAAGCTATTACACGGGCCGCAATGATGCCGGGCGGACCACACTCCACCCCCGTGATTACCACAGGAAGCCAGCAATAGACACAGGTATGCGAGGCGGTGGTCGTGCGTGGAATAGGTCGCGCCGCAAGGAATTGGGAATGTATTGGGAGGAAGTTCAGCGAAGCCAGTCACACGCCCGGGCCT
>NC_091567.1:2529863-2547363 GCF_042767895.1 Penaeus vannamei
TGTGTGTGTGTGTGTGTGTGTGTGTGTGTGTGTGTGTGTGTGTGTGTATACATACATACACACATATGTATATATATGTATATATGTATATATATGTATATAAATATGTATATATATATGTATATATATATGTATATGTGTATATATATATATATATATATATGTGTGTGTGTGTGTGTGTGTGTGTGTGTGTGTGTGTGTGTGTGTGTGTGTGTGTGTGTACACACGCACGCACGCACGCACCAAAAAATATACACACAACAAAATTGTTCCTCTACCAGATGGAAAAAGTCTACGGGTTTCCATCCAGATTTCGTTTACAAAGTTACCGGCGCTATTCAAGAATCCGGCATTTCGCAGAATAGTTTAGCATTCATTTCGGCTCCATAAATATGTCTATCTGATTCCAGTTCCATTCGCGTTTGTGGCCCTTTGCTTGTGGTTGAGCTGGTCTGTATGGGGGGCTCTCGGGTCGGAAAATATTTCTGGGATTTTTAACTTCAGGAGGCGTGTTCACAATTTTTTTTTCTTTTTTTTTTAATTTTTTAAAAAATTCTTTTTGTTTCTGACTGGGTGTTATTTTGGCTCGCTTTTGCTTGCGGGAATTTCGAGGGAGTCTTTTTTTTCGTTGGTTTTCTTTGTGATACATCTTGCGGGTGAGAATTTTTATTTTATTTAGTTTTTTAAAGAGTTTCTTTTATATCTATTATGTTTTGCTCTTATTATTATGATCATGATCGTTGCTTTTATTGTTGTGATCACTATATATTTATTGATTTGTGATACTTTTATTGCTGTTGTTGTCTATCGTTATTTTTTTAAGCAGAATTCCTAGTAATTTTATATAGATGATAATGTTTATTATAGTGTTGTAATTTTCATTGTTATAATTTTGATAAGGTCATGCAGTATTTTCACTGTACATTAGCGTTGTTGACATTTTTCAAATTAGTTTCAAGTAATTTGAGAATATATATTTATTTTTATCGTAATGAATAACGGTTTCCAAGTATCATTTGATTTTTCATTTTTCATTTTTTCCGTTGTTGCTTAGAAAGGGACGCCATATTTAGGGGAAAAAAATCGTTTATTTTTTGTGGTTTATTTTTTGGTTCTATATAAATATATGTATTTTTTTTTCTCGGGCGATTTTCTTGACATTTTCCGATCCATGAATATCTTGAAGGATGGCAACGCGCGGCCCTGATCCCCGGCGTTATCATGGAGACCGGATTATCTCGATGATTACGTAATTCCGCGATATCAAAGCTGGGTGGGGAGGGGGGGAGGGGTGAGTTCAAGGAGGCCGACAGGAGGGGAAGGGAGGGAGGGGGGTTAAAGCTGGGTGGGGAGGGGGAGGTGGAGGGAGTTCAAGGAGGGCCGACAGGAGGGAAGGGAGGGAGGGAGGGGGTTAAAGCTGGGTGGGGAGGGAGGGGGGTGGAGGGGAGTTCAAGGAGGCCGACAGGAGGGGAAGGGAGGGAGGGGGTTAAGCCTGGGTGGGGAGGGGGAGGGGTTATTTACGGTTCAAGGAGGCTCTCGGGCGATTTTCTTGACATTTTCCGATCCGTGAATATCTTGAAGGATGGCAACGCGCGGCCCTGATCCCCGGCGTTATCATGGAGACCGGATTATCTCGATGATTACGTAATTCCGCGATATCAAAGCCGGGTGGGGAGGGGGGTTGGGCGGGGGGCTGGGTGGGTGGAGGGAGTTCAAGGAGGCCGACAGGAGGGGAAGGAGGGAGGGGGGGGAGGAGGGAGTTCAAGGAGGCCGACAGGAGGGGAAGGGAGGGAGGGGGGGTTAAAGCTGGGTGGGGAGGGGGCGGAGTTCAAGGAGCGGGGTGGAGGGAGTTCAAGGAGGCCGACAGGAGGGGAAGGGAGGGAGGGGGGAGGGGTTGAGGGATTTAAGGGGGTAGGGATAGCTCAAGCAGCCCGGGGGAGGGAGGGAGGGTGGTAAGGAGGTGGAGGAAGGTCAAGGAGGCTGGGGGAGGGAGGAAGGGAGGAGCGAAGGGGGTTGGGGATGTTCAAGGAGACTGGGGGGGAGGGGAAGGGGACTCTAAAGGAGGGGATCAGGGACTCTAAAGGGGGGGAGTTCATGGAGGCAAAGGGGGGGGTGGAAGGTAGAGGGAGACCTAAGGGGTGGGGAGTTCAAAGAGGCCGGGAGTAGGGGGTGAGGGGGAAGAGGGGGAGGAGGGGGAGAGTTCAAGAAATCCGAGGAAAGGGATGGGGGGGGGAGGGGGGAGGAGGATGTCAGGAAGGAGGAGATAGTCTAGACGTCACAAGAAAATGTTGGATGACCATGAGATCGGGTGATGACTGTGCGCGTATCTTCCTTACTATAAATACGCACACACAAAAACGCTCATGCACGCACGTTTGTGTGTGTATGTGTGTATGTATGTATGTATGTATGTATGTATGTATGTATGTTTTACTTGCCGACGGAGTTTGAATCCGAGTTGAACGATATTTGATGTCAGGAAGGGCATCCGGTCCGGGGGTGCCATATCACAATCTAGCAAGGGTAACTCACCAAATAAAATGGCCAAAGGAAGAAGAAGAGGAAGAGGAGGAGGAGGAGGAAGAGGAGGAGGAGGAGGAAGAGGAAGAAGAGGAGGAAGAAGAAGAAGAGGAAGAAGAGTAGGAATAATAATAATAATAATAATAATAATAATAATAATGACAAAAAGAAAAAAAAAGGAGAAAGAATTGACAAGAAAAGAAAAGAAAAAAAAAACAGAAAGAAAAAAAAATAGAAGAAAAGGACGAAGTAAAAGAGGGATAAGAAGAAAATGGAAAGGATTTCAGTAACGAAGTCAAAGGATTAAGAGTAGTTTATGGTCCTGCCGGCTCCACTGGACAATAATGCAGGCCGATGATGATGATGATGATGATGATGATGATGAGTTAGTGATGTGTGTGACAGCGTATTAAGAACCGTTCCTGCCAGGGACTGTAGACTATAATGGGGAAATATATCACCTGGAAACTTCGAGAGTAAAAAAAAAAAAAAAAAAAAAAAAAAAGATGTGCAATTTGCGAAAGAGGAATGCAATTTTTCATCATGATTTTGGCACAGGACATGCAGTGATCCTGAACAATTTTTTTCCGGCTGTTGCAAAATGTATTACGTACTCGCCAGGGCATTATGCTTACGTAATGACCGATTCATATTTGTTATATATGATTTCCTTTGAAGGTGGGTATGCTGTTGATATAAATTCAGGGTGGCCATTTTTTTTTTACAAAATATTATATATACTTTTTCTGGTGATTTTTGTTTTATAGGAATTCGTGGGAATATACGGTTTGCAGAATCCGGAGATGAAAAGAAAGGAAAAAAGAAAGAAAAAAGGTATAGAACAACAACAATAACAAAAGCATTAACCGTTGATCATGTAAAAAAATAAAAAAATAAAAAATAAAAAAAGTAAAAAGAAATGTACAGAACAACAACAATAACAAAAGCATTAACCGTTGATTATGTAAAAAAAAAATAAAAATAAAAAAAAAATAAAGAATAAAAAGAAATGTACAGAACAACAACAATAACAAAAGCATTAACCGTTGATCATGTACAAAAAAAAAAAGATAAACGTAAAAAATAAAAAATATAAAAATAAATGTACAGAACAACAATAACAAAAGCATTACGCGCTGATCATGTAAATTTCCGAAGGGTTTTATGTCATTTTTTTACTGCGTCATAAACGTACAGACTTCTGGAGGAGGAAGAAGAGGAAGAGGAAGGAGGAGGAGGGAGGAAGAAGTGGAGGAGGAGGAGGGAGGTGGAGGGAAGTGAGAGGAGGAGAAGGAGGGAGAGGAGGAAAAAGGAGGAGGAGGAGGAAGAAGTGGAGAAGGAGATAGAAGAGAAAGAGGGAGAAAAAGAAAAAGGAGGGGAAGAGGGAAGAGGTAGGAGGTAGACGAAGAAAGAAGAAAGAAGGAGAAGGAGGTAGACGAAGACAGAAGGAGAAGGAGGTAGACGAAGACAGAAGGAGAAGGAGGTAGACGAAGACAGAAGGAGAAGGATGTAGACGAAGAAAGAAGGAGAAGGAGGTAGACGAAGAAAGAAGGAGGAGGAGGTAGACGAAGAAAGAAGGAGAAGGAGGTAGACGAAGAAAGAGGAGGGAAAAAAATGAAGAAGAAGGAGGGGGACTTGGCCAGCGCAGGAGGCCCGAGCCATCAAGCTCACGGAAGCAAAGCCGGGCGTGAAGCGTGAGGCGTGAAGCGTGAAGCGGGAGCGTGACTGTCGGGGGATCTGGCGAGGAAGACGCGTGATCCCGTGGTTTTGGTGGGGGGGAGGGAGAGGAGGGGGCGTGAGGGGGGGGGGGAGGGAGGAAGGGAGGGGCGTGAAGGGGGTGGGGGAGGGGAGAGGGAGGGAGGGGTGGAGGGGGGAGGAGGAGGAGGAAGAAGAAGAGGAGGAAGAAGGAAGAAGAAGAAGAAGAAGGAAGAAGGGGGAGTGAGGGCGAGGAGGAGGGGTTCGAGGGGGAGGGAGAGTGGAAGGAGGGTGGGGAGTGAGGGGGAGGAGGAGGAGGAGGAGGAGGGTGTCCGAAGGGGAAAGGAGATAGAGAGGGGGAGTGAGGGGGTCCGGAGGGGAGGGAGAAGGAGGGCGAGGAGGAGGGGACCCGAAGGGAAGGGGGAAGATAAGAGGAAGAGGGGGAGAGGAGGAGGGGTAAGATGGAGGGAAGGGGGGGGGCGAGGGGGGTCCAAGGGGAAGGGAGAAGATAGGGGAAGAAGATAGGAGCTTGGGGGAGGAGTAGGGGGAAAACAAGGGAAAGGAGAAGGTAGAAGAAGAGAGCTTGGGGGAGGAAGGGGAGAGAGAGGAAGAAGAGGGGAGTGGGGGGAGGAAGAAAGGGAAGGGGAGGAGGAGGAGGTAGTGAGGGTGGGAGAAAGGAGAAGAAGAAAAAGGAAAGGGCAAAAAAATAAAATAAAAGAAAAAAGAAAGAAAAGGAAAAAGGAGGAGAAGAGGAGGAGGAGGAGGGAAAAAAAGGAAAAAGGGAGGAGGAGAGAGAGAGAGAGAGAGAAGAAGAAGAAACGAAAAGGAAAAAGAAGAAGAAGAAACGAAAAGGAAAAAGAAGAAGAAGAAACGAAAAGGAAAAAGAAGAAGAAGAAACGAAAAGGAAAAAGAAGAAGAAGAAACGAAAAGGAAAAGAGAAGAAATGAAAAGGAAGAAGAATAAGAGAAGAGACAGAAAAGAAAAAGGAAAAAGAAGAAGAAGAAGAAGACGAAGAAAAGGAAAAAGAAGAAGAAGAAGAAGAAGAAGAAGGAGAGAGGAGAGATGAAAGGGGCAATGAAGAGGAAGAGCGACTGGCTTTCACTTGGGTTTAAGCTATAAACATGCGATTATTTTCCAATTAACTTAATTAATACATTTGAATCTGTCTTTCTGCCTCTCTGTCTTTGTGTCTTATCTTTATTTAATTTTCTCAAATATACCGTTTTATCTCTCCTTCCTCAAACATTGACTATTTATATTCCTTATGATAGTGCATTTATCTATATTTTATCAAGTATCTCTCGCACCGCTTTCGTGACTGCCAGTGCTTGAGGCGTAACTTCCTTCTCCCTAGCCCCCCTCCCCCCTCCCCCTGTCCTCCCCCTCCTTCCCTTCCTATGCCTCCTGCCCCTCCTCCCATCCTCCTGTCCCTTGCCTCCTCCACCCTCCTGCCTCTCGCCTCCCCCTCGCCTCGCTCTCCCTCCTGGCCCTTCCCTCCCCTCCCCTCCCCTTGCCTTCCCTCCTGCCTCTCGCTTCCCCCTTCCCTCCCCTCGTCTCCTCCATCCAAGCCCTTCCCCTCGTCTCCCCTCCCCTTCCCTTCCCTTCCCTTCCCTCCTGCCCCTCGCTTCCCCCTTCGCTCCTGGCCCTTCCCTTCCCCACTCCTCCCCTTCCCATCCCTCCTGCCCCTCGCTTCCCCCTTCCCTCCTGGCCCTTCCCTTCCCCTCTCCTCCCCTTCCCATCCCTCCAGCCCCTCGCCTCCCCCCTTCCCTCCCCTCCCTCCCTTAAGAGACCGCTCCGGATCCTCACTCCGGGGATCATGAAGCAATTAACCCGGGGCTATCCTCATGCCATGGCTAATGTTCACGAAAAGAAACCCTCAGGTATACCACGCTCTGCCCCCTCCCCCTCCCCCCTCCCCCTCCCCCCTCCCCTCCTCTCGACGTCACGTGATCAGGGTACCGGTGTGTAATCGGGGTCGTGTACAGTGACAGTTACACCCCCTTGAGATTGGGCATAAATCTCGCTCGCCCCGGATTGGGGTTCTGTGAGATGGGGGCGGAGGGGGGGTGAGAGAGGGGGAGAGAGGGATTGGGGGGGAGAGGGAGAGAGAGGGATGGGAGAAGAGAGGGAGGGGGGAGGGAGGGAGAGGGGAGAAGAGAGGGAGGGGGGAGGTAGAGGGGGAGAGACGGAGAGGGGGAGGTAGAGGGAGAGTGGGGGAGGGGAAGAGGGGGAGTGGGGGAGGTAGAGGGGGAGAAGGAAAGGATAGGAGAAGGAAAGATAGGGGAGGGAAAGAGGGGGAATAGAGGGGAGAAGGAGGGATAGGGGAGGAGAAGAGGTGGAATTTAGGGAAGGGGAAGAGGAGAAATAGAGCGGAGAAGGGAGGGTGGGGAGGGAAGAATGATGTAGGGGCAGGAGATGGTGTAGGGGAAAAACGAAAGAAGTGGAAGGAGAAGAGAAGAGAGGAATTTGGGAAAGAAGGGGAGAGAGAGGGAGGGCAGAAGGGAAGAAAGAGAGAGAGGGGAGGAGAAGAAAGGGAAAGAAATGGAGAGAGGGAGAAGGGAGAAGGGAAGAAGGGGAGAAGGGAGGAAAAAAAGAGAGAAATTAGGGGAGAAGGAAAGAAGAGGAGAGAGGGGAAGAGAAGAAAGGGAAAAGAAAGGGAGAGAATGGCGGAAAAGAGGGGAGAGAGGGAAGGAGAAGAGAGGGGATTGAGGGGAAAAGGAAAGAAGGGGAATGGAGAGGAGATGAGGGGAGAGCGAATGAGGAATAAGGATGAAAGAAAGAGAATAGATAATCTGAAGATGTCGAAAGAAGTGGAGAGAAAACGAAAAAAAAGTTTAAAGAAGGAAAGGAAATAGGATGAGAGCAGAGAAGAAGACTATCGAAGGAAAGAATGGAATGAGAGAGAGGGATAACAGAAGACGATAACAAAAAGAGAAAAGAGAACGAAAGATAGACAGAAAAAAGAGAAATACAGAAACTGGATGAAACGAGGAGGAGGAAAGGGAAATAGGAGAACTAGATGAAACGAAAAGAAGAAAAGAAAAAGGAAAGAAATGTTTGAAACGAGAAAGAGAAAAGAGAAAAGGAAGAATTATGTGATATGAGAAGGAAAAAGAAGGAAAAAAGCTAGATGAAATGAGGAGAAAAGAAGAAAAATAAAAACTAGATGAAGCGAGAAAACGAGAAAAGAAAAAAGAAGAAAAAAAAACGAGAAGGAAAGAAAGAAATGTATGAAACGAGAGAAAACAAAACAAAACAAAAAAGAGAGAGAAAAGAAAAACTAGATGAAACGAGAAGGAAAAAAAGAAAAGAAAGAAATGTATGAAAGGAGAAAGAGAAAACTAGATAAAACGAGAAAGAAAGAGAGAAAAAAAACAAGAAAACTAAATACAACGAGAAGGAGAAAAGAGAAAAGAAAGAACTAGCCGAAACGCGAAGGAGAGAGGAAGAAATAAAGAAGGGGGATGGCGCGAGAAGGAAATAAAGAAGGGGGATGGAGCGAGAAGGAAATAAAGAAGGGGATGGAGCGAGAAGGAAATAAAGAAGGGGGATGGAGAGAGAACGAAATAAAGAAGGGGGATGGAGCGAGAAACGAAATAAAGAAGGGGGATAGAGCGAGAAGGAGAGAAACGAAGGGGACGAGAAAGGGGCGTCACCCCGGGATTGAGGCTTTCAATTTACGCAAAGGGAATTCGGCGTCGCGGAGTGATGGGATGTCCTCCTTTGTCGGTAAAAATTGAAACGATATTCTTCTTCCGGATGTCAGATGTCTTTGGCTCTCCCTCTCCCTCCTTCTCCTTTCTCCCTTTTCCCTTCTCCCTTTCTCTCTCTCTCTCAACTAGGCCTCTTTTCCTTCTCTATTACTGTCCCTTCATTTTTTTTTCTTCTTTGGTCTCTCTCTGTCGGTCGGTCGGTCTCTCTCTGTTTCTCTCTCTGTTTCTCTCTCTCTGTCTGTTTCTCTCTCTCTCTCTGTCTGTCTCTCTCTCTCTCTGTCTGTCTCTCTCTCTGTCTGTCTGTCTGTCTGTCTGTCTGTCTCTCTGTCTCTTTGTCTCTCTCTCTCTCTCTCTCTCTCTCTCTCTCTCTCTCTCTCTTCTCTCTCTCTCTCTCTCTCTCTCTCTCTCTCTCTCTCTCTCTCTCTCTCTCTCTCTCTCTCCCTCCCTCCCTCCCACCCTCCCTCCCTCCCTCCCCTCCCTTTCCTCCCTTCTTCTCTCTTCCTTCCCTCTCTCCTTCTCTCTTCCCTTCCCTCCCTCCTCCTCTCTCCCTTCCTCCCTCCCTCCTCCCCACACCCTCCCTCCTCCTCTCTCCGTTTCCATCCTCCATCCCTTCTCCCCTCCCTCCCTCCCCTCTCTCCCCTCTCTCCCCCCACCCTCCTATCTCTCCTCCCCACCTACCCGGGCCTCGACTCCCTCGCATTAGCACCGCCGTATCTAAATCTGTCGCCGCGAGCCGAGAGGAGCCGAGCCATTTCCATACGGCTCTCCTCGCCCTTCCTTATATTGAGCCTGCACTCTCTTCCTTATATCGGGGAGGGGGGAGGAGGGAGGGAGGTGGGAAGGGGATTGGGAGGGAGGAGGTGGGCGGAGGGGGGGAGGGAGGGGGGAAGGGGATTGGGAGGGAGCTGGGTGGACAGATGGGGGGGGGGAGGAGGTGGGCGGAGGGAGGGAGGGAGGGGGCGGAAAGGGGAAGGGAGAGGGAGGAGAAGGGGTATCGAGGGGTGGGGGTGGGGGGCTGAATAATCAACGACATCAATAGACCGAATTTTCTTCCTCGCGAGAAGTAAGAAGTAAATGGAGGACAGGAAGATTTATGCGGGGGAAAAGGGGGGGGATTGAAGATATGGGGGGGGGGGGGGATTGGGGAGATGTAGCGCTTGGAAGGTGTTGTAAGGGTAAGGATGTAGGGATGGGGGTGGGGGCGTGGCTGGGGAGGAGTGTGTTATTTCGTCTTTTTCTTTCTCACTCACTTTCTCTGTCTTTCTCTCTGTCTGCCTCTGTCTCTATCTCTGTCTCTGTCTCTGTCTCTGTCTCTCTCTCTCTCTTTCTCTCTCTCTTTCTCTCTCTCTCTCTGTCTCTATCTCTCCCTCTATATCTCTCTCTCTCTCTCTCTCTCTCTCTCTCTCTCTCTCTCTCTCTCTCTCTCTCTCTTTTGTTCTCTGCCAATCTGCCTTTCTCTTTCTCTCCTTCATCTCTCCCGATTTTTCCCAATTCATCTCTCCTCTTCCTTGCCTCCCTTGTTCTTTAAATAAGAGTATTGCCGTAAAACCAAAGATTTCGAAATTCAGAAAGAAATATGTATCGTTTTTTTTTTGTTTTTTTTATTTTTTTAATACTTTAAGCTGGCTTTGAACTTAAGCTAAATTGGTATTCAAAAGTCTAACAAAAATGAAAACCAAACACATTTAAATCGGCGATTGAAGAATGGAGGGAAAAAAAAGAGAGACGGAAAATATGTTCGAAACAATAATTATTTCTTCATACACTCATTTATTCGTTTGTTTATCTGTTTATCTGGCGAGGTCATGTACAAACAAGAGATGATGCTTATTTTTCTTATTTTTTCATTGGAATTCAGGAGAAGCGGGAAGCTATCGGGGTAATTTTAGTTTTTCTGTTGTATTTTTTTCAATTTACGTATATTTTTGTATCTTTAATTTATTCATTAGTTTCATGTGTTAGATCTATTTCATTTCGTTCGCTATTCTTTTTTTTCTTGGACGAAAAGGCCATGGGCAAAGCTTCTCTTTTTTATCATCATTCCCCCGGTATATTCATAGATATAACCGGCCTGTTTCTCATTCTAGTTCAATTTATTTTTCTCTCTCGCCTTCTATGTATATATATATTTGCTTATCTTTGTCGTCAGTCAATCTCTCTCTCTCTCTCTCTTTTCCTCTTCCTCTTCCCCTCTCTCTCTTCCTCCCTCCTTCTCTTCCCTCTCCCTCTCTCCTTCCCTCCCTCCCTCTCCCTATCCCTGTCCCTGTCCCTGTCCCTCTCCCTCCCTCCTTCCCTCCCTCCCTCTCCCTATCCCTGTCCCTGTCCCTGTCCCTCTCCCTCCCCCTCCCTCCTCTGTCCCAACAAGCACCCGAGTAGCACCTGGGCCTTGATCCGAGCTCAAGCACTCATCGCCCGAGGATTAGCTCGGCCAAGCGGGAGCTAGAGAGGGAGGACGTGAGAGTAGCGGCGGCGGGGGACGGGAGGCAGCCCTTGAGAAGTGAGGAGTCACCCTCGCACTCCAGCCTCGAGTGGGACGCTCGTCTGCCAAGCATTAAGATGGGCGCGATAAGCATCGCGTTTCCTCCAGACTGGAGCGACCGTGGCGCCTCGGCCTTAATTATCGTTGTTTTCCGGCCAGAAGAGGTCGTGTTCAGCGAAATGGAAAGAGAGAGAGAGAGAGAGAGAGAGAGAGAGAGGGAGAGAGAGAGGGAGAGAGAGAGAGAAAGAGAGAGAGAGAGAGAGAGAGAGAGAGAGAGAGAGAGAGAGAGAGGGGAGAGAGAGGGGGGGGGCGAGAGCAAAAGAAAAAGAAAGAAAGATAGATAGAAAGAAAGAAAGATGATGAGAGGGAAAGATAACGAGAGCGAAAGAGACTGGGAGAGAAAGAGAACGAGAGAGAGAGAGAGAGAGAAAGCGAGGGGCTCATCCCCAAATTTCATCCATCTGTCGAACATGAAAAAACAACAAAAAACTGAACAATAGGCATATCGTTTGCTCGAGACAATAACAAACACAGCCTCATGTCATGTACCACAGTGCCAAAATCTCATGACACTACTAAGGTCGCTGGGCTTTATTTAAGGTGACTTGCTCTTGTAATCTCGCAGGTACGATCCATATTAATTAAAATAAAGATTTCACGAGAGTTGTAAGAGGTGTAAGTGTGACTGTAAATTTGTCCCCTTTGGCTGAACCCTTAGCGCGCACACACACAGACGCACATGCACACACACGCACATACGCAGATACGCACACGCAGATACGCACACGCACATACGCACACGCACATACGCACACGCACACGCACACGCACACGCACACGCACACGCACATACGCACACGCACACACGCACACATACCCCCACACAAATTCGCATACAAACAGACACACACACACACGCACACACACACACACACACACACACACACACACACACACACACACACACACACACACACACACACAAACGTACATGTGTGTGTGTGTGTGTGTATGATGGTATACATACACTCAAACACAAACAGGATTGTCTCATTGGTTTACTCTGGAGAAGTCATTTGGCGCGCGTGCGCGTGTGTTTCTCCAAAGTAAACCGCCAAGACCAACAAATTTGTCTTCATATTCCACCTCCTTGACGCCGACGACTAATAATAATCACCCGAACTTGACAAACAACCACGGATATATTCCTGTCACGCGCTATGACAGCTTGACAATCGCTCTACCGTGCTATCCTGGTTTGGTTTTATATGACGGTAGTGATGATAATGGTGGTAATAATTGCGGTGATGATTCAGCTGATGTTGGTGGTGCTGGTGATGATGACAGCGATGGTTATTGGTTCTATTATGATTATGTTGGTGTTGTTATTGTTATGATTGTTAGATGCTGCTGTTTTCGCCTGTTTTATTAATTTTTATTATTTTCTTTATTTTTGTATTATTCATTTATTTATTTTTATTTATTTATTTGTTTATTTATTTTTTTTTTTTTTACAAAATTTATCCATTGGCGTTATCGTCATTTTTGATACTGTCGTTGCAATTCCTGGTCAAATGCTATGACGGCAATAACGACGGGCGTACGAAATTGCAAATATTCGCAGAGAGGCAAAGGGCACCTCCAAGACCTCTCGCGGGAGGAACTGCAACACCGCCATGCAACCTGCCGCATCTGCCGTCGGAATGCAGAGTCGCCGAGACCGCGAGGCGACCGGCAGCGTCTTCGATGTCGATGTCGAGGAAGTCTCTGGCCGGATAACGAAGCCGCTTCTCATATCCGAGCGTCTCCGGGTGGGCGTGAACCGGCCTAAGCCGAGCGAGTTACGCAATGTGCAAATGCAGATTATTACAGTCCACGGGAAGGGGGTATATATATATATATGGGTTGGGTTGGGGTGAGGGAGGGGGAGGTGGAGGCGGAGGGCGGGGAGGGGGAGGGAAAGGAGGAGGAGAAAGGGTTGAAGGAAGAAGGGTGAAGGTAGGGAGATGTGGGTGGGGTGAGAGGAGGATGGAGATGGAGTAGGGGGAGTAGGGGGGGAGGAGAATAAGGGAAGATGGGGTAAAAAAAGAAGGGAGGAGGAGTGTGGTAGGGGGAGGAGGAGAGGGGGTAGGGATAGGTGGGTGGGGTAAGGGGTCAAAGGGGTGGAAAAGGAGAAAAAGGGAAAGTGTATTATAGAGTAAAGGGAGGAAGTAAGTGGAAAGGGGAGGGAGGGTGAGGTGAAGATAATGTTGCAGAGTGAAGTTGAAGTTGAGAGGAACTGGAAGGTAGGCGAAGAAGGAAAAAAGGAGAGGAAAAATGAGTAAATGAGAGGAAGAGGGAGCAGAGGAGAGGAAGGAGAAAAGGAGAGGGACAAGGGGAGAAAGAGAGGAAGGAGAAAAGGAGAGGGAAAAATGAGTAAATGAGAGGAAGAAGGAGAAACGGAGAGGTAGGAGAGGAGAGGAAGGAGGAGGAGAAAATGAGGGGAAGGAGAGGAGAGGAAGAAGAAATGGAGAGCAAGAAGAAGAAAAGGAGAGG
The DNA here is from genome assembly GCF_042767895.1 of Penaeus vannamei. Lineage (NCBI taxonomy): Eukaryota > Metazoa > Arthropoda > Malacostraca > Decapoda > Penaeidae > Penaeus > Penaeus vannamei. Next base: position 2,542,806 of record NC_091567.1, read on the forward strand.
GAAAATGAGTAAATGAGAGGAAGAAGGAGAAACGGAGAGGTAGGAGAGGAGAGGAGAGGAAAGAGGAGGAAAAGAGAGGACGGAGAGGAGAGGAAGAGGGAGAAATGGAGAAGAAAATAAAGGAGAGGAACGAGAGAAGAGGAAGAAGCGGGAAAGGGATAAAATGATTCCCTCTCTGCCACTGACTCGGAATGAAGTCGAAGCCGCCCTTTCTTTCACAATTCTTTTCACACAAGGAAGAAGGGAAGTCTGGCGTGCGTGCGTGCGTGCGTGCGTGCGTCATATCGCCTGACCTTGGCACGCGCGTGACCTCGGCCGGAATCCATAGGAGAGATAAGAAAAATGAAAGAAAGTTGTGGAGGGGAAGTTGGGCGAGAATGCGAAAGCACCGGCGGAAAAAAAGAAGAAAAAAAAGACAAAAAGACAAATAAAAAAAAAGGAAAGAACAAAATGGCGGACAAAGTTGATCGAAAATGCAGGGAAAATTTAGTTGTATTTTTTTGGGGGGGTGGGAGGGGGCTGGGTGGTGGGGAGGAGTTGCGGAAATATTGGAAAAGCGTCCCCAAAAAAAGGGGGGGGAGGGGGGGAGGCGAGCGTTTTGGCGAAGCATTCGGAAACGCTATTTGCTTAAGAGTAAAATACTTTTTAAAAAATTGGCAACAATATATTTACTTTATCAGACTCAAGAGCCAATCCATTCTGCCGCAAAATATAGCGCGGGACAGTTGCCAAAACGCATTTATAGCATTTATTATCCTCTCAACTTGACACGTAATAATAAAGGTGACTGTCATGGAAATAACAAATCATATGTGTCTGCGTTGTGTCATTAATGCCCCCTCCCCCCCCTCTAAACAAAAAATGCATAGACATTACCATAATCGTATGAATAGATAGATTATTCTAATAAGAGTTCAATTAATTGTCATAAATGCAACCTGCAAACTAGACACGTACAATTATTAATTTTTTTCTCTCTCATCTACCTTTGCCAAATAGAATTTCCGTTTTTTTTTTTTTATCATTTCCATTTTTTTTCAACTACTTTCATCTACCTTTGCCAAATAGAATTTCGTTTTTTTTCATCATTTTCATTTTTTTTCATCTAATTTCATCTACCTTTGCCAAATGGAATATTCATTTTTTTCATCATTTTCATTTTTCTTTTCATCTAATTTTCATCTACCAAATAGAATTTCCGTTTTTTTTCATCATTTTCATTGTTTTCATCTAATTTCATCTACCTTTGCCAAATGGAATATTCATTTTTTTCATCATTTTCATTTTGATTTTTTTTCATCTAATTTCATCTACCTTTGCCAAATTGAATTTCAGCTTTTTTATCATTTTCATTTTTTTTCATCTAATTTCATCTACCTTTGCCAAATGGAATTTCCGTTTTTTTCATCATTTCCATATTTTTTTCATCTAATTTCATCTATCTTTGCCAAATGGAATATTCATTTTCCTCCAGAGTAGCGTTCATTGCATAAATTGGATGATTATTATGCATCAAAACTGCGGTATTGATTCTCTTGCCAGGATGAGTGGGTGTCCAGTGAATAATGTCACTAACTGGACTTTGTTATCATCAGTTTTCGTTAAAATTGTCATTATTATTATTATTGATAGCGACAGTTGTTACAACAGATGTAGTAATGGTAATAGTATTGTTGTTGTGGTTATCATATCATCATCATCACCATCACTATCATCATCATCATCATCATCATCATCATCACTACCACCACCACCATCACCACCACCCTCACCATCACCACCACCCTCACCATCATCACCACCCTCACCATCATCATCATCACCACCACCATCATCATCATTGTTATTATTATTATTATTGTTATCATCATTATTATTGCTCTTATCATCATTATCAGAATTGTTATTCATCATTGCTATTATGGATAAAAGAGTCAATTAGCATAGCCAAGGCACAACAAAGGAAAGTCGACCAGCGGAAAGGAAAAAATTGACAATGGAAAATCATTAATTACAGCCAAAAGTGGAGATGGGAGGGGGTGGAGGAGGAGGGGGTAGAGGTGGGTGGAGGAGGAGGAGGGTAGAGGTGGGGGTGGAAGGTGATAGTGGGGGTGGGTAGGGTAGAGGAGGGGGTGGAGGTAGAGGAGGGGTAGAGGTGGGGGTGGAAGGTGATAGTGGGGGTGGGTGTGGTAGAGGTGGGGGTGGAAGGTGATAGTGGGGGTGGGTGGGGTAGAGGGGTGGGGAGGAAGGTAATAGTGGGGGTGGAGGTGAGTGGGGGTAGAGATGGGTGGTGGAGGGAGGGGGGGTAGAGGTGGGGGTGGAAGGTGATAGTGGGGGTGGGTAGGGTAGAGGAGGGGGTGGAGGAGGAGGAGGGGTAGAGGAAGGGGTAGAGGTGGGGGTGGAGGTGGATGGAGGAGGAGGGGGTAGAGATGAGCGTAGGGGTGAATAGAGGTGGAGGTGGAGATGGGTGGGGGTAGAGGAGGGGGTGGAGATGGGTGGGGGTGGAGGTGGATGGTGGAGGAGGAGGTAGAGGCTGGGGATAGGGGTGGGTAGAGGGTGGGTGGTGTGGGGTGGATTGAAGAGGGGATAGAGGGGGATAGAGAGGGGAGGTGTTGGGGATGGCAGCTGGTTGGTCTCTTTTGTGCATTTACCCCTTTATTGGGAAATTGTTCATTTGTATTGTTTTTGTATATTTATGGAACTGATCTTGTTTTAGCTTCGGTCTCTTGTCACATATTCGAGATTAATGATTGCTGAAAGTGCTGATATGAGCTATATTTTTGTCGTCATTTCGGAGAGGGAGGAAGAGAGGGAAAGAGGAAGAGAGGAAGAGAGGGACAGAGGGACAGAGGAAGAGAGGAAGAGAGAGAGGAAGAGAGAGAAAGAGAGAGAGAGGAAGAGAGAAAGAGGAAGAGAGAGAGGAAGAGAGAGAGAGGAAGAGAGAGAGAGGAAGAGAGAGAGAGGAAGAGGAAGAGAGGAAGAGAGAGAGAGGAAGAGAGAGAGAGGAAGAGGAAGAGAGGAAGAGAGAGAGGAAGAGAGAGAGAGAGAGAGAGAGAGAGAGAGAGAGAGAGAGAGAGAGAGAGAGAGAGAGAGAGAGAGAAAGTTCTCAAACAAGATAAGAATTAGTACAAAACCACAGAACGGAAACATTTCATATTAGCTCAACAAGTACCAAAAAAAAAAGAAGGAAAAAAGTTAAGATGATAAAAAGGGAAAAAGATCGGATAAAAGCCGTGAATTGCAACGATTAGATGCGTTTAACTCTTGCGATTTCCAGCGGCGCTTGCACGTGTCAGGGGCCAGCTTAAAGGTCAGGGAACACAGGGTCTCTCGTTTGAACGCTCTTTAAGGACTTCGAGTATAAATAAGCTTATGGTTAGGCGCGTGTGTCCTTATAAAAGACACACGTGCTAACGCTAAACACAGGGGCCAGAGATGCACACGGATACGCAAACGCACGCACATACGTACACGCCCACGTCCACGCCCACGCCCACACATACACACAAACAACGAAATCGTAGACAATGCACAGATATTTAAATCAGAGCATATCATACCCTTTCTTCTCGACATCTTCATGTGATCGCACTGCCAATCACGATCATTCCATCATATTAGTAATAATCAAATCATTTTGATACGATGCGAGACGGGTTATGCCTGAAAAAAAGGATGGTTTTAAAGAATGATTTTTTCTCGCGTAAGGTACATCGAGCGGCACCAGGTGGACGGGAGAGAGGCTTAAAACTCTCTCTTTTCTTCTCTCGTAGCCGGCGGCGAGCTGTGAATCAGGGTGAAAAATTATGATTAATTTCCAATGGTTCTCGGGTCTTTTTTTCTTGGGGTTCTCTCTGACTCTATTTATTTTTGTTTCTCTCTATTTCCCTTTCTCCCCTCTCTCTTTATTAACCTGTTTTCCTTTTCTCTCTATTTTCTATTTCCCTTTCTCCCCTCTCTCTTTATTAACCTGTTTTCCTTTTCTCTCTATTTCTTTCTGTTTCTCTCTTTCTCTACCGCTACATTTCCCTCTTCCTCTCCCCTCCTTCTCTTTTCTCCCCCTCTCTTTATTCAGCTCTTCCTTATTCACTGCAATCCATTTTACCACCATTAATTTCTTTACGTGTCTCTGCAGGCCGCATGCCACAAATTCGCGCCCAGCAATTACTCACATCGCGGTACAAATCTATATGTAACGGAGACTGATGACTTCCCGTGGAATTGGCTTCAGATTATATGAATTATTACCGCCTTCATAAGTTCCTCGGGGGGGGGGGGGTAAATTAGCGCGATATGTGGCATTTAGACGATTTAGAAAAAAATGTTATGGAGTTAATTTTGAGTTTCTTTCGTATTCTGTGGAAATGTATACTAATTTTTGCAAGAATAGTAATGTAGGGTTGAAGAATTTTTTATACTAATGATGATAATGGTTTTAATGATTATGATGATAAGGATAACATTAATAATGAGTATGATAATGGTAATGATGATAATGATATCAATAATCATTATAAGGATAATGATAACAAAGATGATAATGATTGTGATAATAATG
>NC_091567.1:2554863-2572363 GCF_042767895.1 Penaeus vannamei
GTGCCCAGATGGCTTTTGGGCCGTGTATCGCGCGTTAAAGATGATGCCACGCTGGGGGCCTACTTCCGGTGCCTCCGCGAGACCCTGGGCCTCTCCTCCTCTCCCCCCCCCTCCCCCTGCCCCTCCTTCTTCTCCTTCTCCTTCTTCTCCTTCTTCCCCCACCTGGCCCTCTACTTGGTGGACCTGCTTGGTGTTTATTCTGTCTGTGTGTTGGGCTGGGTTTGAGTGTCTGTTTGTTTGTCTCGTTCTCTCTCTTTGCCTTGCCTCTCTCTCTCTCTCTCTCTCTCTCTCTCTCTCTCTCTCTCTCTCTCTCTCTCTCTCTCTCTCTCTCTCTCTCTCTCTCTCTCTCTCTCTCTCTCTCTCTCTCTCTCTCTCCTCTCCCTCCCTCCCTCCCTCCCTCCTCCTCCCTCCCTCCCTCCCTCCTCCCTCCCTCCCTCCTCTCTCTCTCTCTCTCTCTCTCTCTCTCTCTCTCTCTCTCTCTCTCTCTCTCTCTCTCTCTCTCTCTCTCTCTCTCTCTCTCTCTCTCTCTCTCTCTCTCCATTCCTCCCTCCTCCCTCCTCTCCTCCCTCCTCCCTCCCTCCCTCCCTCCCTCCCTCCCTCCCTCCCTCCCTCTCTCTCTCTCTCTCTCTCTCTCTCTCTCTCTCTCTCTCTCTCTCTCTCTCTCTCTCTCTCTCTCTCTCTCTCCATTCCTCCCTCCTTCCCTCCCTCCTTCCCTCCGTCCCCCCCCCCTCCCCCCCCTCCCTCCCTCCCTCCCTCCCTCCCTCCCTCCCTCCTCTCTCTCTCTCTCTCTCTCTCTCTCTCTCTCTCTCTCTCTTCTCTCTCTCTCTCTCTCTCTCTCTCTCTCTCTCTCTCTCTCTCTCTCCATTCCCTCCCCTCCCTTCCTCATTCCTTGAGAGAGAGAGAGAGAGAGAGAGAGAGAGAGAGAGAGAGAGAGAGCGAGCGATCAAACGAGAGAGAGAGAGAAAGAAAGAAAGAAAGAAAGAAAGGAAGGGCGAGAGATACAACAATTAGCTTTTGCTTAGCTCTCACTAAATATCACAACCCGGCCATCTCGTTAGGCTCCGTCCAAGAATTCGATTACTCGGCGTTTCTGCTTTTTTCATCTCTCGCGCGTTCTTTTCTGTTTCTTTATTTCCCTTTGTTCTTTTTCTTCTTCTTTTTTTCTTCACTTATTGTTTTCGTGCTCTCCGTATTCCCATCTTCCTTCCGTCCTTTGGATCTTGTCTCATTTTCTCTCTCTTCTTTTCTGTTGTATTTTCTCCTCTTCGTTCGGGTCCATTTCCTCCATTACCTCTCCCTCTCCCCCCCCACCTCCCCTGCCCGTATCCTCCCTCCCCCACCTCACCCCCTTGGTCTGTCCCTCCCCCCCTCCCCCTGTATCCTCCCTCCCCCTCCGCCTCACCCCCCTTGGTTTGTCCCTCCCCCCCTCCTTCCCCCGCCTCACCCCCTCGGTCTGTCCCCCCCCCTCCCTCCCTCCCCCGGCCACTCCCCCACCCTCTCGTTCTCAAGGAATATGTGGGTTAAGGGAAGACTGTCACATTCGTATCAATTCTTTTCTCTGTCGGAGAGTCATCGGAGTTATGCCTTGGGAGTCGGAGCAAGGTCGGTGGGGCAGGACCTTGGCAAGCGGACATGTAGGGAGGGAGGGAGGGAGGGAGAGAGGGAGGGAGGGAGGGAGGGAGGGAAGGAGGGAGAGAGGGATGGAGGGAGGGAGTGAGGCAGGCATGTAGGCAGGCAGGCAGGCAGACAGGCAGGCATGTAGGCAGGAAGGCAGGCAGGCAGGCATGTAGGCAGGCAGGCAGGCAGGCAGGCAGGCAGGCACGTAGGCAGGCAGGTAGGCAGGCACGTAGGCAGGCAGGCAGGCAGGCAGGCAGGCAGGCAGACAAACAGACAGACAGACAGGCAGGTAAGCAGGCAGGCAGACAGGCAAGCAGAAAACCAAGCAAACAGGCAAGCAGACATACTGTATAGACAAGCAGGAAGGCAGGCAGGCAGACAGACAGAAAAAAAAACAAGCAGGCAGACATACAGACAAACAGACAAACAAACAGGCATGAGAAGAGCGGGACAACTGCCCCCCCACCCCCTAGACGATAGGCCTAACCCAAATTCATCTATGATGAGCCAGAAGCGAGAGGTAACACAGATTTTTGAAGCAGCTTTACCGGGGCACTTGTCCCTCGTTGGCCGGCGACCAATGTTGTTTTTTCCCCCTGTAGTGCGGGAGGTCCAATAAGTGTCGAACCACCGTAAGAACGATCGATATATCCGACCTTAGTGTCCGAGTTCGTTCGTTATTCGCCGTGGGGCCCGGCCGGTTCATATTCCTTTGAGGAGGAGGAGGAGGTTTTATGCCGACGTTTTTTTTTAGTGTTAATATGCTACGTGGTTCGGGCACGATTTGGAAGGGAAGGCAGAAGACAAAGGACTTTTAGGAGGAGGAAATAGTGAGCTGCGGGGGAGGGGGGGGGAGGGTTGTCTGGTGGTGTGTGTGTAGAGATGAATGGACATTTATGTTGCGTGTTTCTGTCTGTTTGTCTGTCTGTCTCTCTGTCGGTCTGTCTGTTTCTCTCTCTCTCTCTCTCTCTCTCTCTCTCTCTCTCTCTCTCTCTCTCTCTCTCTCTCTCTCTCTCTCTCTCTCTCTGTCTCTCTCTCTCTCTCTCTCTCTCTCTGCCACACACACACACACACACACACACACACACACACACACACACACACACACACACACACACACACACACACACACACACACGCGCGCGCGCGCGCGTACGAGAGAGAGAGAAATATATATATGTGTGTGTGTGTGTGAAAGAGAGAGAGAGAGAGAGAGAGAGAAAGAGAAAGAGAAAGAGAAAGAGAAAGAGAGAGAGAGAGAGAGAGAGAGAGAGAGAGAGAAAGAGAGAAAGAGAAAGAGAGAGAGGGAGTATAAGAGAGAGACGGAGATGACGTACACGTGCGCACGTGAGAAAGCGAGAGGGCGAAGGAGAGGGGGGGGGGGGGGGAGAGTAACAAAGAGGCAATTACGGCCCTTGTCCCCCTCCACTATAGAAATAATGATCCACGCCTAATACACCTTTATGAATCCCTTATTCTTACACTCCCCTTCCCTCCTATCTCCCCTCATCTCCCCCTCCCTTCCCCTTTCCCTTTCTTCTCTTTCTTCTCTTTCTTAGCTCTCATCCCCTCTTATACCTCCCATCCTATGTCTCACGTCTACCTCCCTCCACTCCTGGTCTCTGCCTCACTTCCACCCCCTCCCCCCATCCTCTGTCTCACCTCCACCTCCCTCCCCCTCCCCATTCTCTATGTTACTTTCAACCCCTCCCCCCCACCCTCCCCCTCCATCCTCTATCTCACCTCCACCCCCCCTCCCCATCCTCTCTATGTTACTTCCACCCTCCCTCTCCCTCCCCCCATCCTCTCAGTATCTCACTTCCACCCCCTCCCCCCCCATCCTCTATCTTACTTTCAACCCCTCCATCACCCCCTCCCCCCCTCCCCCCGCGGCGGGAAAATGGGCTGCCATTCAAAAGTCGCTGATTCACTTACCTCTCGAATTAGGGAGGTCGCCGCGTCTCTTCTTGCCGCCGCCGCCTCGTCATCGGGTTCGGGATCAAACACTTTATTGGAGTCGGTTCGAGCGCTGATCGAGGTGGGATCCAGCGCCGAGGAAACTCTGTTCTGTTGTGTTCATTTGTTTTCTTTTTTTTAATAGTTTTCTGGGGGTTGCTTTTTTATTATTTGTATTACTTATGGTTGGTTCGTTTTTTTAAATAGTTTTCTGGGGGTTGCTTTTTTATTATTTGTATTACTTATGGTTGGTTCGTTTTTTTAAATAGTTTTCTGGGAGTTGTTTTTTTATTATTATTATTTTTATTACTTATGGTTGGTTCGTTTCAGCTGCTCTGTTTATGTGGATATATCGATTTGATTTGTATTGATATAATCGCAGTTTGCGTACTATATTTAAGTAATTTTTGATTTATCTTTTTTCTGTTTATATTATTTGTTTATATATCAACATCGTCTTCATTAGTTGTCAGTCCAGTGTTCAATCAATAATAGCATCACAATCAATACCATTGATTATGATTCAGATACCATTGTGATAAATTCCGATCTTCATAATAGATGCAGGGACCATCTCCATAACCATTACCTCCATTGCCATCATCGTCACTATAATGGGAGTTACAGCATCTCATCTCGCAGAAGTTGACCTCATCTCGGGGTGCGCGATCGAGGCTGCCTGAGCGCGGCGGGCGAGCGCGGGCCTGCGTCCGCCGAGGGAGCAAGGCGCCTCGGCCGATGCTGGGGCGATGAATGAGGCCCTCTACGCTCATATCAGCTCTCGGGGGCGTGTCGGGCCGTAGCTCAGTTCAAAGCCAACGGTGTCTTTGGGCGCCGAGGTGGAGATCATCGCGGAGTGTCAACATGAATCATGGCAGCTATGAGGTTATGCGGTCGTAGAATACAGGGAGAGAGACATATATCTGCATACTGTATATACTCGGACGTATATGCATGTACGTACGCGAGGAGATGAACACTTGTGTATACAGATGTAAACAGGCTTACATCCATAGGGAGCAGGAGCGAGAGGGAGAGGGATGAATGGAGGAAGAGGGAAAAGGGGAGAGAGAGAGAAGGAAAGAGGAAGAGGGAAGAAGGGAGAAAGAGGAAAGAAGAGGATAGGAATAGGGAGGAAGATGAAAGGAGAGGAAGAGGAAAGGAGAGGAAGAGGGAAGGAGAGTGGAAGAGGGAAGAAGAGAGGAAGAGAGAAGTGGGAAAAAGGGGGGAAAGAGAAGAGGGAAGAAGGGAAGAAAAGAGAGAGAGAAAGAAAGAAAGAGACACAAGAGAGAGAGAGTGGGACAAGAAAAGAATGCATAACTCTATCCCCCAGTCTGTTTTCCCCTCTCTCTTATATCTGTTTTCTCTCCCCCCATTCCTTCGCTCTCCCCCCATTCCTTCGTTCTTCCCCTCTCTCCCCCATTCCTTCGTTCTTCCCCTCTCCCCCTTTCCCACGGCACAGCGACACGTGGCCACAATCAGGGCCCCAATAAGTAAGGTCCCGTCACTAAGCTCCTCCCATTTCGTCCGCCTCGCGCATGACGTCACGAATGGGAAAAGCCTGGGGGTTCGACGCTAATCACGAGGTCAGTCTTGAAGAGGATGTCGACCCGGGAGGATTACGAGAGACCCACTTGTAGAGACCTTCTTGTAGAGACCATGGCCGGAATTAGCCTCCGAAAGTTGCGCTCCTGGACACGGCAGCCGACGCCCTACCCCCCTATCCCCTACCCTAGCCCTTCTCCCCCCCCACCTCCCGGTATGCCCCGTACACCTTACACCGGGGGGGGGGGGGGGAATAATAGTAAAGGAGAAAACTAGAAGAGGGAAAGAAAAGAAGAGGAAAGCGAACCGTTGGGATGCAGAACGAAAGAAAAGAAGAAGAAGAAGAAAAAATAATATGAAGCTGAAAGGCACGAATAAAGAGAAAGAAGGGAAAAAATGAAGTGAAATGAAATGGATTACAAGAAGAACACAGCAAAGACACATCCAAAAAAAAGGAACAAGAATTAAACAACAAGAAAAGGGGACCCCAAAAACAAAGAAAAATCATGGAAGCAACTGGAAAAAAAGAGAAAAAAGAGAGTAAACCCACACGCATAAAAGAAAGCAAAGGTCAAGATTACGACGTCGGAGAAGATACTCAGTCGACAAGCGGCTAACCGACCGACCGACTCACCAGCTTACCGACTTACCGACTCACCAGCTTATCGATTTACCGACCGACCGACTCATCAGCTTACCGACTTACCGACCGACCGACTCACCAGCTTACCGACTTACCGACCGACCGACTCACCAGCTTACCGACTTACCGACCGACCGACTCACCAGCTTACCGACTTACCGACCGACCGACTCACCAGCTTACCGACCGACCGACTCACCAGCTTACCGACTTACCGACCGACCGACTCACCAGCTTACCGACTTACCGACTGGCCGACCGACCGACTCACCAGCTTACCGACCGACCGACTCACCAGCTTACCGACTTACCGACCGACCGACTCACCAGCTTACCGACTTACCGACTGGCCGACCGACCGACTCACCAGCTTACCGACTTACCGACTGGCCGACCGACCGACTCACCAGCTTACCGACTGGCCGACCGACCGACTCACCAGCTTACCGACTTACCGACTGACCGACAGCCTATCCGTCTGGTCAAGCCGATTAACCGAGGGAGAGCCCGCCAGAGCAGCCGAGGTACCGACCAAAGGACCGCCCGGAGACCGACGCTTTTGTTCCGACTTCTCCATTAACCGACTGACTTACCGACCGACCGACTAACGGATAATCATCCCTTCTATCCCTCCGTCCGCTCACAGTCCGACTGACTGACTGACTGACTGACCGATCGACTGACTGACTGACTGACCGATCGACTGACTGACTGACCGATCGACTGACTGACTGACCGACCGACCCACCGACCGACCCACCGACCCAACCACCAACCAACCAACCCACCAACCCGACCGACCGACCGACCGACCGAGCAGGCCAAGCGGGCGCGAAATGGACGGTCCTCGGATGAACACCCGATTGTCGACCCTTTTATCGCCTCGGCCTTCTTCATTTGGCGGTAATCGCGGGGACGTGAGAGCCATTACGATCTCGGGCGGGGGCGGGGATGTGGGTGGGGCGGGGCGGGGTTAGGGATAGGGATAGGGGTGGGGTTGAGGGCGGGGTTAGGGATAGGGATAGGGGCGGGGGTGTGGGCGGCGGGAGTGGGTGGGCCAGGGGTTAGAGGTGGGGAGGGGTCGAGGACACAGGGACTATTGGGCATAGGGGTGGGGCCTGGGAGTGGGTGGGGGGGTTAGGGGTGGGGAGGTAAATGAGGATCGTGACCAGGGATAGGTAAATATCAGAGTGGTGCGGGGCGGAAGGAGGAGGGAAGGAATAAGGGCGGAGGGAGAGGGGTAGGGTATAAGGTGGACAGGCTGAGGGAGTGGCAGGGATGGAGGGAGGGAACGAAAGGTTATGTGTATATATGTGTGTGTGTGCGCGTGCGTGCGCGTTCGTGCGAGAGACAGCGAGAAAAAGATAGGGAGCGAGAGAGAAAGAAAGAGAGCAAGAGAGAGAGCGAGCGAGCGAACGATAGATAGAGTGAGAGCAGGCAGAGCGATAGAGAGTGAGAGCGAGCGAGCGACAAGAGTGAGAGACAGCGAGAGAGCAAGATAGGAGCGAGAGAGAAAGAAAGAGAGCAAGACAGAGAGAGAGCGAGAGAGCAAGACAGAGAGAGAGCGAGAGAGCAAGACAGAGAGAGAGCGAGCGAGCGAGCGATAGAGAGGAGAGAGAGGAGAGAGCGAGAGCGAGCGCGTGTCATCCAATCTCTTAGAATATTCTCGTTGATCATCTGCGAATATCTCGGGTATGTGTGCGTGTGCGTGTGAGTATAAGATTATGTATATCCGCGCTTTGCATATATGTTTGTGTTCTGCATTATGTATGGCGTGTCTGTATTGCATTGCTTGTGGTTATGTGTTTTTATGTTTGCGTGTACTTATCTCAACATATGCAGTGTCATGTCGATTGTTGTAGATGCTAAACGGCGTTTTTCTTCATAAATTTTCATGGCCTATTATTAATCTCGTGGCAGTTGGTAAGGTTTCCGTCTCTTTGTCTTCTGTGAAATGAAACTTACCGTGTTTTTTTTCTCTCTGTCACGTGTCATAAAAGCATTACTCCATCGCGGATTGTTCACACGCGGGTAATAATATTTACGCCAAAGATAACAGCGGACTTTCTGAAAATTCGAAGAAAATATTTACGCCAAAGATAACAGCGGACTTTCTGAAAATTCGAAGAAAATATTTACGCCAAAGATAATAGCCGACTTTCTGAAAATTCGAAGAAACTGGGATTCCACGAGACCGGCCCCGTCGCGAAGGCCTCTGAGGCGGTGATCGTGGGAGGGGACTCAGACTCAGACTCAGAAAGTTGGATAAGGATGAGGGGCACGTGGGATGGATGAGGCGGGGCGTGGATATTAGTGGACGTTGGCGAAAGAGTGCGTAGGCGAGGGCGAGAGAGAGGGAGGGGGGCGGTGCGCGTGCACTCGGCAGACGACCTGTTTTAAAGTGGCATGTTTACGCGAGGAAGCACTTTGCCAGGTGATGGGGTGGTATCATTTCGGACGAATGAGTCAGGGGCCTTGTTTACCCCCGCCCCCCCCCTCCCTTTTTCCCACTCGCATTTTCCCGCCTTTTCTCTTTTTCTTTCCATCCTCAGACGGAACCAGGTGCAGTGACTCACCTTTTTTTTTCTTCTGCTCATTTCCCGCACCAAAAGAAAAGAAAATAATCATAGCATTGAGAAACGTATTTATAACCACTCGCTATTTCTTTAACCTTGCAACATAACCGTGAAGGGAAAGCTAATCTAACACTCATCGCACATTTAAGATTAAATAACGTGTAACTTTAGCCCAACGAGGACCAGCGCCAGGCGAGGACATGTCACTCGCCAGGCCGCATGTCTGTGAAATGACGAAATATTCAAATGAAACCGCTACAACTTGTTCCAGACATGATTCAGGGATGGGATTTGGACGTAATCCTTCTTCGTGGATTGGAACAGGAGTGGTTTGTTTACGAGGAAATAATGGAAGTATCAGAGCGTATTTTATTCTTTTTTGTTGTTGTTTTTACTGTTATCATTTTTTATCATCATTATCATCATTTTTATCGTCATTATTTGTTAGTATCATTCCTATGGTGGTCATTTGATTTTTTTGTTCTTGTTATCGTTATTACCAGATTATTATTGTATTATCATTCTTGTTGTTATCATTATTGTTGTTGTTATTGTTTTTATTGTTATGATTATTATCATTATTATTGTTGTTATTCTTAATATTTTCAAATGATTATTATATTATTTATTATTATCATTATTGTTATTATTATTATTGTCATTATTATTGTTGTTATTATTGTTATTAGTATTATTATTTCTATCATCATCATCATCGTCATCACCACCATTATTATCATTATCATTATTATTCTTTATTATTGTTATCATCATCATCATCATCGTCATCATTATTGTTATCACTTTTTTATGACAGTGATAATATTGATCATGATAATTGATAATAATAGCAATAATGATGATAATGATAATTATAAAATGATAATAATAACAATAATGATGATGATGATAATAATAATGAAAATAATAACAATAATGAAAATAATAACAATAATGATAATAAGAATAATAAAAATAATAATGATAATGACGATAATGATAATAATATGCTGGTGGTGTGGTGGTGGTGATACTACTACTACTATTTCTACTACTACTACTCATACTCTTACTACTACTACTACTACTATTACTACTACTACTACTACTACTACTACTACTACTACTACTACTACTAATATTTCTATTACAACAACTACTACTACTATTATTACTATTGCTACTGCAACTACTACAACTGTCATCGCCGTCATTGCCATCATCATCATCATCATGTTCTTCATCACCATTCATAAAAAAAATATTGGATAATATGTAACTGTAATGTTTCGTGATGTAGCAATGTGTCACAGGATGTACCTTGACATTTTTATTTGAAAAGTAATCACTGATGTTTATTTTTTTTAAATTGTTGTTGTTGTTATTATTGTTATTATTATTATTATTATTATTATTATTATTATTATTATTATTATTATTATTGTTATTATCATCATTATTATTATTGTTATAGTTATTATTTTTACTATCATTACTATTATTATTTTATCTTTTTATTAATGTTATTATTATTATTATTATTATTATTATTATTATTATTATTATTATTATTATTATTATTATTATTTTGAGAAAAACGGAACAGGTTTGGTCATATTTTCTGGTTTGTGTTCATATAAATAATGAATTGGATGAGTACCAGATTAGGAAAGAAATGTTCACCGAAACAAATTCATTTCCTACGAATGAACATGGATCAGAAATGAACACGGGTCCAGTGATCAGCGTCAGGCAGGCGGAACTAGTGGAGCTGGTGTTCAGTGTTCAATGTCCCGCACTTCATCCCGGCTCCTGTCATTGTTCATTATAAGCCGGAACAACCGCGCCTGAACCGAGTGCGCCGTCCAGATAGCGCCTGACGTCCGCCGCGTAACCAGAGCGGGAGGGAAAAGGAACAATGAACAATATTCTGAACATGTGGCCGAGTCTCGCGATTTGCGGTGCTGGTTCCGGCGGAGGAGAGGAGAGAGGAGAGAGGAGGGCGGGCCGGTTTGGGCGTCTTGGCTTGGGCGGAGTTGAAAGATGTGTAAAAAGTCGGTGCATACGTATATGCGTACACGAACACGCACGCACGCACACGCACACGCACACATACATACATACATACATAGATAGACAGACAGGCAAACAGAGGGGCAGAAAAGGAGAAAGAGAAGGAGAAAGAGGTGGAGAAGGAGAAGGAGAAGAAGGAGGAGGAGAAGAAGGAGGAGGAGGAGGAGAAGAAGTAGGAGAAGAAAGAGAAGATGGAGGAGAGAGAGACAGACAGACAGAGACAGAGCAAAGATATAAACCTAAAAAAAAACCGCCAGCATCTCCCCAAAGTTTTCATTTATTATTTCATCAGTTTCAGCGCAGCCTCAGAGCCTTCCGAGGGTCTCCCGTGGGCGAGTCCCCGCTCGGTTTATTCATTTCATCACGTAACTCTCTCTCGCTCTCTCTCTCTCTCTCTCATTCGCTCTCGCTCTCTCGCTCTTGCTCTCTCGCTCTTGCTCTCTCGCTCTTGCTCTCTCTCTCTCTCTCTCTCTCTCTCTCTCTCTCTCTCTCTCTCTCTCTCTCTCTCTCTCTCTCTATCTATCTATCTATCTATCTATCTATCTATCTATCTATCTCTCTCTCTCTCTTCTCCTCCTCCTCCTCCGTGTGTGGATGTGTCTCTTTTTCTCTGTGTCACTTTCTCTCTCTCTCTCTCTCTCCTCTCTCTCTCTCTCTCTCTCTCCGTGTGTGTGTGTGAGTGTCTCTCTCTTTCTGTCACTTTCTCCCTCTCTCCTTCTTTCTCATTCTCTCTCTCTCCCTCTTTCTCCCTCTCTCTCTCCTCCCTCCTCTGTGCATAAGCTTCGTCCTTCTATAAAGTTTAGTCTAATGAATATTTATTGGCCTTCTCCCCTTTTGTCTCCCCTTTGCTTCCTAATATTAGAAAATGAAACTGAATTAATTATTCTATTTATGTTTTGACTTATTTATTTGTTTATTTATCTATTTGCGTGTTTGTTTATCCAAGCTGTGTCTTTTTAACAAGGCAAAAATAAGGCGTCGTTGAAATACTTGGTTTAAAGGAAATCCGTGGATGAATTGTTTTGATTTGATCCTCGAGTTTGTCTAAGCTTGTGTTTTTTTTTTCCTTGTAATTGGGGTTAAATCTTTTGCAAATGGAAATGAGGGTCGGTTAAGGCTGTTTCGGATGACTGATGAGTCTTTTTTAAGTGTGTATTTCTCTCTCTCTCTCTCTCTCTCTCTCTCTCTCTCTTTCTAAATTTACCAGCTGTCGCTCTCTCTTTAGCTGTCTCTCTCTCTCTCTTTCTCGTTTCTTCTTTTTCTTCTTCTACTTCTTCTTCTTCTTCTCCTCTCTTCTTTCGTCTTCTCTTTCTTCTTCTTCTTCTGCTTCTTCTTCTCTCTCTCTCTCTCTCTCTCTCTCTCTCTCTCTCTCTCTCTCTCTCTCTCTCTCTCTCTCTCTCTCTCTCTCTCTCTCTCTCTCTCTCTTTCCTCACTTTCTCTGTCCTTCTCTTCCCTCCCTCCCTCCCTCCCTCCCTCCTTCCCTCCCTTCCTCCCCAGTGACTCCAACCGTGTCCTCCTCCTCCTCCCAAAGTTCGTCCCAGCGCGCCCTCCACGTGCCGGATTCCCCTCGTCCCCTCTTCCTCCTTCCTCTTCTCGTCCCCTCTCCTCCCCTATCCCCTTCCTCTTCCTCGTCCCCTCCCCCTCCTCTTCCTCGTCCCCTCCCTCCCCCTCGTCCCCTCTTCCCCTTCCTCTTCCTCGTCCCCTCCCCATCCCCCTCTCCTCTTCCTCGTCCCTCTCCCCCTCCTCTTCCTCGTCCCCTCTCCCCCTTCCCCCTTCCTCTCGTCCCCTCTCCCCCTCCCCCTTCCTCGTCCCCTCTCCCCCTTCCTCGTCCCCCCTCCCTTTTCCTCGTCCCCTCAGGCAGGGAGCGGGCGCCGGCGGCCAGGGCTCCGCCTAGGCCTACGCGAAGCCCTCTGCCGTTCCTTATCGACCTGCCGTCAGTATCTATTAATTAAGTGAAACCATTACACAGTCCCTTGCCCTGGTATTTTATGGTCGGTCAGATGACAGGCAAGGCTTATAATCCTTCTTTCTCTCTCTCTCTCTCTTTCGCCTTGTTCTCTTCCTCTTTTTTTATTTGGTTTGTCTTCGGTTTTTGTTCTTTTCTTATTCTCTCTCTTCCTTCCTCATTCATCTTCTCTTCTCATTTTCTCTCTTTCTTCCTCATTCCCCTCACACCATCCTCTTCTTTTCTCATTAGTTCCCTTCCTCTACTCATCGCATCTCCTCTCCCTCGTCCTCTTGCACTTCTCTCCTCTCCTCTCTTCTTCTTCGCTGTTTCCCCTTCGCATCCCAGCCTCTTCTCTTCTCGTTGTATTTCTTTCCCACTTTCATCTCTCCGCTTCTCTTTCAACCTCTTCTGACTTCCCCGTTCTCTCCTCTTACTCTCTTCCTCCATTCATCTCCTCTTTTCCCTCTCTTCTTACTTTCCCATTCTCTCCTATTACTCTCTTCCTCCATTCATCTCCTCTTTTCCCTTTCTCCTTCGTTCTGCTCCTTCGCTGGTTCTCCTTTGAAGATGGAGAGAAGAAATATTTTTTTCCCTCAATCACGGTAGTCACTTTGGCTCCTCAGGTTGGGGGGGGGAGACGGAGGGGGAGGGGGAGGGGGGCAGTTGTTATGGTTACTGGGTTTGTAGCTGAGAAGTACTGGATGTATGTTTTTTTTCGTTTTTTTTCAATTCCTTTCTCTTTATCCTTTTTATTTTTATTTATTTATTTTTTATTTATTTATTAGGGGTGTTGTTTTTGTTTATCTAGTTCTTTTATTTCACCTTGTTTTGCTTTTGTTTTCCGATTTCATTATCGTGGGTCATTTTTTTATTTGATCATATATATATGTATGTATATATATATATATATATATATATATATATATATATATATATATATATATATATATATATATATAATATATGTGTGTGTGTGTGTGTGTGTGTGTGTGTGTGTGTGTGTGTGTGTGTGTGTGTGTGTGTGTGTGTGTGTGTGTGTGTGTGTGTGTGTGTGTGCGTGCGTGCGTGTGTGTGTATGTATGTGCGTGCGTGTGTATGTATGTATGTGTTGCGTATGATATCGATTCAAAATGGGCCATATAAATCACATTTTATTACATATATCGAAAATGGAGTAGAATGTTTAATTGAAAATGAACAACTTCACAGCGCAAGCAATTATCAAATCTTCATCGGAATCACATGTCACTGATGACGATTCAATTCTCTCTTGCCCCGGGAGGTTATTCAAGGTCATTTACGCATTTCAATTTTGTCACGGCGAACTATAATCATCTCAATAACGTTTAAGATGATAATCTATCAGCTTTTCTTGATTGCAGAGCTGTTTGGACAATCGTTTTACTGCTCAAAACAAAATAGCGATAACGAAATACAACAAAAATAACAACAAAAGATGATAGCGATAATAGTGATAATAGTAATGATAAGGATATTGATAATAATAATGATAATAGTAATATTAGTTATGATGAAAAGTAGTAATGTTGGTGATGATGAAAGTAATAATGATAAAAATACTACTAATGATAATGATGGGAATAATAATAATAATAATGATAATAAAGATAATGATAATGATGATAATGATGGTAACAATATTAAAAGTAATGATAATAGTGGTGATAATGGTAACAGTAATGATAACAATAGTAGTAACAATGATAATAATAACAAAACAACAACAACAATAATAGCAATAATAAGGATAATCATAACAACAAAAATACAACAACAATATTAATGATGATAATATAAGACAAATAACGCATTCCTCGACTCAAATTTTCCGAATTGTCTCCCACCGCATCGACAGACAGACTCACCTCATTAAAAAGGCGCATGAGAGAGATATTTCGGGTAATAATATGATATTTCGGTAATAATAATATTTAATAATGATAATAATTAATAGGGTAATAATATTTCGGGTAATAATATAATATTTCGGGTAATAATGTAATATTTCGGGTAATAATATAATATTTGGGTAATAATAATATTTAATAATGATGATAATTAATAGGGTAATAATATTTCGGGTAATAATATAATATTTCGGGTAATAATGTAATATTTCGGGTAATAATATAATATTTGGGTAATAATATTTAATAATGATAATAATTAATAGGGTAATAATATTTCGGGTAATAATATAATATTTCGGGTAATAATGTAATATTTCGGGTAATAATGTAATATTTCGGGTAATAATATAATATTTGGGTAATAATAATATTTAATAATGATAATAATTAATAGGGTAATAATATTTCGGGTAATAATATAATATTTCGGGTAATAATGTAATATTTCGGGTAATAATATAATATTTGGGTAATAATAATATTTAATAATGATAATAATTAATAGGGTAATAATATTTCGGGTAATAATATAATATTTTGGGTAATAATGTAATATTTCGGGTAATGATATAATATTTGGGTAATAATAATATTTAATAATGATAATAATTAATAGGGTAATAATATTTCGGGTAATAATATAATATTTCGGGTAATGATGTAATATTTCGGGTAATAATATAATATTTCGGTAATAATAATATTTAATAATGATAATAATTAATAGGGTAATAATATTTCGGGTAATAATATAATATTTCGGGTAATGATGTAATATTTCGGGTAATAATATAATATTTCGGTAATAATAATATTTAATAATGATAATAATTAATAGGGTAATAATATTTCGGGTAATAATATATTATTTCGGGTAATAATGTAATATTTCGGGTAATAATATAATATTTCGGTAATTATAATATTTAATAATGATAATAATTAATAGGGTAATTATATTTCGAGTAATAACCACAGCTGGGTTGAAGACGGGGTCGGGACTTGCTTTTTTTTTGTGTTTTGTTTTGTTTTGTTTTGTTTTGTTTGTGGAGCTTGGGTCTTGAGAAGGAAAGGCGGGGGATGTTGACTTGGGACTTTTTGCAGGGGGGAATGGGTCGTTTTGGGGGGAGGCTTCGAAGTAAAGGGGTTATACGGATTGGGGTTCGTTCACTACTTGTACCCCCCCCAAAAAAAAAAAAATATATATATATATATATATATAATAAAATAAAAAACTAAAAAATATGGAAGAAAAGAAGAAGAAGAAAAAAGAAATAACGATTTTCGAAAGCCGAGGGACTTTTCATGTTTTATTTAGCTAGATGTGAATAAAGTCCGAAGAGGTTGCCGACAACTCAAAGGGACGTATAGACTCGCTGGTAACTCTGATGTGTAGCAAAATAAAGAGACAAGATGAGATAAAAAGATAAAATGAAGGAAAGAAAGAATGTATTTCCGGTACGTTCGCTGGGGACTCGCTGGCATAAATTTGACCTACCATCGTCCATCTACCTATCTACATATTTACCTACTTTTTTGCAGGTAGAGAGAGAAAGAGATATGGGGTAGGGGGAGTGGGAGAGAGAGAGAGAGAGATATGTTATGGAGGGTAGGAGAGAGAGAGAGAGAGAGAAAGAGAGATGGGGTAGGGGGAGTGAGAGAGAGAGAGAGAGAGAGAGAGAAACAAAATTGGGAAATTTTGAACAACGGGGTCATCGCAACTCTTGTAGTTTATTTGGTTAGAAATCATCTTTTCGGCACAGAGTGACTTACAGACTTGCCGCTGGCTCCGATATGTGCCCCCCCAAAAAAAAAGAAAAGAAAAAAAAAGAAAGAAAATGTAAATCCTCGAAATTTTCTGTGGACTCGCGGCCATAAATTTGACCTGCAGGCCGTCCATCTTTCTACCTGCCTACCTATCTGTCTATATTTATCTACTTACCTTCTTACGCACACACACAGAGACACAAAGACACATATATACATACATACACGCAGACGCACGAACAAGCACAAGCACACACACACGCACACGCACACGCACACGCACACACACGTACACGTACACATATACGCAAAAATACATTTATCCACACACAAAACAAAAGAACACATACGAAAACACACGAACAGGCACATACATGCATACACTTACAAACATACAGACACATAAAAGCACACATACATACACAAACACAAATACATACTGAAATGTATACAAAATGTAAATACACATACATCGATCGACAGATAGAGAGACAAATAAAGAAAAGCATAAACGCTGCATATATTCATAGATACGTATACGTATACAGAGAAAGAGAGAGAGAAAGAGAAAGAGAAAGAAAGAGATACAGAGAGAAAGAAAGAGATACAAAGAGAGAGAGAGAGAGAGAGAGAGAGATGAGATACAGAGAGAGATGAGATACAGAGAGAGATGAGATACAGAGAGAGAGGTGAGATACAGAGAGATGAGATGAGATACAGAGAGAGAGAGAGACCGAGAAAGGAGAAAGCGAGAGAGAGACCGAGAGAGAGAGAGAGGAGAAATCGAGATTAAAAAAAAATAAAAATAAAATGCGAGAAAACTTTTATCACCCCCTTCCTTCCTCACAGTGTGTCGACCTAAGCATCCCTCTCTGCCCTCTCCTATTCTATCGCCGGAGTCACCGACCGGCCGGGGGGGTGGGGGGTGGAGGGGGATTGGCCGCTGAAGACTCGACCCGAAGGAAACATGCAAATTGCTGTCTAGCTCTCCCACGGTCGTTCCAGCTGGCGCAGTTGGTGCAAAGTCGTAAAAATCCGGCCGTTCTCCCCCATCCCCCCCTCCTCACACCCCCCGGAGGCCAAATGGCTTTCGGTCGCGTGTATAGATAGTCATTGAAGCATGGCCCAAATCCCTGGGTTGCGGGGTGGGTGGGGTTGGGGTTGGGGGGTGGTGGGCTGTTCAGGGAGAGGTGATGAGGAAGGGGGTGGAGGGGGGAGGAGGCATAGGGGGGGTGAGAGAAGAGGGGGTGAGGGTGAGAGGGAGGAAGAGGAGGGCGTAGGGGGCTTGGAGGGAAGAGTGAAAGGGGTGAGGGTGAGGGAGGGAGTTGCCAAGGGGAGCAGGAGGGGGAGGGGGGCGGTGAGGGAGGAAGAGGTGCGAGGGGGGTGGAGGGAGGAGGGAAAGGGGTTAAGGGGGTGGGGGCAAGGAAGGGAGGAGGAGGGATAG
>NC_091567.1:2577363-2579863 GCF_042767895.1 Penaeus vannamei
GAAGGAGGGGCTTGGTGGCGACGGTGGGGGTAGAGGTGGGGGTGAGGGGGCTTGGTGGCGACGGTGGGGGTGGGGGCGAGGGGCTTGGTGGCGACGGTGGGGTAGAGGTGGGGGTGAGGGGGCTTGGTGGCGACGGTGGGGGTGGGGGTGAGGGGCTTGGTGGCGACGGTGGGGGTGGGGGTGGGGGTGAAGGGGCTTGGTGGCACGGTGGGGGTGGGGGTGAGGGGTGAGGGGGCTTGGTGGCGACGGTGGGGGTGGGGGGGGGGTGAGGGGGCTTGGGGCGACGGTGGGGGTGGGGGTGAGGGGGCTTGGTGGCGACGGTGGGGGTGGGGGTGGGGGGGTGAGGGGGCTTGGTGGCGACGGTGGGGGTGGGAGTAGAGGGGGCTTGGTGGCGACGGTGGGGGTGGGGGTGAGGGGGCTTGGTGGCGACGGTGGGGTGGGGGTGAAGGGGTGAGGGGCTTGGTGGCGACGGTGGGGTGGGGCGAGGGGGTTGGTGGCGACGGTGGGGGTAGAGGTGGGGGGTGAGGGGGCGGCGGAAACGGTGGGGTGGGGTGAGGGGGTGAGGGGGCTTTGGTGGCGACGGTGGGGGTGAGGGGCTTATGGCGACGGTGGGAGTGGGGGTAGAGAGGGGGCTTATGGCGACGGTGGGGGTAGAGGTGGGGGGTGGGGGCTTGCCAGTGGCGACGGTGGGGGGGGGGGTGAGGGGGCTTGGTGGCGACGGTGGGGGTGGGGGTGGGGGTGAGGGGGCTTGGTATGACGGTGGGGGTGGGGGTGAGGGGCTTGGTGGCGACGGTGGGGGTGGGGGGGTGGGGGTGAGGGGGCTTGGTGGCGACGGTGGGGGTGGGGGTGAGGGGTGAGGGGGCTGGTGGCGACGGTGGGGGTGGGGGTGAGGGCTTGGTGGCGACGGTGGGGGTGGGGGGTGAGGGGCTTGGTGGCGACGGTGGGGTGGGGGTGAGGGGCTTGGTGGCGACGGTGGGGGTGGGGGTGGGGGTGGCGGGGCTTAGTGGCGACGGTGGGGGTGGGGGTAGAGGTGGTGGAGGGGGTAGAGGTGGGGGTCGGTGGTGGTGGAGGCGGCGGCGTCGAGGGGCACCTGTAGGTCTCTAGGTCTCGAGGTCTCTCTCTCTCTCTGTCTGTCTGGCTCTTTCTATCTATCTCTTCCCCTTTCTCTTTGTTTCTCTCTCTTTCTCTTTGTTTCTCTCTTTCTCTTTGTTTCTCTCTCTTTCTCTTTGTTTCTCTTTGTTTCTCTCTTTCTTTTTGTTTCTCTCTCTCTCTTTCTCTTTGTTTCTCTCTCTCTCTTTCTCCCTCTCTTCTCTCTCTCTCTCTCCATTTCTCCCTCTCTCCTCTCTTTCTCTTTCTCTCTCTATCTCTTTCTCTTCCTTCGCTCTCTTTCTCTCTCTCTCTCTCTCTTCTTTTGGACTTCGGGGGTTGTGTCTGTGAGGGAGGGAGAGGGGGAGGGGGAGGGGCCTTTGACGCCGAGTTGGTTCCTTTCTTTTCTTTGCTTTGTTCCTTCTGTGTCTCTCTTGCTCTTTATCTTTCTCTATTTTCTTTTTTTCTATTATTTATCGCTCCTTTTCCCTTCCCTTCAGCCTTCTTGATCTTATGGCCTCACTCTCCCTTTTCTTCGTTCTTGATGCCTTTCTACATCCATCCTCCTAATTCCTTGCTCTTCTCCCTTTACTTCCCAGTCTCTCATTTCTCCTCTCCCTTATCTCCCTTTCTTTTGCCGCCTTCTTACCCTTCCCTCTTTAATCTCCTTCACTCTTCGCCCTCTTTCCCTTACCTCTTTCTCTCTCCGCCTTCTTACCCTTCCCTCTTTCCTCTCCCTCTCTCTCCGCCTTCTTTCCCTCCCTCTCTCCGCCCCTTCCCTCCCTCTCTTCCTCCGCCCTTTCCCCTCCCTCTCTCTCCGCCCCCCTTTCCCTCCCTCTCTTCCTCCGCCCCCTTTTCCCTCCCTCTCTCTCCGCCCCCTTTCCCTCCTCTCTCTCCTCCCCTTTCCCCTCCCTCTCCCTCCTCCCCCTTTCCCTCCCTCCCTCCGCCCCCTTTCCCTCCCTCTCCCTCCGCCCCCTTTTCCTCTCCCTCCGCCCCCTTTCCCTCCCTCTTCCTCCGACCCCTTTCCCCTCCCTCTCCCTCCGCCCCCTTTCCTCCCTCTCTCCCTCCGCCCCCTTTCCCCTCCCTCTCTCTCTCCGCCCCCTTTCCCCTCCCTCCTTCCCCTCAGTCCCTCGGCCTTTGGTTGCACTGTACACTCCATGAGGTACAAGGCACTTCACGTTCTCATTACTGTCCTCTCCACGTCTCTCTCCTACCCTTCTCTTCTCCTCCTCACACAGCCTCCGTCCTCCTTCCTTCTCTCGCTTCTCTATTCCTTCGCTTTCTTCTTCTTCTTTTTTTTTCTACCGCTTTACCCGTCTCTCTTTAGTTCCATATATTTGTTTTGCCTTCTGTCTCTTGTCGTATTTGCAATCACCAGTCGTTTTTCTTTGAGTTGATGGAGTTGGGATGGAAG
>NC_091567.1:2584863-2589863 GCF_042767895.1 Penaeus vannamei
CCACCCTCTCTGTCTATCTATCTGTCTATCATCTCTCATACATACACACTTTCGTCACCTTGCCTCTTTCCCCTTCTCTCCTTCCCTCGCCTCTTTCCCCTTCTCCTCTCCTCCCCTCGCCTCTTTCCCCCTCCCCTTCTCCTCTCTTCCCCTTCTCTCCTCCCCTCGCCTCCTTCCCCTTCCCTCCTCCCCTCGCCTCCTTCCCCTTCTCTCCCCTCGCCTCCTTCCCCTTCTCTCCCATCGCCTCCTTCCCCTTCTCTCCTCCCCTCGCCTCTTTCTCCTTCTCCTTTCTTCCCCTTCTCTCCTCCCCTCGCCTCTTTCTCTTTCTCCTCTCCTCCCCTCGCGCCACCCTCCGCTGCCTTAACGAGCGACGTCGAGTCCAGGCATTAACTGTAATGATATTAACTCGGTTAATGAGACCGGCAGTTATCGGCCCCTTGGAACAAACTGCCACATCGCTCCACCTGTCTCCACCTCCTCGGCCAGCGCATTCACTTTTGTCCATTCACCCCGCCCACGCCCACGCCCACGCCCTCCCGCGTTGATCAGCGTCGCCGCCCGCACCAGCGCCCAAAGTCTGTCTCTCTCTCTCTCTCGCTTTCTTCCGGGCGTGGGTGGGTGGGTAGGGGGGCGAGGAGGAGGGGGAGGGGGAGGAGGGGGAGAAAGGGTGTTGCGGGGGGGAGGGGAGGGGGGGTGAGTCGGCGAAGAAAATAGGTAAGGAAACACAGAAGGGCGGCAGGCTGCGGGCGGGGCCTGCCAATGGGTGGAATGCTGAGCGGGTGGGCGGGGAGGTAGTTTCATGGATAGATGGTTGGGTGGATTACATGGGGTGGGTGGGTGGGCGAGGAGATGGTTTCGTGGAAAGTGGGTGGGGGGGCGGGGGGGGAAGTGGTTAAGTGGAAGGTGGGTGGATGGGTGGGTAGCTGGGTGGGCGGAGAGGTGGTTTCATGGACAGATGGGTGGGTGGGCGGGGAGGTGGTTCAGCGGACGGGTGGGCGGGCTGGGAGGTGGTTCAGCGGACGGGTGGGCGGGGAGATGGTTCAGCAGACGGGTGGGCGGGCTGGGCGGGGAGGTCGTTCAGCGGACGGGTGGGCGGGTGGGCGGGTGGGCGGGTGGGCGGGTGGGCGGAGGAGTGGGTATTGCTCAAAGTGTATGTGTTGCCTTCGCCAGATTGGATACGCTGGCGCGCGGGATGTGATTGGCCATTTGATTCCCGCGCTGTAATTGGTTGTTTGGGAGCAGGAAGCGGGATTGGCTGTTGTGTCCCCTCTGATGTCTGGGATTATAGGAGGGGGGAGGGGGAAGGGGAAGGCGAGTGGGGAGAGGGGGAAGGGGGAGTGGGGAGGGGAAGGAATGGGGGAAGGGAGTAGAGGGCGAGGGGGAAGGGGAAGGGGAGAGGGGAGTGGGGGAGGGGAGGGGGAGGAATGGGGTAGATGGGAAGGGAAGGAGGGGACTGTAAGGAGAGGGGACGAGGAGGTGGAGAGGGGACGGGGACGGGGAGAGGGTTAGGGAAGGAAGGGAGGGGGCAGGAATGTCCAAGGGAAGGGTAGATGGAAAAGGGAGGATAGGTTGCGGAAGGAGGTTAAGGAGTAAAAAGGGGCAGGGGAAAGGAGGCATGGGGAGAGAGGGAAGGGGAAGAAGCAGGGCAGAGAAAGGGGAAAAAAAAGGGAAGGAGTAGCGGGGGAAGGGCGAGGGAAGGGGAGATTGAGGCAGGGTGAGGATGAAGGAAAGGGGAGAGCGAGGCAGGGAGGGGGAAGGAAGGGGTGAAAGGGAGAAAAGGAAGTTCTGTTGGGGAGGAAAGAGAGAGAAAGGGGAAAAAATGAAGCTCTGTTGGGGAGGAAAGAGAGAGAAAAGGGAGAAAGGGAAGCTCTGTTGGAGAGGAAAGAGAGAGAAAGGGGAGAAAAGGAAGCTCTGTTGGGGAGGAAAGAGAGAGAAAGGGGAAAAAATGAAGCTCTGTTGGGGAGGAAAGAGAGAGAAAAGGGAGAAAAGGAAGCTCTGTTGGGAAGGAAAGAGAGAGAAAAGGGAGAAAAGGAAGCTCTGTTGGGGAGGAAAGAGAGAGAAAAGGGAGAAAGGGAAGCTCTGTTGGGGAGGAAAGAGAGAGAAAAGGGAGAAAAGGAAGCTCTGTTGGGGAGGAAAGAGAGAGAAAAGGGAGAAAAGGAAGCTCTGTTGGGGAGGAAAGAGAGAGAAAAGGGAGAAAAGGAAGCTCTGTTGGGGAGGAAAGAGAGAGAGGGAAGCGGCCCTCACTCTTGTCATGCTCAGCCGTCCTGGGGAATGGCACAGCAGAGTGCATGGACACAGGCACTTTGCATGACGAGGGACTTGCACAGTGACTCAGTGGGAATAATCAAGAGCCTTTTTATCCCGGGTTTCCAAACAGTGCAAAAGGTTAGTTTATTCGCCGGTGGCCAGTGGGGCTGTGATAAACTGACATTTCGACTTTGGTTCTGTTTTGTTTACACGTAATAAATATTTGCCAGATCCAGGTCTGTGTGCTGACATTTCCGACTTTCGTTTTGACCCAAAGTGATCTGGTCAGGTGAGTCGCTGGTTGGATTCTGGGAAGCCATGAGGCATTTATGTCTTTTTTTTCTCTCTCTCTTTGTCTCTCTTTTTTTCTCTTCTTTTCTCTTTCTCTCTGTTTATCTCGTTCTCTATTCTTCCACTCTTTCTTTACCGGTATTTCAATCTGTTTCTGTCTGTTTATCTCTCTCTCTCTCTCTCCCTCCCCCTCCCCCCTCCCTTCCTCCCTCCCCTATATCCCTCTCCCTTCCACTCTCTCTTTCTCCCTTTTTGATTTCTAACCCCTCCCCCTCTCTCTCTTTCTCTCAAACTCTCTCTCTCTCTCTCCCTCCCACCCCTCCTTTCCCTCCTTCCCTTCGTCTCTCTCCTACTCCTCCTTCTCTTCCTCCCTCTCTCTAACTCTCGCTCTCTCTCTCTCTCTAACTCTCTCCCTCTCTCTAACTCTCTCTCTCTCTTTCCCCCTCTCTCTAACTCTCTCTCTCTCTCCCTCTCTCGCTCTCTCTCGTACTACGCTCTTTGCAGAGTTTATATCACTTTTATCTTTCATCTTTACGATTCTGCGATAAGAATCATTTCGCAACTTGTACTGCAATGCCATTAAACTTCTCGGCAACCGTTTGCGGATGTCGTGCTCACTTTTTTTCGATGTCTCTCCACATTCGCTCCTCTTTTGGGTTTTTCTCTCGTTCTCTTTTCGTCTTTCTTCCTCTCGTTGTCTCTTTGTCCCATTTGGCTTCTTCATTTCATTCTTCTTTCAGTCTCTTTTCAATCTTTCTCGCACCCTTTCGTTGTTTATTTCCCCTTTCTGTCTCTTCGTTTCATTCTTCTCTCAGTGCCTTTACATCTTTCTCGCTCCCTTTCTTTGTCTCTCTTCCTCCTTTCTATTTCTCTCTTTCTTTATCTGCCTCCTCCTCTACCCCCCCTCTTTCTGTGTCTTTCTCGTTTTGTTTGGTCCACCCTCTCTTTATTCTCGCTTCCTTTCTGTCTCCCTGCTTCATTATTTTCCTTGGTTCAGTGTCCCTTTCTCTCTCTGTTTTAGCCTTCTTCTTCCTTCTCCGTTTCTATCTCCTGTACTTTTGTTCTTCCTCTCTTTCTCCCCATTCCTCCATCTTCCTCTCCCTCTTTCTCTTTGTTTCTCCTTCACGCTTCTGTCTCCGTTTCCATAGTCACCGTCAATTTTGGCTCTCCGTCCATCCTCCTCCTCTCCTTCTCTTCCCTTTCCATCACTTTCCCTGTGTCCTCTCTTCCTGTCCGCTTCTTCCTAAATGAGGGTCTAAATAGGATGCGAAAGCTAAGGCTTAAGGAACAAACGAAAATAAGATAAACCAAGGGTGGGTAACTGAACAAAGTGGTTATTGTATTTTAACCGAAAAATTAATGTAATTTGGGTACAGAGTGAGAGGATCACATGCGACACACACACACACACACACACACACACACACACACACACACACACACACACACACACACACACACACACACACACACACAGCAAAATTAACATTTTTTACCCCTTTCTATCTAGGGGATCATGTCCGTATTAAGTATGGCAATGGGAACAAATGTCGGAAAAAGCAACAGCAGCAAAAAATGCCAGTGACATGCGAATGGATGTGGCAGCACGAAAAAAAAGAGCACCCAGAAATTATTGCAGTACACATGTTGACAAAAAGATCCTGCAATGTCTGCAGTGACAACAAAGAGACTGCACCATCGCGAAAAAAGGAAGAAAAAAGACGGGAGGAAGAGTATTATGAAAAGCTATGCTCACAATAACCCGCGGAAAAACAGCAGCATCCTCGGTAACCAAGGAAAGGGTAATAACCATAATAACACTCGCGCCTAAGCCACACGGATGAATTATAACACGCACACGCATACACATGCACGCACACACGGACGGACGTACACACACTCACGGGAGAAAAAATGTAAGCAACAACTCGAAAGAGAGAGAGAGGGAGAGACAGAGAGACTGAGAGACTGAGAGACTGAGAGACCGAGAAACGTCTAGGGACAGAGGAGCCAACAGTAACACCCCAGACACCGCCATCCTGCGCCACACCACGCCACGTTACACCCGCACTTCCCTCTTGCCTTCGAAGTCAGCCCTGGGAGAAGGAAAAGGGGGGGAGGGGGGGTTGAGCCTGAAAAATGGGTCACTGGAGGTTATTATATAGACGGACAGACGGGCGATTTGTCAAGCTGGCTGATGAGGGAGTGCGTAAAAAAGGCAATGAAATGTTTATGATGGTAGATAGATGGGTAGTCTGGGTGTGATGAGCAATAGATAATTAAATGGGAGGATTGATGTTTTAGTTTAATGGGTGGTTTGAGAGATTCAAGGGATAGTAAACAGCTGATATGGATGGTTCGAAAAGCAAACAGCTCATTTGCTTACGAAACAACTGAGAGTAGACTACGATAATTTCATGTTACATGGTTGTATAATCAAGCGAGGAAAAATGAGCTGGTGG
>NC_091567.1:2592363-2602363 GCF_042767895.1 Penaeus vannamei
CTCTCTCTTCTCTCTGTCTGTCTGTCTCTCGTCTCCTGTCGTCTCGTTTCATCTCCTCTCCCTTCCCCCTTCCTCTCTTCCTTTTGTCTGTCTGTCGATTAGGCACGCACACGCACACACGCACACGCACACACACACACGCACACACACACACACACACGCACACACACACACACACACACACACACACACACACACACACACACACACACACACACACACACACACAACACACGCACCACACACACGCACACACGCACACACACACACACACACACGCACACACACACACGCACACACACACACACGCGAACACGGGCGCACACACACACACACACGCGCGCGCACACACACACACACACACACACACACACACACACACACACACACACACACACACACACACACACACACACACACACACACACACACACACACACACACACAAACATATATGTATGTATGCGTATGTGTGAGCGTGTGCATGCACGTATGCGTGTGCGTGTACGCGTATATCTGTCTGTGCATTTACGTCTAAGTAATAGTGATATGTATCTGTATTGTATGTGTATACCTTTATTCTTCATTGCCATTCTCCCGTCTGAAAATGCAGAGAATGTTCCCGAAATGCAATTAGCGGAGAGACAAACGGGGAGAAGAGCAAAGGGGGAGGGCGAGGATGAGGGGAAGAGAAGAGAGGAGAGAAGAAGAGCGAGTGGGAAGAGGAAAGGTGTAGTGGGAAGAGGGAGGGGAGGGGAGGGGAAGGGAGAGGAGGAGAGGGGAGAGGGGAGAAGGAGGGGAGGGGAGGGGGGAGAAGGAGGGGAGGGGAGGGGGGAGAAGGAGGGGAAGGAGGGGGAGGAGGAAGCCAGAAGTAGCTGATGTAACTTTGTAATGCGCATGTTGGGCCAGGAGCTCTCCGCCCGCCGCCATTACATCAAACGTCCCACCTCCTCTTCGCCTCCCATTATCTTTCCCTCCCTCTCTTCCTTTCTCCTTCCTTTCCTTCTCCTCCTTTTGTATCCCTTCTCCCTTCTTCTCCCTCCCTTTTCTTTTTTTTCACTCCTCGACTTTCTCTCCCTCTAATCATCCTCCCTCCCTTACTCTTCCCATTCCTTTTTCCCCTTCCTTCTCTCCTCCCTCCCCCTTTCCCACTCTCACATACCTCCCCACCCTCTCTCCTTCTCCCTCCCCTACCCACCTCCCCCTCCCACTCCCCCCTCCCCTCCCCCCTACCCACCTCCCCCTCTCCCAACCTCCTCCAGATGAAAAAAAAAAAATCTCCAGGAGGTAAGATCTCGGAGAATGTGGACCCCCCACCCCCCACCCCGCCCCCCCACGCGTGAAACATCGCCGCGGCCGGGTTGTGTGGGATGGAAATTGCAGACTGTTTACCCGACAGCCGTCAATGGGAGGCGATTCAAAGGGGTCGGACTCCCCCTTCCCCTCCCCTCTTCCCCCTTCCCCTCCCCTCTTCCCCTTCTCCTCCCCTCTCCCCTTCTCCTCCCCTCTCTCCCTTCTCCTCCCCTCTCCTCTCCTCTTTCCCTCTCCCATTCCCCTTCCCCTCCCCACCCCTCTCCCCTCTCCCCTTCACCTTTCCTCTTCCCCCTCCTCTCTCTCCCCTTCCCCTTCCCCTCCCCTCTACCCTTCCCATCCCCTCCCCTCTCCCCTTCACCTTTCCTCTTCCCTCTCCCATCTCCGCCTCTCTCCTCCTCTCTCCCCTTGCCTCCTCCCTTCACACTCCCCCTCCCCTCTCCTCTTCCCCCTCCTCTCTCCCCTTGCCTCCTCCCTTCACCCCCCCCCCCCCGTTATGCCTCGCAACCCCTCCCGCCGGGTCACACGGGGTCCGCCTCCGAGGACCTCCGCGCCTGGGTCAACCCGCGTCCACTTCGAGTCGCTATTCGCGCCGCCAATTTGGACTGTTCGCGCGCAGGGTGTGTGTGGGGCGGGCCCTTGTCTCTGCGCTTGGGGGGGGGGGGAGGGGGGGAAGGTTGGAGGATGGGAGGGGGAGGGGAGGTTGGGGGATGGGAGGGGAGGTCGAGGGGAGGGGGAGGGGGGAAGATTAGGTGGTGGGGAAAGGGGGGATGGGGTGGGGGAGGTTAGGCGATGGGGGCGGGGGAGGGTTAAGGGGTTGGGGGAAGATTAGGGGCGGGGGTGGGGAGGTCGGGGGGCGGGGGGAAGGGGATGGTTCGTTAGAATGTATGGTACTTTACGGATGTGCAAGTCCGCGCAAAGAGACTTGTATTATATTTTTTGGTCATATTTATCTATTTACTTACCAATCTATTTATCTGTTTATCTATATATATGTTGCCCACCCGCCCACCTACCCGATCTACCCACTTAGAACCCAACCCCCTACCTACTCTTGTAAACACCGACCCACCCAAACAATAACTCACTCACCTAATCTCACTCACTCACTCATTCACTCTCTCACTCATTCACCCACTCACCCAGTCACTCACTCACCCATTCTCATAGTCACTCACTCAGTCACTCACTCTCTCATTCATTCATTCATTCAGTCAGTCAGTCAGCCACTCACTCACTCATTCACCCAGTTACCCAGTCACTCACTCATTCAATCTCTTAGTCAGTCAGTCAGTCAGTCAGTCAGTCAGTCAGTCAGTCAGTCAGTCAGTCAGTCAGTCAGTCAGTCAGTCAGTCAGTCAGTCAGTCAGTCAGTCAGTCAGTCAGTCAGTCAGTCAGTCAGTCAGTCATCCAGCCAGCCAGCCAGTCACTCACTCATTCACCCACTCACCCAGTCACTCACTCATTCAATCTCTTAATCACTCACTCACTCACATAGTTCTACAATTATACGCATTCAGTCAAGAAAAAAATATGAATCCTTAATGTAAGAGGAAATGATAGACAGGAAGGAAAAAAACGAAAAGAAAAAATAACGCGAGAGAGAGAGGAAAAAATTGGGGAAAAGAGAGGAACAAACGAGAAAAAGATAAATGGATCCATATTAGTTGAGAAAGTTTCTGGGTTCGTCGTCTGTGCTTCTTACAGTCGCAAGCGGTGAGAAATGACACCTTTTATTTAACTCATTTACTGGTATATATATATCTTTTATCTTTATTTATTTGGTCTTTGGTGTATTTTTTGACTCCTTGTGTATTTTTTAGTTTAATCTTCTGTTATTCTATTTGCTTTGTTATATATTTAATGATACCTCTGTTTTCTCTCTTTGTCGTGCAGCTAATTTTATCTATTTGGGGGGAAAGTGTGGGCCCGGAGGGGGAAAAAACAAAGCTTTTAGATGGATTGTTAGGTATCCACACGCAGGAGGTTTAATTGATGAATATGTGATGTAATAAAGTCGATGCATTGGAAAAAAGCGATGGAATTATGCCTATAGTGATTAGAATAGATTCGTGAATATTGATGTAATTATGCCTATAGTGGTTGGAATGGATTCGTGAATATTGATGATTAGGGCGGGCGTAGGCAGGGGAGGAATCGGAGTGCGGGTGGGCTTGTGCAACGCGCAATGCCGCCGCTTGCAATTCGTCGGGAATGCGAGATGTGTGTCAACGCTCTGATAGCCAAAGAGAAAACGCCACTTCCTTCAGAAACACAAGTTCTTTGAGGAAACAATGCGAGGGTGACCCCCCCGCCCTCTCTCTCTCTTCCTCCTCCTCCTCCTCCTCTCTCCTTCCCCTTCCCCTCCCTCCCCCCCTCTCCCATCCGCGTTGTGAGTTGCCGCCGAGTAAATAAAGTAAACAAGGCAGCTGGGAGCGAAGTAGGTCAAGCAAGATGAAGAGCGGGTTGTTCACAAACATCAACACTCCTAGCGCTTCAGTTGTTTTCTCTCGCTGAACTTCAGTAATAGGATTTCTTCTCGCTCTGCGCTCTGTGGTGTGGAGGAAGCGGGCACGGGGCGGGGGGGGGGGGTTGAGAGGGCAGGCCGGGCAAGGCATTGTGCTAACAAAGGGGGCCGGGGTAGGGGGGGGAGGGGGGGTTGGGGGGGGGGGGAAGGGACGCATTAGCTCTTCTTGCGAGCTTGCCTTCTTGTCTTCGTCCAATACGTAGAGGGGGTGGTGCATGTGTGGATATGAGCAGGTATAGTATGCGTGTTTATGTACACGCATGCACATACGTACACAGACTCAAATACACAAGCACACACAAGCATACAGGCACACACAAACACACAGGCACACACAAACACACACACAAGCACACAAACACACAGGCACACACAGACACACAAGCACACACAAACACAACAACCCCCCCTCCCTCCAACACACACACAAATGCATCACTCACAAGCCAGAGCGATGAGAAACTCCAAGAGCCGACGGAGCTGACGCGAGCCGATGCGGATGTTGTGTGAAGCGGCTGCCCTTTCCCCGGGGTTACACATCGGTTAAAAGTGTCGCCATCCGTTGCCCGGCTTCCCTCGTGCCAACGCGGGAGATGCTGCGGCGAAAGTTTATTAAAAGACGGAGGTTGCGAGATAAGGCAGCATCCCCCTTGGGTGGCTGAGAGAGAGAAAGAGAGGGAGAGGGAGAGGGAGGGAGAGGGAGGAAGGGATGAAAAATGGGGGAGTGTGAGGGAGATGGAGAAAGAGATAGAGATGGAGAGTGAGTGGGAGAGGGAAAGGGTGTGAGAGTAGGAGTGGGTGAGGGAGAGGGAAGGAGAGAGTGAGAGAGGAAGACAGAGAAGGAGTAAAATAGGGAAAGGGAGTGAGAGAGGGAGAAAGAGAAGGGGTGAAAAAAGGAGAGGGTGTGAGAGAGGGAGAGGGTGTGAAAGAAGGAGAGGGTGTGAGAGAGGTGTGAGACTGAGAATGAGAGAGTGAGACAGAGAAAGATTAAGAGATAGAGAGCAAGAGTAAAAGCAAAAGCGAGAAAGGGCGAGCCAGACAATGGAAAAAAGGAGATTGAGGTATGACAGAGGGAGAGCTGGGGGGGGATGGAGAGGCACTGGTGGAGGGGGAGTTGGAGGATAGGAGGGAAGGGGAAGGGGAAGAGAAAGCGGATGAGAGGGAGATGGAAAAGGAAAAGGAAAAAGAGACGGAAGGGAGGAAAAAAGAGTAGGAGAGAAGAGAGAAAAAAGAATTAAAGAACAGAGAAAAAGAATAAAGAACAGAGAAAAGGGAATTAAAGAATAGAGAAATGAGAGAGAGAGTTGAAAGGCAAAGAGACAGAGTTCGAGGCTCCACAGTCTTCGTTCAGCGCCATGAATTATTTAGATATTCTTATGAGCAGATTTATCTAATCTAATATATGCTGCATCGTAAATATACAGAATCTGTTTTTATCTCTTTCTCAGATTTTATTTTCCGTCTATTCATTCTCTCACTTTTTTTTTTTTTTTTTTTGAGAAGGGCTAATAGATTCCTTTTTTACTTAAATGTCTTTTTCGATAAATCACTCTTTTCCGCTTTGATTGCTAATACATTCTGTATTTATATCTCCATCAGAAACGAGATATACATTTCCTAACTTTCTATATATGCACATTATCTGTTTCATTATCTGTCTTTGTATCTGCCAATCTATATATTCTTAAACCTCAGTCTGAATGCCTATATGTCCGTATCTAACTAAGGATTTCGATGCCATAACATAGAAGTGAAGGACAGGGCCCTTAAACCAGATGGCAATGTCATATGGAAATTGTCCTGCGTCCCATAAGCACAGAAGGAATTATGTATAGTTGTATATATAGCTGCATCTGTAACTCGGTATGCAAATGTATTGCGTCATTGATTACAGAGCAAGTCCACGTGATAACTCTACGGACGGCGCCCCATTTTTCGCTTACGTGTAATGAAATTAGACTACATACGATACATAGATATGCATAAGTATACACACACACACACACACACACACATACACACACACACACACACACACACACACACACACACACACACACACACACACGCACACACACACACACACACACACACGCACACACGCACACACGCGCACACACACGCGCACACCCACACACACGCACACCCACACACACACACACGCACACGCACACGCACACGCACACACACGCACGCGCGCTCCTATGCTTGTTCCTCACGCCCTTCCACTTGTCTTCGAAACCGCCCCCGCGACCGAAAATACACCAACCGGCCAAAATCCCACTCACGATTCGTCCAGCGGCATTGGCAGTTGTCAAATACTCCCTAAGTGTTCGTTCATCAGCGAGTCATGCCACCCTGGCCGCCCGAACAGAAACTGCACTCGGAACAGCACTCGTCTTGAGGAATTAGGGGGAGAAGAAAAGTGTTCTGTCCTGGACGATTCGGCGGCTTCGTGAGGACAGGCGGTCAGGTGGGCGGGGCAGAGGGAATCGCGGCGGATAGGTAGATGGATAGATTGATTGATTGATTGATTGATTGACTTATTGATTGATTGGCTGATAGATGGATAGATTGAGAAGTAGACTGATTGATAGATAGATTGAGAGATAGACAGATAGGTAAAT
The DNA here is from genome assembly GCF_042767895.1 of Penaeus vannamei. Lineage (NCBI taxonomy): Eukaryota > Metazoa > Arthropoda > Malacostraca > Decapoda > Penaeidae > Penaeus > Penaeus vannamei. The sequence goes on from NC_091567.1 coordinate 2,598,829, forward strand.
GAATAAATGCATAAACAAATGAATAAATAGACACAAAGGCGCACTCGCAACACCACCAACGACGCAAAAAAACAACAACAACAACAGTAACAACAACAACAACAAAGCCACCAATGACGCAAAAAAACAACAAGAGCAACAACAAAAGCAACAACACCACCAATTACCTGCCCACCAACACCACCACTTTACCCACACCCACCCCCACCTACCTCACCCCCACCACCACTAACACTTGCCAACATCACCACCTGCAACACCTTCACCACAACAACACCACCACCACCAACACCCCCAACAACACCACCACCACGAAGGGCGAGAGACCGGCCATCCATCCGGCATCAACCTCTTCTGAACTGGCAGCTCTGCGAGGAAGACCGATCCCGGATCATTCATCAGGCAGAAAGATGGTAAATGGACCCCCCACAAGGCAGTAACAATCCACGACGGGAATCAGGGGGCGAGGATTATCATGAGGGAGGGAGGGAGGGAGGGGTGGGAGGATGGAGTGGGTAGAGGAGGTGGGTGGAGGAGGAGGAGGAGGAGGGGGAGTGGAGTCGGGGGAGGGAGGGAGGGAGGGGGTGGGGGAGTGGAAGGAGGGAGGAGGGGGGTGGGTGGAGTGGAGGAGGGAGGGGGAGAGGGAGTGGGGGTGGGAGGAAGGAGTAATTCGGGAGGGGGTAATCAATGATATTTAGCTCCCCTTTTTACCCACACCTTTTTTTTTCCCTTTTTATTATATGTGTGTGTGTGTGTGTGTGTGTGTGTGTGTGTGTGTGTGTGTGTGTGTGTGTGTGTGTATTGTTGAATAGATTAGATTATCATGAATATCATTACTATCTATTATCCAGTTTGTAATTTTCATAATCATTGTTATCATTATTTTTATAGTGTTATTGGTAATATTTTTGTTTTTATTATTATCATTATGTGTTATCACGATTCTTCTTCTTATTTTTCTTCTTCTTCTTCTTCTTATTATTATTATGATGATGATGATGATGATGATAATAATTATCATTTTCACTATTATTATCTTCGCTTGCAAAATTGAAAACTTAAAAAAAATATGTATAACTATTGAAGACAATTTTCTGTATTGCTTTTATGTAATTCGCTGATACCTCTTCATCATCATCACCATCATTATCATCATTATTATTATCATTATTGTCGTTATCATCGTTATCATCATCACCACCATCATTATCATCATTATTATTATCATTATTGTCGTTATCATCGTTATCATCATTATCATCATTATTATTATTTTCGTTATTATCGTTACTATCGTTATCATCATTATCATCCTTATCATCACCGCCGCCACCTCATCAACCTCATCATTTTCATCATTATTATCATTTTAGGTTATGCTAGAATAAAATCAATGCCCTCAGGGTCATTTGCAAGTATATCACTATCAGTATGGATTGCAAAATTCCAGAAGACAAATGTTCATACAATTTTTTTTACAAATAATTGTTCTTATCCATTTTTTCTTGTTGCTGTTATTATTATTGTTGTTATTATTAAGTGTAATTATCACGTTATTATTATTGTTGTCATTATTAATTGCAATTATCACGTTATTATTGTTGTCATTATTAAGTGTAATTATCACGCTTTTCTTATTGTTGTTATTATTAATTGTAATTATCACGTTGTTATTATTGTTGTCATTATTAATTGTAATTATCATGATAATGTGAAGTAGGTTCGTGTTGTATGTACGTGTGTACTAATTTATGAATGTGCCAATATGTATGTGACTTGACATGTAATCGTATGAATGTGTTTGTACATATATATGTACGTGTTAAGTACGGGTGTGTTTATCTGTGTGGAAAATAATTGATTATCTGTTTTTTTTTTTTATCTATTTGGTGAATAGTCGCCTTTTACCCCCTCTCTTCCCATCCCAACTGCGCCCCCCTTTCCCCCTACCTCCCCCTTTCCCCCGCCCGCGACCCCCTTCTACCCCGCCCGCGACCCCCTTCTACCCCGCCCGCACCCCTTCTACCCCGCCCGCACCCCTTCCTTCCCCGGCTTGCTCCCCCCTTCTTCCCCGCCCGCGCCTCCCTTCTTCCCCTACCCGCGCGCCTCTTTCCCCCCCTCCACGTCCCCCTTCATCCCCCTTCCTTCCCGCGCCTCTTTCTTCCCCCTTCCTTCCCCTGCAACCCAGCGCCCCCCTTCCTTACCCCTTCCGTCCCCCTTCCTCTCCCCCTTCACTCCCCCCTCCCCAACCATTCTTAAAAAGCTGAAAACCGACCCTGTTTTTCCATCTCCTCCAGTCGGGGAATCAATCAGGCAGGTAAACCCTACGGAATTATTGTGTATTCCCCGCCCCTCCGCCCTCCAACGCACGCCCGCGCAGCAACGCCCTCTATGGCACGGGATTACTCCCTTTTCTCCCTGCCAGTCCTATCAAAACATCGGATTAATGCCTCTCCCTCTCTCCTCACCTTCCCCTCTCTCTCCTTTCCCCTCCCTCTCTCTCTCTCTCTCTCGTTCTCTCTCCTTTCTCTCACTCTTTCTTCCATTCTCGCGCTATTCACATTTCTTCTCTAGGTTTCTCTGTATCTGTCTCGTAAGCTATCTATAAACTTCTTCAACATTTTGTAACGACAATAACAACAACAGCAACAAACAACAGCAACAACAACAACAACAACAACCAACAACAACAACAACAACAACAACAACAACAACAACAACAACAGTAACAACACGTAAGCAACACTGATAACTTGTGGCAACTTACGTGAAACAACACTTGACTGTATATATATATATATATATATATATATATATATATATATATATATATATATATATATATATATATATATATATATATATATATATATATATATATATATAATAAATATACCATTTTTAATATATATATATATATACACGCTATAATGTTTCTAATATATATATATATATATACACACACAATTTTTGTGTTATAATATATATATATGAACATATATATATATATATATATATATATATATATATATATACATATATATATATATATATATATATATAATATATATATATATATATGTAAACAAGCAAACATACTTGTTTTCTAACTCTCTCTCTCTCTCTACTCTCACACACACTGTGGGCATTTATAAATCTGCTCTCTCTCTCTCTCTCTCTATATCTTATATATATATATACTTTATACTCTATATATATATTATTTATACATATATACTGTATATATATATATGCATACATATATACTCTTTCTATATATATATATATATCTCTTTTTGTATATATATATATATATATACATGTATAAATCTCTATATACATATATACCCTCTAAATATATATTGTCTATCTCTATCTCTGCATCTACTATCTCTCTCTCTCTCTTATATATATATATATATGTCTCTGTCTTCTCTCTCTCTCCTCTTCTCTCTCTCTCTCCTAGAGAGAAGCACATAGGAGAGACAGAGAGTTAAATAGAGAGAGAAATGAGAGAAATGAGAGAAGAGAGAAG
>NC_091567.1:2607363-2614863 GCF_042767895.1 Penaeus vannamei
CACTCACCCTGTACACAATACAAACAGAGACTATACAACAACGCAAAATAACAGAGCGAAACTCAACATAACAGCGCTTACATATATGCACATGCATTTCTGTTGAACTACAAAGTGTATTTAATCATGAGTTGAATATACTTCTCGCAGTGCGTGCGTGTTGGCTCGTGTGTGCGAGGGTCGTAGGCGGCCGCCCTCACCTTGGCCAGAGCTTAATAAGGCGTGAAGCCAGGCCCGACGTGGTAATTTCCGGTCGAGATTGGCACGGCTCTGACCGGGGCGAGACAAAGGGCGGCGCGGGCGGGCGGCCTTTATGACAGACCTCGAGCCAAGCCGCCCGCAGGTCCGCTCGCCTTCGGGAATCGCTCGCCCTCGCTCTTGGGGAATTGCTGCGCCGGGGAGGGGTGGGTTGGGGGTGGGGATGGGGTGGGGGGTAGGGGGGGGTTGCCTTCTGGCCTCCCTCAGGTGCAGACGCTCCTCAAGCTTAGCCTGAGCTGACTTCTCGTTCGGAGACCTTTGTTTCTCTCTATTTTTTCTTTATATGCTCGTATGTACGTGTGTATGTATGTATGGAAGTCTGTCTGTCTGCCTGTCTGTCTGCTTGTCTGTCTGTCTGTCTGCTTGTCTGTCTGTCTGTCTGTCTGTCTGTCTGCTTCTCTCTCTCTCTCTCTCTCTCTCTCTCTCTCTCTCTCTCTCTCTCTCTCTCTCTCTCTCTCTCTCCATTTCTCTCCCATACTCCCGGCGTCCCTCTCCTTTTTTTTTGTACATCTCCCCTCTCTCACTCTCCCTCCCGCTCCCCCTTCCCCCTCCTTCACCCTTGGGCTACCGCTGCACTCGGGCCCTGAGTCGAGGCGTCCGTTCATAGCAGGCTGTAAAGGACCCCATTTCACAGCGAGACTTTTGTGAGTGCGAACGCCGCCCCCGCCCCCCGCCCTCGCTCTCGCCCTCACACCACGCCCTCGTTCTCGCCCTCACCCCCGCCCTCGCCCTCGCCATCACACCCCGCCTCCCGCCCTCGCCCTCATTCCCGCCCTCGCCCTCGCTCCCGCCCACGAGCAATTGTTAAGGGGCGTGCGGTCGCCTCGTTTCCCTTTGGCTGAGGATACGAAGGGTTGGCGGGCGGCGAAGGGCGGCGAAGGGCGGCCTGGCTCCTGAGGGTGGTGGCTCTGCAGCTGGTGGGGATGGCGGTGGTCTTGCTGGCTGCTTTTGGTGTGCTTTGAAGCAGATAAAGGATAAAAGTGGAAGCAACGTGTGTTTATGCGAACACCACATACACGCACACACACACGCACACGCACACGCACACGCACCCCCCCCAAACACACACGTATTTATAAACAGATAAATATTAATGGATAGACCTAGGTATAACGCTAGAGAAAAACAAACAAACTAAATGACAGAGGAATGAAATAGTAAAAAAAAAAAAAAAAAATCAGCCGTCAACTTAAATATGGATTTCCAGGTTAATTTCCTTCGCCCAGGCCGTCTGATTCGCCCCGAGGCATTCTGCATCCGTGGGCGGGGTTGGATTAGGTGGGGCGTAGGTGTGTGATTGGAGAGGGGGTGGGGGGGGTAGAGAGGATTGGGAGTGGGGGGTTTGGGGTTGTTTGGGGGGAAAAGTGCTGGGCGGGAGGATAGGGGGAGAAGTAGGAGGAGGGGTGGGGAGTTTGGGGGTTGTTTGGTCAGGAAGAAGTGCTGGGCGGGAGTGGGTAGGGGGAGAGGTAGGTGGGGGAGGGTTGGGGTTGGGGTTGTTTAGTGGGTAAAGTGTAGGCCTAGGTGGGGGAGAAGGGGGAGAGGGAGGAGGGGGTTGGAGTTGTTTGGTGGGTAAAGTGCACAGGGGGAGAGGGAGGAGGGGTTGGGGGGTTGGGGTTCTTTAGTGGGTAAAGTGCAGGCGGGGGGGAAGGGGAGGAGGAGAGGAGGAGGCGCGACGAGTGATAGGAGTAATGCGGAGGCTGCCGTCAGTGCCGGCTTTATGACAATGGCTGCGAAGGAACGCCAGCTTTTATGCGCCTCCGTGCTCTAAGTGGCACCGACACGACGCGTTCCCGGCCCATCAGCGGCGGGGTTGGGCGGCCTCATCTTAAGGCGCCGCTTTTATGGGCCGGGGAGCGGAGTGCGGCGCAGGCATCAGCCCGGGACCCAGTGCCAGCGAGGGCCAAGAGCGCCCGCCGCCGGGGCCTGGCGGGCGCTGGTGCCATCAAGCGCCTCACCTCCGGCCATCAAGGCAGCTGGCATCAAGGCTGGGAAGGTGTTTATGCCCCGGGCGTGACGGAGGTGCGTGGGGGGGGAGGGGGGGGGGGTTGGGAGGGGGGGCGGCGCCGATCGGGTCCCGATTCCGCCTTCGCCTCGGGGGTCTGTTGCTCTTCCGATTTATGATATGCTATTTTTTTTCATTTATTGAATTATCTATTTCTTGGTTTATTCTTTATTTATTTGTTTGTTTATTTATTAATTAATCCGATTCCGCCTCTCTACACCCGATTTATTGCAGTTCTCCCTTATCTATCTACTCTGTCGTTGACCGGCTATTGAAAGGTGGCGTTCGGATAATCCTTACACTATTTATAGAAGATGCAGATTAACTATAAAAAGAAATCGCTACAGAGATTATGACGTGGGAAGTGTAGATGTAGGATTTATACGCATCAATCCTCCATGGTGATTACATAGCAATCCACAGGCTATTTGTAGACTCGAGTTGAGAATGTTATTTTAATTGTTCACCGTTGCTCATCAGCCGGCAATCGGCCATGAACAATTCAGCGCGGCAAAGAATGAACAATTGACTTTTGATTGTATCGTGCATAGTTCATTAGCTGAGTCGACATCAGGAGGTATTTTGGTGATTAGCAACGGTCCATAAGGCGGAAAATAGCTTTGGATGTGTATTGGCGAAGGTGTAAGGATTTCTGCACGCGGTAAGTACGTGTTATGTGTATTGTGAACGAAATTTAAGGAATAACGATACGTGATGGGCGAAATGATAAGTAACCAGCATGCTCCAGTAACGAAAGAAACGTTTTGTGTAAGCTGTAAGAAACATTTTATATATACTGTAAGAAAAGTCTGATGTATACTGTAAGAAACATTTTATATATACTGTAAGAAAAGTCTGATGTATACTGTAAGAAACGTTTTGTGTATACTGTATGGAAACAAGACAAATACTACCTAGCGATATTTGCTAAATGATTTTTTTTTTAAAGTTTTTGTGTATACTCTCGTCTTGCTTCAGCTGAGGTCTTTACGCACGCGAGGCAGAGCTGAAGCTATGAATCTTAATAAAACTCTTACCTTCCTGAAGAAGTACAAGTCTTACTCGAAAGTCGCGGGCTTTGCACTTGCGATTTTAATTTATTTCGTTTCTTTAGCAAGCTGCCGTGAAGTTGTGACTGACCCCCCCCCCCCCAAAGGCCATGATCCTTCAACTAATGATAGTCAAGTAAAACGAGTTGAAGCTTATTGCTGAGCGTTCAATTTATGAACATTCAGTAGCATTGGTCTTTATGGAGGATAAATCCCCAGGTAATTGGCACTGATTTGACCGACGCTGGGCCCTGAAATATCTATAAAAGCTTACCGTTTCAGGACGTGCCAATAAATCAACGGGCGCCGGACAGGATGCGGCCGGTATGGATAGAGAAGAGCCGCGTGTGACATTCTTTCAGCTGTGTCATTGCATTACCAGCTGTCGATATGATAATCATTTTTTTTTTTTTTTTTTTTTTTTTTTTTGCACCGTTGCATAGCCCGGCACGGAAGCATCACGGGGACATCGCACGGCACAGCACGGTATTGACTGGCATGACAGCGCTGCCGCAGGTATGGACGCTGCCTGCCACAGCCTGCAACATCGGCGGTGACAGTATGCGAGGCTGCAACGGGAGCTTATTAAGCATGTCCACACGTGGTCCCGAAAGCACGGGCGGGCGCGCGTGGGCTGGGCGGCCAACGGGCGGCAGAAACGGCGCGTGTCCAACGGGGCATCAACGGCTTAGGTTAACAGGCGCTGACAACCACCAACGGCGCGTGACAACAGTGGGCATCGGGAGCATGATTCAACAGTTGATATCAACATGTCAGCAGTTAGCACTAACAGCATGTCAACAGTCGGCATCAACATGTCAATAATCAGTATCAACAACATGTCAGCAGTCGACATCAACAACATGTCAGCAGACGGCATCAACATGTCAGCAGTCGGCATAAAGATATTAACAGTCAGTATCAACATGTCAACAGTTGCCATTAACATGTCAACCGTCAGTATCGACATTGTCAGCAGTCGGCATCAACGGCGCATGTCAATCAACCAATTCATATCGATTCATCATCACTTGCATCGACGACCCGAGCAAGCGATAACGGGGGCCAGTGCATGATGCCAGGGGTACAGGCCTCGCACACGATTCTGAACCTTATTGAACCTGGACGTCAGCCTCGCCTGCCAGCGATGTCCTAGGCTCGTGTCTACCCCACCCCTCCATCCCCCCTCTCCCTCCTCCCGCCCCCTCCCCCTCCAGGCGTCAACGGTGTCCCCTCTTTCACCCCCCACCCCCCCTGGACCCTCTTTCACCCCCCCACCCCCTGGATCCCATTTCACGCTTTCCCCTTTTTAATTTACTTCGTCACCCTGCTCTTCGGCATCAGCCCCGTCACAATAAACAAACGCCACGTGCACATGGACACATCCCCTCGCTGGAAATATAAATAAATGAATGGCACACCCGCATATGTATGTATACAGTATATATATATATATATATATATATATATATATATATATATATATATATATATATATATATATATGTGTGTGTGTGTGTGTGTGTGTGTGTGTGTGTGTGTGTGTGTGTGTGTGTGTGTGTGTGTGTGTGTGTGTGTGTGTGTGGATAGATAGATAGATAGATACATAAGTAGATAGATAAATAGATAGGTAGATAGATAGATACATACATAGATACATAGATAAATAGATAGATAGATATACATACATAAATATATATACATACACATACACATGATTATACACGTACACAAACACTCGCACACAAACACACGCACACACACACACACGCGCGCACACACACACACACACACACACACACACACACACACACACACACACACACACACACACACACACACACACACACACACACACACACACACACACACACACACACACACACACAAACACACATAATTATATATATATGTACACATTACATATGTGTATGTATATGTATATGTATATGTATATATCATATATGCATGTCTATCTATATTATTTTCTCTGATTATTTATTCATTTATTAATTTATTCAAGTATACGTATCTGTTCATTGTGTGATAGACTAACCGTTCCATCGATTTACTTTTTATCTTTTAATCGAGAAAAAAAAGATGAGGAGTTAGAGTATGAGGTGGAAGGGAAGAGGGAAAAGGCGATGATGAAGGAGAAGGAGGAGGAGAAAAATGATGAAGAAGAGGAAAAAGAAGGAGATGGGGAGGAGAAGAATGAGGAGGAGATGAAGAGGCAGAGGAAGAATTGAAGGAGGAGGAAGAGAACGAGAAGAGGAGTAGAGGAAGAATAGAGGAAGGAGAAGAAAGAGGAGGAGATGAAGAGGCAGAGGAAGAATTGAAGGAGGAGGAAGAGAAGGAGAAGAAGAGGCAGAGGAAGAATAGAGGAAGGAGGAGGAAGAGAAGGAGAAGAAGAAGGCAATTAGAGAAGAAAGGATCTATAAAAGAAATAGAAAGAAGAAAAGGGGGAAACAAGATCACGAGAAAGAGGGCGATAACGAAGGAAGCGAAGAAGAAAAAGAAAGGAAAAAGAGAGAGGAAAAAAAATCGGAAAAGAAAACAAAAAACAAAAAAACACGAGGAAAGGATCCGAAAACGGGGAATATGAGACAGACGACACATTAGCGAAATCTGCGGACGAAAGCCCCCCCCCCCCCCGTCTTCGGCCATTCTCTCATCAGCAACCTGGGATCGCGGCGGCTTATCTGTATGCCGGGAGAGGAAGCAATTATGAAGCCGGCGAGTGCAAGGCGGACGAATTCGCGGCAGCTCGTCATTCTTTTTTTTTTTTTTTTTTTTTTTGTGGGTGGGGGTGGGGTGGGGGTAGGGGGTTGTTTTCGTTTCTTTTTTTGGGGGTGGGGAGGGTAAGAGGGAGGGAGGGAGGTAGGAGGGGAAGGGGGTTAGTCAAAGTAGGTGGTGAGTTCGTTTTCTTTTTTCTTATCCTTTCTCTGTCTCTGTCTCTCTCTGTATCTTTCTCTCTTTCTCTCTCTGTCTCTCTCTCTCTCTCTCTCTCTCTCTCTCTCTCTCTCTCTCTCTCTCTCTCTCTCTCTCTCTCTCTCTCTCTCTCTCTCTCTCTCTCTCTTTCGCACTCCCTCTCTCTCTGTATCTTTCTCTCTTTCTTTCTCTTTATTATTGTATTTATTTGTGTTTTTGTTTTGGAGTTGGGGGGTGGGGGTATTAGGTAGGTGGAGTCGGAAAGGGATTTTTGAGAGGGAGGAGGAGGGGGGTAGAGCTAGGGGGGGATGTTCGTGCTAATGAGGGGAGCTTTTTTATTTTATCATTATTTTTCTTTTTGGTGGGTGCTAAAGTTAAGGGGGAGGGGGAGATATGCAAAATAGCAGGCTATTTCCTCTAATGTTTGTCCCAGCAGATTTTTTTATTTATTTATTTTTTATCATTATTATTATTTTTTTTTTAGAAGGGGGACTGTACATAAAAAATCAGAAGCTCTGTACAATTAGCGATGCACGAACTCATTCCCTTTGTAAAATTATTTCGTTGTTTGTCACATTGTAAAATAGGGCGTTTCGCTACTTTAGGTGTTTGTTCTGCTCTACTACGTTTCCCTTCCAGTGAAAAAATAAAGAATAGTGAAAAAATAGTGTCCGCATAATTTTGAATGTGGCATCTGTCTATTTTTTTATTTTATTTTTTGGCATTCCTTTTTTACTCCCCCCCCCCTACTATCCTCACCCCTTTCGTCACCTTTTCCCTTCCTGTCCTACCCCGTAATTATTATTTTCGTAATGGCCCGCTCTTCCTCGGTCGTCTCTCTCTCTCTCTCTCTGTCTCTCTCTCTCTTTGTCTCTCTCTTTGTCTCTCTCTATATATATCTCTGTCTCTCTTTCTCCCTCTGTCTCTGTCTCTCTCTCTCTCTCTCTCTCTCTCTCTCTCTCTCTCTCTCTCTCTCTCTCTCTCTCTCTCTCTCTCTCTCTCTCTCTCTCTCTCTCTCCGCTTACCCACCTATTCTTGCCCTCATCCTCCACCCACCTATCCACTCATCTATCCATCCACCTATCCGCCCACCGAGCCGTCCCACTATCCATCCACCTCTCCACCCACCGACCTACCCATCCAATCACCATCTCCCCCCACCCCCCCTCCCCCCCCCATCCCATCCCCCCTTCCTAGCCCCCGCAGCTTCCTCTTATCACAATAATCAATACCCCATTAAGCTGTCATTTATCCGCACAA
>NC_091567.1:2624863-2627363 GCF_042767895.1 Penaeus vannamei
CAAGCACATCACACAAGCACATCACACATAAGCACATCACACACAAGCACATCACACACACACACACAAGCACACAAGCACACACACACAAGCACATCACACAAGCACATCACACATAAGCACATCACACACACAAGCACATCACTCATACACACAAGCACACAAGCACACACACACACAAGCACATCACACAAGCACATCACACATAAGCACATCACACACACAAGCACATCACACACACACACACAAGCACATCACACAAGCACATCACACATAAGCACATCACACACACAAGCACATCACACACACACACACAAGCACACAAGCACACACACACACAAGCACATCACACAAGCACATCACACATAAGCACATCACACACACAAGTACATCACACACACACACACACAAGCACACAAGCACACACACACAAGCACATCACACACACACACACACACAAGCACACAAGCACACACACACAAGCACATCACACACACACACACACAAGCACACAAGCACACACACACACAAGCACATCACACAAGCACATCACACATAAGCACATCACACACACAAGCACATCACACACACACACACAAGCACAAGCACAAGTACAAGCACATCACACAAACGCCCTCTCTCAAAAACTGCTATCAACTAAGGTGTATACGCTTGCACTGGAGGAATCTCTTCTCTGTTTGTCTTTGGAATTAAGTTGTGGATCTTTCCTCGGCGCGGCGGCGCACTCCTCACAAACGTTTCCTTCTCATGACAAACGTTTCCTTCTCATGACAAACGTTTTTGGGTGTCTGTCCCGCAGCTGGGAGGGGGGGGACCTCGACCTGCGTGTTACGGCTGTGGGGGGTTGGGTGTTGTGGGAGGGGTGGTTGTGGTGCTGCTGTTTTATTGTTTTTTCTGATGTTGTTAAATGAGTGTTCAGAATGGAAGGAGTGTCATTATTGTTAGTGTTGTTATTGTGATTATTGTTATTATTATTAGTAGTAGCAGTAGTAGTAGTAGGAGTATCCTTGTCAGTAGCATAACTGTCATCATCATATCATATCATCGTCATCGTTATCGTCAGCATTGCATCATCATCATTATCATAATCATATTATCGTCATCATAATCATATCATAATCATATTATCGTCATCATAATCATATCATCATCACATCATCATCGTATCATTATCATCATAATCACATCACCATCATCATTATCACATCACATCATTACCATCATCATCCTCATAATCACATCACCACCACCACCACCATTATCAATCTTAATTCTGATATTTATTTTGTTGCGATAATTATTGCTGTAATAAATATGATTCTATAATACTGATAGTTATGATGAAATGATGAACAATAAAATGAATTGATACAAAGCTTTCATAATGATTCCTTCATTTTAATATCACAAAACAATTTTCCAAGGACTCGAGATTCAAAAAATAAATAAATAAATAAATAAAATAAATAAAAATAAAAAATAAAGATAAAAAAATCCGACGAAAAGGTTGGAAAAAAGACAAGAAAATTATTGAATTTCACTTAACCTTGATTTATATTTTGTCGATATATAGATAACTGCTTAAAACTGTCAAGGAAACAAATTCTTATATATTTTTTTCTGTTTTATGATTATGATCGAAGTGTTGTATGGTTGTAAATCCTCACTTTTTATTTTTCTGAAATATTTTTGAATTTACAACGAATTAATCTTGTGATTTACGAACCGCGAAGGTTGCGACTACACCACCACAGGGTCCATCCCCACCACCACCACCGCCACCACCACAACCACAACCACAACCATCACCACCATCATTACCGCCGCCATAACCATCACCACCACAACCACAACCACCACCACCACCACAACCACCACCACCACTACCACCACCGCCACCACCACAACCACCACAACCACCGCAATCACTACCACCACCACAACCACCACCACCACCACTACCGCCACCATAACCATCACCACAACCACAACCACCACCACAACCACAACCATCACCACCATCATTACCGCCGCCATAACCATCACCACCATAATCGCTACCACTACTATTACCACCACCACCACCGCCACCACCACCACCGCCACCGCCACCACCAACACCAACACCAACACCGCCACCAACACCATCGCTACCACCGCCACCAACACCATCGCCACCACCGCCACCAACACCAACACCAACACCACCACCACCACCAACACCACCATCACCACCACCACCGCCACCACCACAGGGTCCAGCACCACCACCGCCATCAAAACCACCATAACCTCCACCACACCACACCACCACCACACCACCACCACCACCGCCACCACCACCACCACCACCACCACCACCCCCCACCATCACCACCACCCCCACCATCACCACCACCCCCACCATCACCACCACACCACACCACACCACACCACACCACCACCACAATCACCACCACAATCACCACCATCACCACCA
>NC_091567.1:2639863-2642363 GCF_042767895.1 Penaeus vannamei
ACCCACCCTCCTTCCTTCCCTCCCTCCGTCCCTCCCTCTCTCTCTCCCTCCCTCCCTCCCTCCTTCCCTCTCCCCCTCCTTCCCTTTCTCCCTCCTTCTTCCTATTCGATCTCCTTCCCTCTTTCCCTCTTCCCTTCCATTTCCCTCCCCGTCTCTATCTTCCTCTCCTTCTCCGTCTCCCTTTCCTCTCCTTCCCTCTCGCACTTTCTCCCCAAAACTGACATCCAGCAACAACGCTGAAAAATAGATAAATATATGTTCAAAATATGTAACAACTTCCCCGCCATTTTCCCACGTTTTTTTCTCTTATGTTTTCACTCACTCCCAAATTACGTTGACGCAGAAAACAGTGATAAATAATAATAATAATAAAAAAAACTCGAATTGAACTAGAAACATGAAAATAAGAGAATTAGAAAAAATACTCAAATTACTGCACACTGAAACGGAAAATAGCAAAAAATTGCAAAAAGGAAAAAAAAAAGCGAGCCAAGAAATGTACAACTTGTAAGTGTAATATTTCGAAACTTCTGAGACTGATGGTTGTTAGGAAGAGGAACGTGGCTCGCTGTATTGACGTCAGGATGAGGAAAGGGAAGGTTTGTTTGCCTGTGTGTGTGTGTGTGTGTGTGAGTGAGTGAATGAGTGTGTGTGTGTGTGTGTGTGTGTGTGTGTGTGTGTGTGTGTGTGTGTGTGTGTGTGAGTGAGTGAGTGAATGAGTGTGTGTGTGTGTGTGAGTGTGTGTGTGTGTGTGTGTGTGTGTGTGTGTGTGTGTGTGTGTGTGTGTGTGTTGTATGGGTGTGTTTGTGTATGTGTGTGTGTGTGTGTGTGTGTATGGGTGTGTTTGGTGTGTGTGTGTGTGTGTGTGTGTGTGTGTGTGTGTGTGTGTGAGTGTGTGTGAGTGAGAAGAGAGAGACAGAGAGACAGAGAGACAGAGAAAGAGAGAGAGAGAGAGACAGAGAGAAAGAAAGAAAAAGAAAGAGATAGTGAATGAGTGAGTAGCCTGATATATAAAAAAAAGAGTGAACGTCGAGAAATGGAACCCCCTGCGTTTGGCTGTATAGACTGCGTCGAGGCCCAAGCTAAACATCTGTCACTCCAGCTAGTTGTCAGAAAGAGGCCCCCGCACCAGCACAGGTGGTACAACACGTCCCCAGCTGGCTAATCGAGAATGCTAACGCCGTACCCCTCTCCCCCCCCCCAAAAAAAAAAAGGAAAAAGAAAAAAAAACTGTTCCCCAACTTGGTTCTAGTTCAGCAGCGTGTCCCAAGGTCGAGGGCGAAGGAGAAAATCGTCACAGCGGGAATGGCACGAGCTCTTTCACGGGCGTCGTCTCGCTAGCGTCACGTTATGCCAGACAGACATCCCGCGAGTTATCGAGGATTTGTATCTCTTTGCGTCTTCTATCGCGGCGTGACACGGGCGAGGTTTAACGTGGGATGCTTCGCTAGCAGGTAATCGCTTCGTAATTGGCTGACAGGCAGAAGTTGTCTTTGTCCAGTGTTATAAGTAGGATTTCCCTTATTACTATTATATATATATATATATATATATATATATATATATATATATATAGATATATAGATATATAGATATATAGATATATAGATATATAGATATATAGATAGATAGATAGATAGATAGATAGATAGATAGATAGATAGATAGATAGATAGATAGATAGATAGATAGATAGATAGATAGATAGATAGATAGATAGAGAGAGAGAGAGAGAGAGAGAGAGAGAGAGAGAGAGAGAGAGAGAGAGAGAGAGATTATCGTTCTTTCTTATTTCTTTTTCGTTTTCCTTTTTTTTTTTTGCTTGGAATTAGAGCTGACATTGAAGCAACTCTGAATAGCAGCTTTGCACCAGATCGTCATGTAAGGTTGAGATTTGGATTAAGGCATAATCATCGGATTTTTTTTTTTTTTATCTTTTAATCCGTATGCGCATATTTGCTTTCATATCCACGTCTTGTCTCCGATGCAAGAACACGCCCCACGTCTCTAGAACGATAATGAATAATTGCATTCAGTGATTTATTTACCGTATTATATAACGACAAGTGCAAAGATTGATAAAAAAAAATTGTAAAAGTATCAGGTCACACCATTGTTGATATTGTTGCAAACTGACACTTGGCAGGAGAAAAAAAATCACTCGGGCTGTTTCCCTTTGCAATGTTCCTTGGTAGAGGACCTGGAAAACCTTTATTGCAATGCATGTTTTCTTTTTATTATATATTTTTTATGTCTCTATCTGTCTGTCTGTCTGTCTGCCTGTCTGTCTGGTTGTCTCATTGGCTGTCTCTCTGTCTATTTATCCATCAGTCTATATGTCTGTATTTACACCTTTTAATTTTTTTTTATTTCATTATCTTCTTCTCTCGTAAATTATCATTTTGCTTTGCGGCGGAAAGCTGAAACGCGGCTATTTTTACTCGTCATTTCGCAGAATCTATTTCAAAGTCTTTTTCCTTATTCTCTTTTATTCGTGTCA
>NC_091567.1:2647363-2649863 GCF_042767895.1 Penaeus vannamei
AGAGCAAGCAAGCAAGAGAGAGAGAAGAGAGAGAGAGAAATGGGGGAGGGGGGGCGGAAGAAGGATATACTGATACAAATCCCACAAAAATATGTCTCCATGTTCGCGTGCGTACGCGTATGTATGTATGCATGAGTGTAAGCATATGTACGCACACACACACATACATACACACATACACACACACACACACACACACACACACATACATACACACATACACACACACACACACACACACACACAAACACACACACACACACACACACACCCCTGCCTTCCCAACAAAAAGCCTGAAATGAAACAGGAGAGCTCACGAAAATAATAATCATGCAATGCAGAATTATTGTGCCTCTCCTCCCCTCCCCTCCCCTCCCGGTTTTTTACGAGGTGAAAACATATTTAGTTACGTAAACCTGTAAAAGCATGCAAGCCGATTTCTGCACATGCAACCTTTCTGCAATGAGGGGATATAGCCCCGCCGGTGGATGAGTTCTTTGCACAGCCTATAAGGTCGGTCAATTCGGGCCTTAAGCATATATCCGCTCTCGCTCTCTCTCTCTCTTTCGGTGGCTCTCTCTTTTCTTCTCTCTCTCTCTCTCTCACTCTTTCTCTTTCTCTCCCTCTAATACAAGCACGCACACGCACGCACGGACACGGACACGCACACGCACACACCCACTCACCCACCCACACACGCACATACTACCTCCTCCACACCGGCATGGTTGCCAAACAACCAAACAAATAAACCTGTCTGCGGGCTAATGGACGGAATGCCTCGAACTACCCAGGTACCGGACGGCGCGGCGGTAAGTGTCCGGTAACTGGCCGTTTAAGGGAGGCAAACAGGACGAGGCGGAGGAGCATGCAAGGGACTACCGGCTGAGATTTTTTTTTTTTTTATTATCTTATTCATTTATCTTTTTTTTCGTTTAATGGTTGGCTTTCTCTTTCTTTTCCATCTTTTTTCTGCTGGAGAGTCGGTCTCTCTCTCTCTCTCTCTCTCTCTCTCTCTCTCTCTCTCTCTCTCTCTCTCTCTCTCTCTCTCTCTCTCTCTCTCTCTCTCCTCTCTCTCCCCCTCTCTCTCCCCCTCTCCCCCTCTCTCTCTCCTCTCCCTTTCTCTCTCTCCCCCCCCTCTCTCTCTTTTCCTTCCTCCCTCCTCTCTCTCTCTCTTTCTTCCTCCCCTCCTCCTCGCAAATGTGTTTGTCTATATCTACGCACGCACACCTTTTGCTCAGGTCCCGCCCACAGTCAGCACGCCCGTTTCCCCTCTTTCCATTTCCCCTCTATTAAGGTTATAACGAAGAGATTGCTAAGAGAGGGCGGCGGTGTGAAGGCAGGAGCGTGATAATGCAGATTGACAGCGCGTCTGTAGCCATGAGGAGGTGAGGGGAGACGGCCTCCTCCTGCCAGGTCGACCTCCTCTCTTCACGGCCTCCTGCCAGGTCGACCTCCCCTCTTCACGGCCTCCTGCCAGGTCGACCTCCCCTCTTCACGGCCTCCTGCCAGGTCGACCTCCCCTCTTCACGGCCTCCTGCCAGGTCGACCTCCCCTCTTCACGGCCTCCTGCCAGGTCGACCTCCCCTCTTCACGGCCTCCTGCCAGGTCGACCTCCCCTCTTCACGGCCTCCTGCCAGGTCGACCTCCCCTCTCCACGGCCTCCTGCCAGGTCGACCTCCCCTCTTCACGGCCTCCTGCCAGGTCGACCTACCTACTCCACGGCCTCCTGCCAGGTCGACCTCCCCTCTTCACGGCCTCCTGCCAGGTCGACCTCCCCTCTTCACGGCCTCCTGCCAGGTCGACCTCCCCTCTCCACGGCCTCCTGCCAGGTCGACCTCCCCTCTCCACGGCCTCCTGCCAGGTCGACCTCCCCTCTCCACGGCCTCCTGCCAGGTCGACCTCCCCTCTCCACGGCCTCCTGCCAGGTCGACCTCCCCTCTCCACGGCCTCCTGCCAGGTCGACTTCCTCTCCACGGCCTCCTGCCAGGTCGACCTCCCTCTCCACGGCCTCCTGCCAGGTCGACCTCCCTCTCCACGGCCTCCTGCCAGGTCGACCTCCCCCTCTCCACGGCCTCCTGCCAGGTCGACTCTCCTCTCCACGGCCTCCTGCCAGGTCGACCTCCCCTCTCCACGGCCTCCTGCCAGGTCGACCTCCCCTCTCCACGGCCTCCTGCCAGGTCGACCTCCCCTCTCCACGGCCTCCTGCCAGGTCGACCTCCCCTCTCCACGGCCTCCTGCCAGGTCGACCTCCCCTCTCCACCTCTTTTTTCTCTCGGGGCGAGAATTGGGGTGTGTGATGGGGGAGGAGTTATGTTGGGGGGGGGGGGGTTAAGACTGTTGATTAAGGGTAGGGATGTACAGGATGAGAAAATGATCCGTATAATAATGGAAATTTGGATCATTTGTGTTTTTTTTCCCTTTTTTCTTGTTCTTCTCTATATATCTTTCCTCTCTTTTTTTTCTATTTGTTCAATCGCTCATTTTGGATCTTGAGCGT
>NC_091567.1:2672363-2674863 GCF_042767895.1 Penaeus vannamei
AGAAGGAGAGAGAGAGAGAGGAGAGAGAGAGAGAGAGTAAGGAGAGAGAGAGAGAGTAAGGAGAGAGAGAGAGAGTAAGGAGAGAGAGAGAGAGAGGAGAGAGAGAGAGAGAGAGAGAGAGAGAGAGAGAGAGAGAGAGAGAGAGAGAGAGAGAGAGAGAGAGAGAGAAAAGGGAGAGAGAGAGAGTAAGGAGAGAGAGAGAGAGCAAGGAGAGAGAGAGAGTAAGGAGAGAGAGAGAGTGAGAGTGAGTGAGACTGAGAGAGAGCGAGACCGAAAGCGAAAGCGAGTTAGAGAGAGTGAGAGGAAGGCGAGAGAGAGAGAGAAAGGCGAGAGAGAGAGAGAGAAAGGCGAGAGAGAGAGAGAGAAAGGCGAGAGAGAGAGAGAGGAAGGCGAGAGAGTGAGAGGAAGGCGAGAGAGAGAGAGAAAGGCGAGAGAGAGAGAGAAAGGCGAGAGAGAGAGAGAAAGGCGAGAGAGAGAGAGAGAAAGGCGAGAGAGAGAGAGAAAGGCGAGAGAGAGAGAGAAAGGCGAGAGAGAGAGAGAGAAAGGCGAGAGAGACGGACAGAGGAAACTCGAGATACCAGAGAACACACAAAGGGAAGGGAAAATAAGAGAAAGCCGTCGCACAGTCGAAGAGGATCCAATATTGATCGAAACCTTCCGTGATCCTTCGAGAATGATCTTGGAATCTCTTCGTCGCTTTTATTAGACTTCTTAACTTTCCCTTCGCCCCCTTGTCTCGTGGATGAGTCTATGATTTATATCCCTTTCTTACGAGTTATTGTTGAGGTTCCCATGTTTCCTTTGGCGAGTATCGTTAATAAAAAGCATGGAGAGAGAGCAGCGGGAGGAGCGTGCGAGCCTCCACGTGATATGGGAAGGTATACCGGTTTGTTATGTTTCTGGCGCACCTTCGGAAAACAACAACAGCAGCGGCAACAACAACAATAAGAATAAGAATAACAACAACATCGACAACAATATAAGCAACAACATCAACAATACAACAATATCAGCAATATCAACAACAACAACATCAACAATACAACAACAACAATATCAACAATAACAACATCAACAACTGCAACAATAAGAATAAGAATAACAACGACAGCTTCAGCATTAACAACAACAACAAAATCATCAACAAAATCAACATCATCGTCAGCAACAATATCAACATCAACAACAAAATCAACAACATGAGCTTCAATAACAACAACAACAACAACAGCAGCAGCAACAAAATCAACATGAGCTTCAATAACAACAAAATCAACAATCTGGGCTTTAACAACAACAACCTCCACAACCCAGGCACGGCACAATCAGCCATAACAACAAGCCCATCGCCATAATCATCAATAACACAAACAACGAGATCGGTAAAAATAACAGGAAAAGAACGGGGAAGAACACCTCCAAAAATAACAGAGAAAAATATCAGCTATAACACGAGGAGCCGCAAAAAAGGAGAACAATAACACCGCCGCTAGGAACAACAAAAACACCAGAGACACGAACAAAGAACGACAAGAACACTATCTGAGGAGGGGGGTGTCGGTACCCCCCCCCCCCACTTACTCTCTTCCTCCGTTACTTTTCTGTCTCCTTCTCCTCCTCTTTCTCTTTCACGGTCTCCTCGTTCTCGTTCTCATCTCCTTCCTCCTCCTCCTCTCTTCTCTCCTACTCCTCTCCTCTCTTTTCCTTCTCCCTCCCCACCCTCCAATTCCTTCCCATTCTCCCCTCTCGTCCTCCTCCTCCTCCTTCCCTTCCCTTCCTTTCCTTCCCTTTCCTTCCTCCTTTCTACCCTTCCTCTCCTCTTTCCTTCCTCCCTTTCTTCACTCTCCTTCCCCAATTCCTCCTCCACTTCTTCCCATTCTCTTCCCTCTCGTCCTCCTCCTCCCTTCCCTTCCCTTCCCTTTCCTTCCCTTTCCTCCTCCTCCCCTCCCTCCCTCCCTCACTTCTCCCTCCTCCAAGAACAGACAAAGTATCTGTCAGCACAAAACTGGGCTCCCGTATGTCATTTTTTAAGAAGAATCGCTGGGCTGGAAAATAGGTCGCAATAATATATTTTTTCCCCTTTTCCTTTTTTACTTTTTTTGTTTTTGTTTTCCTTTTTTTGTTTTGTGTTTTTTTTTCTTTTTTTTTTGGTCTTCGTTAGAGAAGACGTGTGAAGGATTAGTTTTCGAAATTGATAAGAGGGTCTGTGTTTGTTTGTTTGTTTGTCTCGTCTTGGGGAAAGTTTTGTGATTCTTTTCTTTTAAGGAAGAGGGGAGGAGGGAGGAGAGAGGAAGAAGGAGGGAGGTGAGAGGAAGAAGGAGGGGGATGAGAGGTAGAAGGAGGGAGGAGGGAGAAAGGAAGAAGGAGGGAGGTGGGAGGTAGGGAGAGAAGAGGGAGGAAAGAGGAAGGGGAGGGAGATGGGAGGTAGGAGGAGAGAGGAGAGAGGAGGGGGGGGAAGGGGAATACGGGAAGGTGAGGAGATAGGAAGAAGGAAATAGGA
>NC_091567.1:2684863-2687363 GCF_042767895.1 Penaeus vannamei
TTCTTCGCGGGGGATTTATGCTTTGTGTATTTTTTTTATTATGTTTTTTTCCTTTTCTTTTTTTTTCTTTTCTTTTAGTTGTTATATATTTTTTTCTTCGGGAGTTGTTTATGCTTTGAGTATTTTTTATTATTTTTTCCTTTTCTTTTAGTGTTTATATTTTTTTTCTTCGCGAGTGATTTATGCTTTCTGTGTTTTTTATTATGTTTTTTTCCATTTCTTTTTTCTTTTCTTTTAGTTGTTATATATGTTTTTTTTCTTCGAGTTGTTATATGCTTTATGTATTTCTATTTTTTAAATTATATTTTTCCTTTTCTTTTAGTGTTTTATATGTTTTTTTCTTCGCGAGTGATTTATTCTTTGTGTAATTTTTATTATATTTTCTTCCTTTTCTTTTTTTTTCTCTTTTAGTGTTTATGTATTTTTTGCGAGTGGTTTATTTTTTGTGTATTTTTTATTTTTTTTTTCCTTTTCTTCTTTCTTTTCTTTTAGTGTTTATATATTTTTTCTTCGCGAGTGATTTATTCTTTGTGTATTTTTATTATATTTTCTTCCTTTTTTTTCTCTCTTAGTGTTTGATTTTTTTCGCGAGTGATTTATTCTGTGTATTTTTTATTATGTTTTTTCCTTTTCTTTCTTTTCTTTTAGTGTTTATATATGTTTTTATTCGCGAGTGATTTATGCTTTGTGCATTTTCATTATATTTTTCCCCTTTCCATTTTTATTATTACGTCGTTCTCGTTCGTAAATACCGTTAATACACAACGCGCTTCGACAAGAAATAAAACAACTTAGGATATTCACGTACAAGGAATACCAAAAAGAAAAAAACAAAATCAAAAAAAGAAAAAAGAGAAATGGAGAGCCTCGTCTCTCTCGTCAAAAGGAAGAGAAAGGAAGAGAGTCTAATGGCGCGGACGCATCACACGAGACGCGGCAACTCGTGAGCGCGGGGACGGGAGGTTGCCGACGAGCTGGCTCTTCTGGGGTTGCGGTTTCGGAACATAGATGGCGCGGGAGGAGGTCGAGTGGGTGTGTGGATACGGCCACACGTACGTGAATATAGATATAGGCTCACGTACGTGAACGCACATGCACATACACAGGCACAGACATACATGCATACACACATACATGCACACACGCATAGACATACATGTACACACACATACATGCACACACGCATAGACATACATGTACACACACATACATGCACACAGCAAGTATGCACGCAAAAGGTCTATACAAGTACTTATATAGACAAACGCATACACACACAAACACACATACGTGCACACACGCACGCACACGCACGAACACACACACACACACACACACACACACACACACACACACACACACACACACACACACACACACACACACACACACACACACACACACACACACACACACACACACACACACACACACACACACACACACACACACACACATTTACATCATCCGGGTCCAGCAAATATGTAAATCATTTATAAAGAGCCCAGCCCACTCCGGTTATTTTTTTAATGAGCTCTTAAAACAAATGAAAAATATTTTTGTTACGTGATATATTAACCCCGAGCTGCTGTTGTGGTTAAACATGTTTCAACATGAGAGCTCATGGGTTGCTAGACATCAGATGGCAATAATGTCCGTGGTATGAATGATGATTATCAATTAGACACACGGAGACAGACAGACAGACAGAGACTGACTGACTGATAGACAGACAGACAGACTGACTGACTGACTGACTGACTGATAGACAGACAGACAGACTGACTGACTGACTGACTGACTGACTGATAGACAGACAGACAGACAGACAGGCAGGCAGGCAGGCAGGCAGGCAGGCAGGCAGGCAGGCAGGCAGGCAGGCAGGCAGGCAGGCAGGCAGGCAGGCAGGCAGGCAGGCAGGCAGGCAGGCAGACAGACAGACAGACAGACAAACAGACTGACTGACTGATAGACAGACAGACAGACTGGCAGACAGACAGACACACAGACAGACAGACAGACAGAGACTGACTGACTGACTGATAGACAGACAGACAGACAGACTGGCAGACAGACAGACACACAGACAGACAGTGACTGACTGATAGACAGACAGACAGACACACAGACAGACAGACACACAGACAGACAGACAGACAGACAGACTGGCAGACAGACAGACAGACAGAACATACGCAGAAACAAACAAACATACACACAGACAGACAAGCAGGCAACACACCCGTATAATAAATAACTTGAGATATCCTGATAAACTCAACAATAGATGACTATGTTCTTGCTCCGATGCAGTCAAGAGTGACCCTGAGCCGGCGCCCGAACGGAATGCTTCCCTCCCGCCAGCGACGGAGGCTTGACAGGCACGCCGCTGTCAGAGGTGCTTGGCATGTCCCGTTGGTTGGCCAGGGAAAAAAATGCGTTATAAGAAAGGGATAGGGAGGGAGAGAGAGAGAGAGGGAGAGGAGGAGGAGGAGGGGGA
>NC_091567.1:2697363-2699863 GCF_042767895.1 Penaeus vannamei
AGCACGCGGATGCACTCACGCACACACAAGCAAGCACGCGGATGCACTCTCACGCACACACAAGCAAGCATGCACGCGGATGCACTCTCACGCACACACAAGCAAGCAAGCACGCGGATGCACTCTCACGCACACACAAGCAAGCACGCGGATGCACTCTCACGCACACACAAGCAAGCATGCACGCGGATGCACTCTCACGCACACACAAGCAAGCAAGCACGCGGATGCACTCTCACGCACACACAAGCAAGCACGCGGATGCACTCTCACGCGCACACAAGCAAGCAAGCACGCGGATGCACTCTCACGCACACACAAGCAAGCAAGCACGCGGATGCACTCTCACGCACACACAAGCAAGCACGCGGATGCACTCTCACGCACACACAAGCAAGCACGCGGATGCACTCACCCACCCACAAGCAAGCACGCGGATGCACTCTCACGCACACACAAGCAAGCACGCGGATGCACTCACGCACACACAAGCAAGCAAGCACGCGGATGCACTCTCACGCACACACAAGCAAGCAAGCACGCGGATGCACTCTCACGCACACACAAGCAAGCAAGCACGCGGATGCACTCTCACGCACACACAAGCAAGCAAGCACGCGGATGCACTCTCACGCACACACAAGCAAGCACGCGGATGCACTCTCACGCACACACAAGCAAGCACGCGGATGCACTCACCCACACACAAGCAAGCACGCGGATGCACTCTCACGCACACACAAGCAAGCACGCGGATGCACTCTCACGCGCACACAAGCAAGCAAGCACGCGGATGCACTCTCACGCACACACAAGCAAGCAAGCACGCGGATGCACTCTCACGCACACACAAGCAAGCAAGCACGCGGATGCACTCTCACGCACACACAAGCAAGCACGCGGATGCACTCTCACGCACACACAAGCAAGCACGCGGATGCACTCTCACGCACACACAAGCAAGCAAGCACGCGGATGCACTCTCACGCACACACAAGCAAGCAAGCACGCGGATGCACTCTCACGCACACACAAGCAAGCACGCGGATGCACTCTCACGCACACACAAACAAGCAAGCACGCGGATGCACTCTCACGCACACACAAGCAAGCACGCGGATGCACTCTCACGCACACACAAGCAAGCACGCGGATGCACTCTCACGCACACACAAGCAAGCAAGCACGCGGATGCACTCTCACGCACACACAAGCAAGCAAGCACGCGGATGCACTCTCACGCACACACAAGCAAGCACGCGGATGCACTCTCACGCACACACAAGCAAGCACGCGGATGCACTCTCACGCACACACAAGCAAGCACGCGGATGCACTCTCACGCACACACAAGCAAGCACGCGGATGCACTCTCACGCGCACACAAGCAAGCAAGCACGCGGATGCACTCTCTCTCTCACACACACACACACAAAACGAAAACCACCGCCAGAGCAGCAATCACACGCAGGTGCAACGAGAAACGGTTCACTCGCGTATCATTTTCTCTCCGGGGGAAAATCGCGTTTCCCGGTCCATATTTCAAGCCGCATTAAAGATTCATGGCCCGACCCGTAACCCGAAGCATTGGAGATTTGGTCTGGCTGATACCTCGGAAACCTGATCCGGGGGTCCAAGGAGCAAGCCGGGGGTCCAAGGAGCAAGCCGGGGGTCCAAGGAGCAAGCCGGGGGTCCAAGGAGCAGGCCGTCGGGCATCGAGACCTGGGCCAAGGGAGAGGGCGTGAGAGCTTAAAGGAAGAAAAAGGAAGAAAAAAATGCGGAGAGAGAGGGAAAAAGGGGGGGGTGAAAAGGGAAGACCAAGGAGAGGGCGTGAAAAAATTGGGAGAGAGAGAAAGGAATAAGAAGGGGATAAAGAGGGAAGAGCAAGGAAAGGGCGTGAAAAAATTCGGAGAGAGAGAAAGGAAAAAGGAGGGGATGAAGAGGCAAGCCCAAGGAGACGGCGTGTGAGCTTAGAAGAAAATGCGGAGAGAGAGGGAAAAAGGGGAGGGGGGTGAAGAGGGAAGACCAAGGAGAAGGCGTGAGAGCTTGGAAGAAAAAGGAAGAAAATGCTGAGAGAGAGGGAAAAGGGGGGGGGGGGGGTAAAGACGGAAGACCAAGGAGAGGTCGTGAAAGCTTAGAAGAAAAAGGAAGAAAATGTGGAGAGAGAGGGAAAAGGGGGGTGGGGGGATAAAGAGGGAAGACCAAGGAGAGGGCGTAAGAGCTTAGAAGAAAAAAGAAGAGAAAATGCGGAGAGAGAGGGAAAAAAGGGGGGATAAAGAGGGAAGACCAAGGAGAGGGCGTGAAAGCTTGGAAGAAAAAAGAAAATGTGGATAGAGAGAGAAAAGGGAGAGGATAAAGAGGGAAAGGAAAGCGTCAAAAGCGAGAAGAAAAATGGGGTTTATCGTCCATGCGCCTATTTTCGAACCTCTGCGCATGAAAAAGCTAAAGAAACAAGGTTGATAATTAAAGAAATCGGGCTGATACTTCAAGGATACGGCGA
>NC_091567.1:2702363-2712363 GCF_042767895.1 Penaeus vannamei
CGGCAGGAAGCATAGGATTACTTGGGTGTGGGAATTATCCAGCTGTGGATTCACTGCTGGAGGCACTGAGAAGCAACATCGCTTGTTAGGGCTGCCATCAGGGGCCCCGAGTTGGGTTTTGTTTCTTTGTTAGTTTGTTTATCTTGCAGTGTTGTTTGTTTATCGAGTTTCTGGTCCGCTTTTAATTTAGGGGGAGGGAGGGGGGGTGAGTGAGAGGATTATTGGTAGTTTTATATAAAGGGAATCAACGGAGGACGTATTAATGTTTTTTTCTTTTCGAAAAAGGAAAAAGGCTTTTTTTTTCCTTCATTTTTTGGCTCTTTCTATTTTCACTTTCATTTCCCCCTTTTAGCGCGGTGGCTTTTCTCTCACATTTTCCATTCCCACGCACGGATGTTCAGCGTAACCCGAACTAGAACCGACATTTCGTTCCTTATCCGTGGGAGATGTAACTGAAACATGGCGTTCCACCCCGCAGACTTTCACGGGCCACCGGTGATTCGATACAGATATCCGATGAAGTCAATAAAGAGGACAAATAAAATTAACAGCCATTTGAGCCCATTTGATCGCGTCGCCCCAGATTTTGTTTTCCATCCTGGCGCCGCGAGATCGTGAATAAAGCAAGGGCAAAGGAGGGTTCTGATTGGTCGAGCTGACAGCCAATGGGAAGCTCAGGATGGGGAGGTCCTGTCGTGGGAATCCTGATTTCCTTCAAAGCTCGTTGTATAGCTGGTTATTGCACGTATGGAAAGACTGTTGTTAGGGAAGATTCAGTGTTCTTTGTACTGGTGTTGGCATCATCGTCATTATGACCAGGATCGTCTTTTATTACGGTCTTCCTCATCATCATCATCTTTACTTGCATTTGAATTATCATAATTCTCCTCCTCGTTGTATTTATACATCTCCATTTCCTCTGCCTCCTCATCCTCTTTTTTTCCCTCTCCCTTCTCCTCCTCTTTCTTCTTCTTTTTCCTTCTCTTTCTCCTAATCATCCTGATTATAACCATCGTCACTCCCACCCTTCATTATCATGATTATCATCACCATCATCGTTATCATCACTATTATCATCATTAGCACTATCATCGTCATCGTCATCGTCATCGTCATCGTCACCATCATCATCATCACCACCATCACCATCATCATCACCATCATCGCCATCATCATCATCACCATCACCATCATCACCACCATCATCATCATCAGCTTAACACCCTTGCTTTTTTTCAGGGATTTTATGATTTAAGGATTTTTTCCATCACCGTTGCAGCAGCCATACGCAAGAAAAGTAAGAAAATCCACCGAAAATTAATTCAAAACCAACAAGAATGTGAAACAATTATTCCGACTTCGCTCAGGGTTTTGCCCTTTAATCTTCCTCGTTTTCTTCTTCCCCCGATTTCTCTCTCTCTCTCTCTCTCTCTCTCTCTCTGTCTCTGTCTCTGTCTCTGTCTCTGTCTCTGTCTCTCTGTCTCTCTGTCTCTCTCTCTCTCTCTCTCTCTCTCTCTCTCTCTCTCTGTGTATATATATATATATATATATGTATATATATGTATATATATATATATATATATATATATATATATTTATATGTATATATATAAATGTATATATATATATGACTATATATACATGTATATATATATATAAATATATATATATAAATATATATATATATATATATATATATGTATATAACACACAAACACATCTATAAATAAATATATAAATATATATATATATATATATATATATATATATATATATATATATATATATATATATATATATTTTATATATATATATATATATATATATATATATATATATATATATATATAAACACACACAAACACATCTATAAATATATATATATATATATATATATATATATATATATATATATATATAGATAGATATATATATATATATATTTGTACACTTGCTTTCATCCGGCGAGGTCAGTTGACAGTGAAGTAAATCGGATGTGATTCTCGGCTGCCGCATGTTTCCAGAAAGTTGCCCGAGACTAATCACAAGAAGCTGCCGGTAAACTTTCTGTGATAGCGCCGGATCCCTCCTTTAATTCGATGTAAGGACCGTCTTCCAGCACGGTGGCTGCTCGGCATGCGGTCCCTCCACCTCAACAGGTATGCAATATCCGCCGAGAAAAAGAACTTTGCAGACTCCTCAGCTGTGTGATGTCATCGTCGGCGGGGCGTTTAACCCTGGCGATGTCTCTGGGACATTGGGAGCAGCGGCGGCAACATTGACTGCGGGGGAATGGCTGTAATAAGACGACCCGACTCGCCCCCGTCCGGATATTTTCTTTCAAGTGTCTAACTGGGCGAAGTTCCCCCGTTTTAAAGGGGCGTTCCTCGAGCCGGAGTGCGGGGACGCTGGCTCCGCGCGGCTCTCATTTCCTGCGCTGGAGTGGCATCGGGGTTTGGCTCTGCGTGGCCCTCTCTTCCTGTGCTGAGGAGACGGGATTGATGTTCTTTCGTGGATTTTTATTTTTTTGATTATTACGTTTTGTATGGAGTGTCGCCGGTATTCCCACTTCGAGGCGTTTAGCATGGGCTGCCAGGGTCCAGCCCCCGTGCTCAGTGGGTCTGAAGGGGGACGCCTCAGCTCCCTCCTCTTTGTGGATCTCCTCGCCTGTCTCCTTATCTCCGGCCTCACCCTTCCAGCCGTCCCCGCCAATCCTTCTCCCTTCCCCCGTGACCCGGATTACCGGCCAGCATCCGACCCACATCCCCCCCTCCCCCCCATCCCCATCGCTCAGCACGAACGTCGCCGGCTTCACCACTTCCTGTCGCCGCTTCCTTCCCTCGGACGTCTTGGATATCGGCCCTTTGTCGTCTTCCGCCCCCGCGCCCGGCCTTCCCCTCGTGCGTTTAATTGTCCGTGATGAGGCGTGGCCCGGCCCTCTGCCCCCTCCCCCCCGGGGCGACACCGGGCGGCCGGCCTGAGTGCGGCGTTTGTCTCGTCGTCGCCTTTGTCGGGTTGCGCATGGTGGAGGGAGAGGCCTTCGAGGGCGACTTCACCCACACATTCTCCAGCCCCCGATATGTCCGGACGAGCACGCTGCCTCCGGGAGCCACTGCGCCCACCCCGGGAGGGCGCCGGCGATCGGAGAACGTCCAGGGCAGCGGCGAGGAGGCCAGGCAAGGAGAGGGACGTGTCAGGAATGCGAAAGTTCCCTAGAGGTTCTGACACAGGAAAGAAAATCAGGCGCGCGTCTTTCGTCTGTAATGGATGCTAAATTAGCTTTTGCTGACCTCCTCCTTGGCCCCACCCCGTCCCCCTCTACCCCCGTCCCCCGCTGCTGCATGCCGGACACGCCGTTTGGACACGACACGGGTCTGAAGTGACACGACAGGCTGCCTCGTGCAAGTTCACGGTGTATTTCTCGCATGTCGCGTGTCGCTCCTCATGTGAAGGCATATATTCTCGTTACGCTGCAATGTACTTCTTTACGCTCGCCAAGTATTTAAGGGGCGGGACTGAATAGCTTAACTTATTTCAAGAGAGAAAAACAGTTGCGAGGAAAGTTAAAATTGGGAAGATAAGTTAGATTAAGCCGGGAAATTTGGGCGGGAGGATGCTGTTACGTGGAGGGGGAGGGGGATGAGGTGGGGGGATGAAGGGGATTCGGGAAGGGAAAGCGAAGGGGAGGAGGAAGAGGAAGAAACTCGACGCATCCTCTTCGCTCTCTTCCTTCCCCCCAACCTTCGTTCACCCGGCCGCTTTCCCTTGCCTTCCCCGACAGTGAATCCCTCGCTCCAGGATTCGTCATGGCCGACCGGCGAAGGAAGACCGATAATCATTACCGCGGCGCTGCGAGACACCTTCGCGCTCGTGTCCGCCGTCCGGCACACGCCACGGGACGGCGCCCTAATGACGTTACGCCGCGAGAGTGTGGCACCGTGATGCCGTGACCTTTGGCACTCCTGAGGGGCGTGAAGGCTCCGAACCCGTGGCACCGTCGGGGCAAGAGTGAATAACAGCTCATGGAGTGATGGCGTCGGGCCGTAAAAGCGGTATTTAATATGCATGCTTTTTAATGGGTTGCTGGGAAAAAACGGTTGTTGGAAACACGTCCCACGCGCCTCGAGTGAGTTTATAATTACACATTCTAATCAGCTGTCTCGAATACGTACACCTAATTGGAATACAATACGCTTCAAAGGAAAAAATAGATACCGCAAGTGTACATTCCCGTGCAAGTACACGCTGCCCAAGAACATGTAACAATAACGAAGTATCACTGCATATACCTTGACACGCAGGACACGCGACGCCACCGCGCCCTCACATGCAGGTCGGGGAGCACGCATGGACCCGGCGTTATGCGCTCCGTGACGGACATGTGGCCGCGTCCTCATGACTGGCACGACGGCTCTGTGTATGTGGGAGGAGGGGGGGGGGCGAGGGAGGGGGAGTATGAGGCCGCCCCCTCATGTGGAACGAGGACGAGTGAATCACAGGGAATGAAGGGAGGGGGAGTATGAGGTCGAGTCCTCATGACTGGCACGACGGCTCTGTGTATGTGGGAGGAGGGGGGGCGAGGGAGGGGAAGTATGAGGCCGCCCCCTCATGTGGAACGAGGACGAGTGAATCACAGGGAATGAAGGGAGGGGGAGTATGAGGTCGAGTCCTCATGACTGGCACGACGGCTCTGTGTATGTGGGAGGGAGGGGAAGTATGAGGTCGCCCCCTCATGTGGAACGAGGACAAGTGAATCACAAGGAATGAAGGGAGGGGGAGTATGAGGTCGAGTCCTCATGACTATCAGGGCGGAGCATGTAGTTTTGGGGGCAGTGGGAAGGGAAGAGAAGAGGAAAAGGGGAAAAGGGAAGGGAGAATGGGAAATGGGAAAAGAGAAAGGGAAAGGAAGAAAGGGAAAGGGAAGGGAGGAGGGCTGAAGGTGAGGGTAAAGAAAAGGAAAAGGAGAAAGCGAAAGAGAAAGGAGAAAGGTGGAAGGGGAAAGGGAAAGGTGAAAGGGGAGGGGAAGGAAATGGAGAAGGAGAAGGAGAAAGAGAAAGCGAAAGCAAAAGGTGAAAGGGAGGGGAAGGAAAAGGAAAAGAAGAAAGAAGAAAGGTGAAAAGGGAGGAGAAAAGCGAAAGCGAAAGAGAAAGGAGAAAGGTGAAAGGGGAAGGGGAATATGACTCATCACCGCCAAACAGGAACCTTCAGAGTTCGGACACAATCAGGACGAGCACGCAATCAGGGTCTTCTGTTTCGGCGGATCATCGTACTCTGTGGCTTGCTGTGATGGGTGGATAGGTGGGTGGGTGAGTGAGTGGGTGGATAGGTGGCTTGCTGTGATGGGTGGATAGGTGGGTGGGTGAGTGAGGGGGTGGATAGGTGGGTGGGTGAGTGAGTGGGTGGATAGGTGGCTTGCTGTGATGGGTGGATAGGTGGGTGGGTGAGGTGGTGGATAGGTGGGTGAGGGGGTGGATAGGTGGGTGGGTGAGGGGGTGGATAGGTGGGTGGGTGAGTGGGTAGTGGGACGGATTTGTTAATGGGTGGTTGGGTGAAGGGGTGGATGGGTGGGTGGGTGGTTGGGTGGGTGGGTGGATGGGTGGGTGGGTGAGTGGGTGGATAGGTGGGTGGGTGAGTGGGTAGGGGACGGATTTATTAATGGGTGGATGAATAGGTAGGTAGGTGAGTGAGTTAGGGGCGAAAAGGGTGGATAGATGGCTGAATGAGTTGATGGTAGGATAGATTTGTAGATGGATGAATAGTTGGATAGTTGGGTGAATTGGCGGATGGATTGATCCATGGGTGGATGTATGGATAGTTGGATGAGTGGGTGAAGGCCGGATCGGTTGATGGATAGGTAAATAAGTGGACGGACGAGTGGCTAAAAGAAGATTTAGCTTCTGGATGAGTGGATGAACGACTGGAGTGGCTAAAGGACGGATAAGTAAATAGATGGATGAATCAGTAAGTGGGCGGGTGCGTAGCGGATGGGTGGGTCGGTGGATGAACAAGTGGACGGATGAGTGGATGAGAGGCGGATGGCATGATGGGTGGGGAGAATGGATGGGCGGTTGGGGGAATGGTTGACTGGCGGATAGCTTGATTGACGGGTGAATGGATGGGTAGTTGGGTGAGTGGATGGATGAGCGGACAGACAGATGGATGGGTGGATGAGTGGATGGGTTGGAGAATGGAGGAAAACATGTGCAAATTGCATTAGGTATGTTTTTTTTTTTTTTTTTTTTTTTTTTTTTTTTTTTTTGCGAAATGACGGATAATAATAATAAATAATAATAATAATAAAAAACTGCTAGAAGTAACCTAAAAAGAATTTCGTCGACACGTTTTCATCCTGATACCTATTTAGCCTCAACGTGTACCACTATCTCGTCTTATTTCTATCCTCGCCATCCACAACCCACTATTTTACCCCCTCCCCCTCCCCTCTCACCACAATCTCCCCCTACCCCCCTACCCCACTAAAAAAAAAAAAAAAAAAAAAAAAACGGATCCAGGGTCCTCGCATTTTCCACGGTTCTGGTCGTGATAATGGCACGTCCGTAAGAAGAGAGGATCCCGTAATAGCGGAGTTAGCAAGGCGAAACGGACCTATGATTTAAGAGGCAAGGCAAGAGACAGATCCGAAGCGTTGAGCCATAGGAAAACATTTTTTTTTTTTTTTTTTTTTTGGGGGGGGGGGTGTTGTTATGGGTCGAAATGGTTGTGTGTTTATTTATTTATTTTTATTTATTTTTTATTTTTTTGGGGGGGGGAGGGGTGTTGTTATGGGTCGAAATGGTTGTGTGTTTATTTATTTTTTTTTATTATATATTTTTTTTTTTTGGGGGGGGGGGGGAGTGTTGTTATGTGTTGAAATAGTTGTGTTTAATGGGGGAAGAATAATTATATATATGTATATATTTTTTCCTTTGTGTATTTTTTAATGGGAAGAATAATCATATATATGTATATTTTCTTCTTTGTTTTTTATTACTTTATTTTAAGACCAACGACTATCGCC
This sequence comes from Penaeus vannamei, assembly GCF_042767895.1. Taxonomy (NCBI): domain Eukaryota; kingdom Metazoa; phylum Arthropoda; class Malacostraca; order Decapoda; family Penaeidae; genus Penaeus; species Penaeus vannamei. Next base: position 2,709,382 of record NC_091567.1, read on the forward strand.
TTTATGTGTTTAAAGGCCAGTCGGTTTAGTCCTGCGGTTACAGACAAGGATAGTCGGTCCGTAATTGTGTTGTGAATGGAAGAATAATTTTATATATGTACATTTTTTTCCTTTGCTTATTTATCTATTTATTATTATTATTTTAAGACCAACGACTATCGCCTTTATGTGTTTCAAGGCCAGTCGGTTTAGTCGTGCGGTTAAGAAACGAGGATAGTCGTTCCGTAATTATGTTGTGGATGGAAGAATAATCTTATATATGTATATTCTTTTTCTTTGTTTATTTATTTATTATTATTATTATTATTTTAAGACCAACGACTATCGCCTTTATGGTGTTGAAAGGCGAGTCGGTTTAGTCGTGCGGTTAAGAGACAAGGATAGCCGGTCCGTAATTGTGTTGTGATGAAGAGACAAAGACTGGAATCTTGACTGGAATCCTGGAATTAGACATCCTTTGGACACTCTTGAAGCAGAGAATTCCCGAGCCACGGCCGTGCCACTGTGAAGCAAGGACAGGAACGCTGTGAAATAAGCGAGAATAAGTAAATGAATAGAGAAATAGATAGATTGGATAAAGGAAAATATGATGAAAATAGAATAGGAAAAAAAATGTCTTTGCATATATATATATATATAAAAAAATCGGAAAACAAGAACAGGAGCCCGATCAAAAAAAAAAAAAAAAATAAAAAATAATAATAATAATATGAGAGAAAAGGAAAGAAAAAAAAAATAAAAAGAAAGAAAAGAAAAGAAAAAAATCATTAATAGAAAAAAAGAAAAGAAATTAAGATAAGTGTAAAAAAAAGAACATATATATAACCCCTCGTTTATTTACTCGAACAAATCTTGAGAGTGGGATCATTATCGCCTTGCCTGTGCCTACGCTCCTGGCATGGCAAGAGAAGAGCTCCGGTCTCGAGATGCTGATAATGAGGAGACTCCCCCCTCCCCCCCCACTCTCACTTCAATGCCCCCTTCTTCCCTCACCCTCACTTCAATGCCCCCTTCTTCTCTCCCTCTCACTTCAATGCCGCTTCTTCTCTCGCTCTCACTTCAATGCCCCTGCTTCTCTCCCCTCTCACCTCAATGGCCCCTTCTTTCTCTCCCTCTCACCTCAATGGCTCCCTTCTTTTCTCCCTCTCACTTCAATGCCCCCTTCTTCCCTCACTTCAATGCCCCTCTTCCCTCACTTCAATGCCCTTCTTCTCTCCCCTCTCACTTCAATGCCTTCTTCTCTCCTCTCACTTCACGTTCCTTCTTCTCTCCCTCTCACTTCGATGCCCTCTTCTTCTCTCCCCTTCACTTCAATGCTCCTTCTTCTCTCCCCTCTCACTTCAATGCCCTTCTTCTCCTCCCCTCTCACTTCAATGCCCCTTCTTCTCTCCTCCTCACTCTCAATGCCTTCTTTCCTCCTCCTCACTTCAATGCCCTCTTCTCTCCCCTCCTCACTTCAATGCCCCCTTCTTCTCTCCCCTCTCACTTCAATGCCCCCTTCTTCCCTCACTTCAATGCCCCCTTCTTCTCTCCCCTCTCACCTCAATGGCCCCTTCTTCTCTCCCCTCTCACTTCGATGCCCCCTTCTCTCCCCTCTCACTTCAATGCCCCTTCTTCCCTCACTTCAATACCCCTTCTTCTCTCCCCTCACCTCAATGCCCCTCTTCTCTCCCTCTCACCTCAATGGCCCCTTCTGCTCCCCCTCTCACTTCGATGCCCCTTCTTCTCCCCCTCTCACTTCAATGCCCCCTCCCCCTCACCTCAACACCCCCTCCCCCTCCCCCTTCTCCCTCACCTCAACACCCCCTCCCCTTCCCCTTCTCCCTCACCTCAACACCCCCTCCCCCTCCCCCTTCTCCCTCACCTCAACACCCTCTCCCCCTCCCCTTCTCCCTCACCTCAACACCCCTCCCCCTCCCCCTCTCCCCTCCCCTTTCACCCCAACACCCTCCCCCTCTCCCTCACCCCAACATCCCCTCCCCCCTTCTCCCTCACCTCAACACCCCCTCCCCCCTCCCCCTCACCTCATCGCCCCCTCAGCCAACGACGGGCATGATAAGGGTCGTCCCGGGTCAGCGGTAACGATAATGAGGGTCGTGGATTACACTGCTGGTAGTTGGGGAGAGGAGGGGTACCAGATGAGGAGAGGGAGGGGGGGTGCCAGATGAGGAGAGGGGAGAGGGGGGTACGAGATGAGGAGAGGGGGAGGGGGCCAGATGAAGAGAGGGGAGAGGGGTAGCAGCTGAGGAGAGGGGGGTAATAGATGAGGTGAAAGGAGAAGGGTACCAACTGAGGAGGAGAGTGGGGGGACCAGATGAGGAGAGGGGGAGGGGTAGCAACTGAGGAGAGGAAATGGGGGGTACCAACTGAGGAGATGTGGGTACCAAATAAGGAGAGAAGAGAGGGGTAACAGCTGAAGAAGGGAGGGTACCAGATGAGGAGAGGGAAGGTACCAGATGAAGAGAGAAGAGAGGGAGGGTACCAGATGAGGAGAGGAAATAGGGGTACCAGCTGAGGAGAGAGAAGGTACCAGATGAGGAGAGAAGAGAGGGAGGTACCAGCTGAGGAGAGGGAAGGTACCAGATGAGGAGAGAAGAGAGGGAGGGTACCAGATGAGGAGAGGAAATGGGAGGTACCAGCTGAGGAGAGGGAAGGTACCAGATGAGGAGAGAAGAGAGGGAGGGTACCAGATGAGGAGAGGAAATAGGGGTACCAGCTGAGGAGAGAGAAGGTACCAGATGAGGAGAGAAGAGAGGGAGGTACCAGCTAGGGAGATGTGGGTACCAGATGAGAGGGGATAGGGGTAGCTGCTGATGGAGGATAGAGGAAAGGGGATGATGAAGAGAAGGATGGTGGGAAGAGATAGAGACAGCGAAAAAGGAGAGGAAGAAGAGAAGGATAGATGAAAAGGGGTAGGGAAAGGGAAGGTAAAAAGATGATGGAAGAAGGAAAAAGAGAAAATGGATAAGAAGCGAAAGGGGA
>NC_091567.1:2714863-2731891 GCF_042767895.1 Penaeus vannamei
TAGCCGCCAAAATAGAGAGGGAAAAAAAATGAGACGAGGTCAAATGGGAAAAAATGTAGAGGAGAGGAAACAAAGGGATGAAAGGAAGGAGAGTGAAGAAGGAATTAAAAATGAGCATAAAATGAGGAAAATATGTCAAGAGCAAAATGGCGCCGCAGTAAAAAAAATAAAAAAAATAATAAAAATAACCTACGAAAGATGTAAAAAAAAAAAAAAAAAAAAAAAAAAAAAGATAATGATCATTCTCAAAAAAAAAAAAAAAAAAAAAGGAAGAGGAAGAAAGATAAATACAATAATGCCGATGAAAAGGCAACACCAATAATGATACCGACCGCCGAGACAACGATACGTCATTCAAAAAAATTCCTGAGGGTCTCTTTTCTGCCCCAATATTTCCTTCGCCAGCCGCGGGAACGAGGCTACGAAAGACACAATTATCGGACAGGACAAAGGCATATCGAAAGCCTATTTAGGGCGGCAGTAGTCCTGATTGTGGCAATTCGCTCCTTATAGCCTCCCTTATCTGGACTCTGTCGCTGGAAATTAGCATCATTGTTTTTGTTAGTCACGTTTTTTTTCATCATTGTTTTCGTTAGTCCCGTTTTTTTTTTTTTTTTTTTTTTTTTTTTTTTTTTTTTTTTTTTTTTTTTCAGTCTACCTTCGTCGTCATTGAGTGCTGCTGCTATTATGATCGCTAAATACCCCTACTGTTGTTACTTCTGGTATTTGTACCACTTCTGCTTTTGGTATTTCAGTTCCGAGTCTACTAGTATTACTGCTGTTGCTGTTGGTATTACGACAAGTACTACCAAGACTATTGCTGCTACTACGTTTTGTTAGATATGTTTACCTAATATAACATGATCAAACGTAATCTGAGCTAATCCAAGCTAATCTAACTTTACCGATTACAATTTATCATAACATGACCAAACTGTCTAAGATAACTTAACCTAGCTTATCCTTAGATCTAGTTCATCTTGACTCGCCTATTTAACCAAACCTATTTTCCCTAAATAACATCTAACTAAGCCTGTCTTGTGACTTGACGGAAACGCATGGCACAACAGATAAGGAAAATAATACGAAAGTTGCCATAAAGGAACAAACATGTCACGTATACATTAATAGCGACCCATAAACCCGGTGTGATCTTCGAGCTCTGATCTGCCGGTCTCTGCGTCCGATATGGGGTCAGTTGTGGGTGAAAGGTCTTTATCGGAATTGCGGTTCCTTGCTGTATTATTTTCTGCCTCGTATGTCTTCTGGCTCGGATAATTACGCTGATATGTAGCTTTCGTGTATTTAGGCTTAATGTGTAGAACAAATATGTATATGTATTTGTTTTACGAGTGTGTACGGGAATGCGTTTTATGTACAAATGACCCTTGCATATAGAAGTATTCTTCTGTACAGGTGCGACGAATTGTAAATTTTAAGAGTTATTGTACGGTATCATGTACACATCATCGATTTCTTGTAAACAGCCAAGACTTCTTGTACGCAGCGCCAATCTCTTGTACACGCGAACAGACCTCAGTACGCAATAACCATCTCTTTGTACACAACAACAACTCCTGGCAGAAATTCCCCGTACACAACGACTGACTCGCGGTATGAGCGGAAATTCCCTGTACGCGGCACGGAACACGCCCACGAAAGCGCCCATAGTATGCAGGTCAACCCGGGCGAGGCCTTTTCTATCTCAACGTAGATCTACATAGTTTTACGACACAACTTGCAGCGCTTACGAGACCCCGAAGACCACGTACCTCTCCCAGCCCAAATGACACTTGCCCGGAAGGCCGGAAATCCCTCGCTCCGGCGCGGATCCGAAGGTGCACGGGCAGGGACCGCTGATGACTTTTCCGACATCGTTAGAACGAAGAAAAACAATGTTTCGGGGAACGGCCGGATTAAGAAATGGCCGAATGATTACATCGGAAGGGGAAGTCTTGCCTCGGTTAACGTTATCAAGTATCGAGAAAGTTTCTTCCGAGAGGTGTTCCGGGAGGGCGGCCAGTGGGAGGGAGTTTCTGATCTATTTTGGTTGTTAAACAGTCTGGGGAGGAAATGGCTTATGGTTATGTCTCGTGTTTGCGGTTGATCGGATGCAGATGGCCGTGCAGGCATATGCTGGTTTACGTGTGTGCGCGCGTGGTGGGTTGTATACCCGCATGTGTGAGAAGAGGAGAGAGAGAGAGAGAGAGAGAGGTAAGAGAGGAAAACAGAGAGACTAACTGAAAGAAAGAAAGAAAGAAAGAAAGAAAAAGAAAGAATGAGAGAAGAGAATGAGAATAGAGACCGAGAGAGAGAGAGAGAGAACGGTTATTCTAGGGGAGGGGGGGCATGTACAATTATATGTTAAAATGGAAGCTGACGTACACCGCCCAATAGAGACACAGACTGATTGAAAGATACATACATATGTATACGCTTAATTCCGAAGCCTGCTACCAAAGTGTATTTACCTGAGACTTAACTCGCAAAGCAGCCGAGGAAGTTTGTAAACTACTTTAAAGTTTTCTTCTAAATGATGAGGAAACTCGAACTCTGGGCCCTCGACGCTAATTCCCCCGCTGACACTGCTGTCACCATCCCGCGACACCATACCCGCTCGCTCGCTCCGTCAGGAAACAGTGCTTAAGGGAAAGACTCATAAAAGCTACATTTTTTTTTTTTTTTTTTTAATTTTCGGAAACACTCTTGACTGTACCATATAAGCCATAGTGTTTTTTCTTTTGTAAGTTCCTGGAAATACATTGCAAGTACACTATTTTTTTTTCCTTTTTTGGAAAACGCTTTTTCTGTACCATAAAGGCTACCATACTATTTTGTATACTAATGGCCAATCGCCTGTGTCGTCATCAGTGCCATGCGCTATGGTAGGTAATTACGTAACTGGCGGATATAATTACAGCGTTAATTTTGTAATGAAGCTAATATTGTTTTAACTGAATTTCATACTCGCAATCACGGTATCACTGGCATATCAGATAGGCCTACAAATGAAGCGTTAACTAAATCAGGTGAATTATGATGCGTTAATATTTTCACAATCACATTTCAAGCTTATTGGATGCATAATTTATCTCGCATTTGCTATATCATTAGTTAAAATAGTTACATTAGTTAATGGGCGGTCGCCGCTGATTGGGTCTTTACCATTAGCCCCGATACAGCGAACAGCGCCACAACAGCTGGGGCTCTGTAACTCCATCTTAATTATGTTAGCGAACTAATCACGCCCCTTGTGCAAGGCCTTCTTATCCTGTTGCATGCCGGGCAAACTCGATCCCCGGGGCGGTTAAGGGCGTCTTTCAATCAAAAGAGCAGGGCGCGGTGAACCCTATTGAACCTGCAGGGCTCTCGCGACGGTGCGGGCTTCGCGGGAATTCCCCTGTGTTCACCGTAACGTAGAATGGGCGTTCAGTTGTTCAGATTGATAAGAGGCGAACGGGGCTGGAACATCCCGCCATGGCGTTGGGAGTGAGTGAGTGAGTGAGTGAGTGAGTGAGTGAGTGAGTGAGTGAGTGAGTGTGTGTGTGTGTGTGTGTGTGTGTGTGTGTGTGTGTGTGTGTGTGTGTGTGTGTGTGTGTATGTGTGTATGTGTGTGTATGTGTGTGTGTGTGTTTGTACCAGTGTGCATCTGCATGTGTTAGTGTTTGTGTGTGTGTGTGTGTGTGTGTGCGTGTGGATGTGTGTGTGTGTGTGTGTGTGTGTGTGTGTTCTATGTATATGTACGTACATGTATGTGTGTGTGAATGTCCAGTCTCGCAGGCACATGTATTTTAGTATACAAGTGATGTTTTGTTTTTACACACAATACCAGTTTCTTTATCTATGTGGGTGGAAAAGAGATGTCAAAGGAAACGGAAAAAGGTAGATGAGATAAAGAGAAAAAAGAGAAAGGGGAGGATATGACAGAAAAAAAAACATAAAAGGAAAAACACGAAGGAAAATAGAGAATAACGATATAGATATTTTCAAAAGGATATAACAGAACGAGTTATTCTGAGAGCAGCGTGACAGATATTTTTTTTCCTAGACGAGTATGGTAGATCAGACTATTTTTAGAACCGCGCCACAGAGTTATTCTCAGAAGAAAATGACAGATAAAGTTATTCTTTCCGCTGGCTTCTGCTGACGTCAGGAAAGGGGACAGAACGGGCGCCGTAATTCAGGCCACACAATGAAATCAGGCTCAACTATCTACCCCGGAGAATGTGACTTATTTCGCATACATATATTGCTTGAGTCATAAAAGCATCTAGTCTCTCTCTTTTTTTTTTTTTTACTTTAATCTTAGACTTTAAGGGTTTCTTATCATATGTATATATTATTCTATTTTATTTTTCTCTTTTTTCCTTTTTTTATTCTATTCTGGTTATTCATCAAGCTGTCTTAACATAAACACGAAAGCGTATGCCTCGGTAGGTCGACCCCGAGAGAGCCCTTGCCAGATGCCCAGTTGACTTAGCTCCATGTAACGTAAATAGTCACACTGATCATATTTGCCTTGCTGGCTGTTATTTGCCAATATTGTATCGAGTATGAACACGGACCGGGATGAAAGAGCCTCATAATTAACTGGGACTGAATCATTCATAAGTCCGCTGCCTCGCGAGAGTAAAGTGCGCGTAATGAAAACGGTGTTGATTTAGTTCTCGCGCACCGTACGAGAGGCTTTCTCTCTCTCTCTCTCTCTCTCTCGCTCGACGTCGCGACTCCAGATTATCAGACGAGGACGACTTGCTCCGCGAGAGGATTGTGGGAGTTGTAAGGCGTCTCGTACGAGGACAACTTGCTCCACGAGAGGATTGTGGGAGTTGTAAGGCGTCTCATACGAGGACAACTTGCTCCACGAGAGGATTGTGGGAGTTGTAAGGCGTCTCGTACGAGGACAACTTGTTCCACGAGAGGATTGTGGGAGTTGTAAGGCGTCTCGTACGAGGACAACTTGTTCCACGAGAGGATTGTGGGAGTTGTAAGGCGTCTCGTACGAGGACAACTTGTTCCACGAGAGGATTGTGGGAGTTGTAAGGCGTCTCGTAAGAGGACAACTTGTTCCACGAGAGGATTGTGGGAGTTGTAAGGCGTCTCGTACGAGGACAACTTGTTCCACGAGAGGATTGTGGGAGTTGTAAGGCGTCTCATGCGAGGACAACTTAATCAATGAGAGGATTGTGGGAGTTGTAAGGCGTCTCATGCGAGGACAACTTAATCAATGAGAGGATTGTGGGAGTTGTAAGGCGTCTCATGCGAGGACAACTTAATCAATGAGAGGATTGTGGGAGTTGTAAGGCGTCTCATGCGAGGACAACTTGCTCCACAAGAGGATTGTGGGAGTTGTAAGGCGTCTCATGCGAGGACAACTTAATCAATGAGAGGATTGTGGGAGTTGTAAGGCGTCTCATGCGAGGACAACTTGCTCCACAAGAGGATTGTGGGAGTTGTAAGGCGTCTCATGCGAGGACAACTTAATCAATGAGAGGATTGTGGGAGTTGTAAGGCGTCTCATACGAGGACAACTTGCTCCACGAGAGGATTGTGGGAGTTGTAAGGCGTGTCTGAGCGAGTTGTGGGAGTTGTAAGGCGTCTCATGCGAGGACAACTTGCTCCGCGAGAGGATTGTGGGAGTTGTAAGGCGTCTCATGCGAGGACAACTTGTTCCACGAGAGGATTGTGGGAGTTGTAAAGCGCGTGTGAGCGAGGCGGATCTCGTCACCGCGTGGCGTCTTAGGAAACGGGTTTTTGCGTCCGTCAGGGAAGGTAGGAAGGCAAGAAGGTAAGAAGGAAGGTAAGGTAAGAAGGGAAGACGAGGGAGATTACAGAACAAAGGGAAGGAGTCCTTGAACTGCAAGATGCAATCAAATCTAACCGAAGGGCGAGGGAGGGAAGGAAAGGAAGGAAAAAAGGGGAAAGGATGCTTGGGAGAATCTCAGCCCCTTAGTATTTCATATTCGTATGCACACCGAGATATATCGCTGTGTTTAATATTTCCTGCAGTGATTTTCTAGTCTGCATGAGGAGCTGCAGTCGATTTATTTTACTCATTTTTTTAAATCTCATTTCCCAAGGGTTCTAGCCCTACACGAGTAAGTGATTGAAGAAGAAGAAGAAAAAAATGACAGAAAAATATGTCAAGAGATGTAGACCTCTTCCGTTTTCTGTTTTTTTTTGGAAATGTGAAACGGTCTTGGCGTATATCACAAAAGAACGAACTGGGGAGATAAAAAAATAAATAAATAAAGGAAACGGTGAACAGATGCCATATCTATTTATCTCCGAGGCTCCCCGTTCTTATACGTTGCCTACACTCGCCCTCCCGCCGTTCGAGAGGTAGAGGGAAGTCCAATTAGGTGGGGATAGTTGCTACGTTATTAGATCTGCTACATCAGGGGAATCCCCGGGGCAGGAGCTTCGTTGGAGCATCCGGAAGATTCGGAAGTGTGTAGGGGAAGGAGTCAGCGTATTTTTATTAACGCTTCACACACACACTTGTATCAACATATAAAGTGAGAGAAAATGACAGATGAGCTGATATAAAAAGTAGGACCGTCATATAGACATAAAGATAGACAGACATATGGACACAGGCAGACATATAAACACAAACATATAGACATAGACGCATACAAACAGACAGACAGAGACACACAGACGCATCCAGACAAACAGAAAGATAGATACAGACGGACAAACGGCAGTCAGATAGAATGACAGATGGGAGAAAAGAGAAAGGGGATAGAGAGAGAGGCAAAGAGGAAACAGACTGAAGAAGAGCATAAGAGAAAAAGGCAAGGACAAAGCCAGGCCGCCGGTGGCACAGGTTGGCATCCCATCACGGCCGCAGCCACAAAGAAGCGCCCCCTCTCACGCGAGTCGGCAGTTCGTGACATCCCATGAGTGTACAGTAAAAGTTTCCCCAACAGCAGCAAGTCCTAAAATCTATTAAAGTTTGTCCAGCTCACATCGGGTTTATGATACACCAGGGAAGGGGGAGGAGGAGGAGGAGGAGCGAGCGAGCGAGCGTCTGGCCGATAGAATCATATGTCCTCGTGTAGGGGAGGTCGGAGGACGCGTCTGAACGGGCGGTGAACCCGAGCCGGAAGAAGGGACTCGGGTTAGGCGAGGAAATACGGCAGAAGGGAAGCACTATTTCTAAGGGAATCTTATTTTTTTGTATGACATTTCTCTTTTTTTTCTCTCAAAAAATGGAAAAGAAATCGTGGAAAAGGTTTAGAGTTATTGGGAGCAAAGCTCGTTTGACCTCTGGCCAAACGCGGACGCTTTCCAGGGCCCGAGCAAACAAACAAACACAGAAACAGGTCGCGAGGCAGAATAAAGAAACCTCGATGGAGTGCTTATTGGGCGACGCGTGTAGCTCTGCCGCAGAAGTTACACCCAATGCCGTAAACCCATTCGCACAACCACATACACACTATATAAACTAAGACAAAAATTACCTCAAAGGGAAATGGAAAACATCATGAACCGAGAGCGCTGGCTGGCAACATAGCCCGGTGTTCTACATCGTGAAGGCAAATGATGTGGGGGAGGCTTAATTGAACCTCATAAAATCTTAGATGGCTTTTCAAAGTGGGGGGATGAGTCATTATTCACAGCCTCTTCCTGCGCGGAGAAGAGAGGGGAGGTAGAGAGAAAATTCAGATAGATATGTAAAGTTATAGGCTTGTCTCCTCGTGCCATCGAGACTCGGCGAAAAGTGGGGCTAAAACCAGCTAGAAAATGATTTTGGACGTTTAGGATTTCGGATGTAAATAGGCCTAAAGGCTTAACCCTAAACTATACTGGTCTTTCCTCTTTTTTTTTTGTGGCTGGGAAATGACTTTTTCCTGGTGAGTAACTTACTAGTAATTGCTTATATCCTACGTGAGCTTTTTATTTTTTTTATTTATTTTTTTATTTTTTTCATTAACCCAGTTTCTTATTCTTGTCTCACTTTTTTTCAATTAACCCATTTTTCTCTTTTCTTCTTGTGATGAGCAGTATTATTGTCACTACAGCTTTTATCATGCTCGTATTTTCATTATCACTATCACTGTTATTGTAATTCTTGTTGCTGTTATTATTATCAATGATATTGTTATAGGTTAATGTTGATGCTATTGCTGTTTTATTATCATTATCATAATGTATTATTAATATTTTTCATAATTATTACTATCATCAGTAGGAGTAGAGGTACAAATAATAGTTTTTGTATGATTTTTATGATGATGATGATGACGATTATTATTATTATTAATATTATCATTATTGTTATTATTATTATCATCATCATTTATCATAATTATTATCATTGTTGTTGTTATTATTATTAATATTATTATTGTTATTATTATTATTATTATTATTATTATTATTATTGTTGTTGTTTTGTTGTTGTTGTTATTATCATTATTATTATTATCGGCGTGCAGAGCTAGAATTAAATATTAGGATTCGTCATTAAAGCGAACACTCATAGAAAACGGGTCTGTTGGCAGCAAGAAATTCGTTTTCTTAGGTTCTCTCTCTCTCTCTCTCTCTCTCTCTCTCTCTCTCTCTCTCTCTCTCTCTCTCTCTCTCTCTCTCTCTCTCTCTTCTCTCTCTTCTCTCTCTCTCTCTCCCTCTCCCTTCTCCCTCTCCCTCTCCCTCTCCCTCTCCTCTCCTCCTCTCCCTCTCCCTCTCCCTCTCTCCCTCTCTCTCCCCTCTCTCCCCCTCTCTCTCCCCCCTCCCTCCTCCTCCTCCTCCTCCTCCTCCTCCTCCTCCCTCTCCCTCACCCTCCCACTCTCCACCTCCATCTATTTGTCTGCCGCTTCATTTCTCTCGCTCTCCTCCCCTCTCGGCTTTCCTTCCCATTTCCCTTCCCTCCCTTACTCTGTCACCCCGCAGGCTCCTAATCCTTCCCTCCTTTCGCCCTTACTACCTTAATATCCCCCCCAACACCCCCCGCCCCCCACGGACAAACACACACACACACATAGACACAGACACACACAAGTACACGCACAGGCTTACATCACGCACACACACGCACACGCACACGCACACACACACATGCACACACACATACATACACACACACACACACACACACACACACACACACACACACACACACACACACACACACACACCCTCCAAACACTCAACCACACACCCACACCCCCACCCCACACCCCCACCCACACCCCCACACCCACACCCACACCCACACCCCCCCCCCACCCCCCCCCCCCCCCCCCCCCCCCCCCACACCCCACCCACACACACACACGCACGCACACGTTCTCATCCAGTTAGAAAACTTCTAATTGGACGAAGTTAGGGAAGTGTCGCGTCCCGTAATAGGCCGAAGCAGATGACACAAATCAAGCAACAAGAGGACAAGAGTTTTTTCGGGTCAAAGTCTAAGGGGAAGCATCCGGGACGGGTGGGTTTTGTGTGCGTTTGGGAGTCAGGGTGGAGGGGGAGGGTGAGGGTGTTTGGGGGTGAGGGGGAGGGGGAGTGTGTTTGGGGGTGAGGGTGAAGGGGAGGGTGTTTGGGGGTGAGGGTGAGGGTGAGGGGAGGGTGAAAGGGAGGGGAGTGTGTTTGGGGTGAGGGTGAGGGGGAGGGTGTTTGGGGGTGAGGGTGAGGGTGTTTGGGGGTGAGGGGAGGGTGTGAAGGGGAGGGGAGTGTGTTTGGGGGTGAGGGGGAGGGTGAAGGGGAGGGGAGTGTGTTTGGGGGTGAGGGTGAGGGTGAGGGTGTGTTTGGGGTGAGGGGGAGGGGGAAGGGGAGGGTGTTTTGGGGGTGAGGGGGAGGGGGAGGGGAGGGTGTTTGGGGGTGAGGGGGAGGGGGAGGGGGAGGGTGTTTGGGGGTGAGGGGAGGGTGAGTGTGTTTGGGGTGAGGGTGAAGGGGAGGGGGAGGGTGTTTGGGGATGAGGGGGAGTGTGTTTGGGGGTGAGGGTGAAGGGGAGGGTGAGGGTCAGTGTGTTTGGGGGTGAGGGGGAGGGGGAGGGGGAGTGTGTTTGGGGGTGAGGGGGAGGGGGAGGGGGAGGGTGTTTGGGGGTGAGGGGGAGGGTGAGTGTGTTTGGGGTGAGGGTGAGGGTGAGGGGGAGTGTGTTTGGGGGTGAGGGTGAGGGTGAGGGTAAAGATGAGGTGTGGGTAAGAGTGAGTGAGAGTAAGGTGTGAGAATGAGATCGAGGGTGTGTTTGAGAGTCAGGGTTAGGGTAAGGGTGAGGTGAAGGGGGAGGTGATATTGAGGATGAGGTCGAGGATGAGAGGGAGAGGAAGGAGAATGTAAGGGAGAAGAAGAAGGAAGAAAAGAAGAGAAAGAAAAAAAAGCTGGTGGAGGAGGAAAAAGAAGAAAAGAGGACGAGGAAGAGGAGGAGAAAGAAGAGGAAGAAGAGAACGAGGAGCAGGAGGAGGAGGAGGAAAAGGAAAAGATAGAAGGGAGTAAGAGAAGGAAAAATAGGAGATTGATGATGATGATGGTGATGAAAAGAAGTACGAAAGCAGGAAGAAAGAGAAAAAAGAAACAATAACAAGAACAAGAAGAACAAAAGAGGAGGAGGAAGACGCTGCATGTTGCTCTCCCCGCGAGCTGCAAGGGGCGGGCAGGGTCTTCTCAGTGTTGCAAGGGAGGAATCGAGTAATTTATGGCTTGTCTAATTAGGGCGTGAGAAACAACGCATTTGTAGCACTGCAAGGCGGACGGGGTGGGCGGGGGATGGGGGTGGTGGTGGGGAGAGGGGGGTTCTAGGAGGGTGGGTAGGGGGAGAGGGGGTTGTGGGGCGGGGTGGGAGGGGAGGGGCGTAGGAAGATACATAGCTTCCTTGGACACGTGTCTTGCGTGGAGGGAGAGACGGGGTATTTGCCTTTAGTGTGGGATAGATACACGGGCTCATTTGGGGACACGTGGTTCATCCGGGTCTTGGGTTTATGCACCGTTTGGCTTGGCCTGGGTTTCGGTGGGGGGGGGGGAGGTTGTTAAGGATTTTAGGGGGTAGATTTTGCTGTTTATTTATCTGTTTATGTTTTTGTTTGTTTGTTTGTTTGTTTTTTGTGAGGGGACGGGGGGGGGGGTAGTTAAGGATTTTTGGGGGTTAGATTTTGCTGTTTATTTATCTGTTTTTTTTTTTGTGGGGACGGGGAGGGGGGGTAACTTAATATGTTTGCCTTTGTATATGTTTGTTTTTCTTTTGTTTTTGTGCGTGTGTGTTAGTGAACAGAAATATGAGACAGACGTTATTGCTTCTGTTCGAAGATCACCAAAAATAAAAGAAGAGAACATATGAATATTAGGAAATAAAAGAAAGATAGATAAAAAAAGGTCCTTAGAGATAATAACACGACCAAAACCACTGAATTCTATATCATGTTTCAGTCCCGTATTATTTTTTTTTTCTTCACATCACTGAAAATGTAAAGCTGCGAGTTCTTATATATGTTTACGATTTACTAACATATTCTAAGGTTGCAATCTAGTTTAGGAGGTTTATCGTATTAGATGAAAAACAGTGATTATTGGCCTCAAAAAATGGTCAAAATAAACATTATAATTTCGAGACGGCTTGACCTTGCACATTCTCGTGACCTGTGTAATTACCACGTTTCTTTTGCTTTCGATTTGACTCTAATTCCTTGCTGTTATTTGTTGTTGCTTTTTCCAGAGGAGGGAAGATAATCCTCGATTGCTCTTTTAACCGTATTTAATGCATAAAATCCCCTTCATGAGAGATTAACATGGGCTCGGCCGGGGCTAGCTAACTCTCCACCTTTTTATCAATAACACAATTAATGGTCATCAGCAGGGGATTTGGGCGGGGCTGTTCCAGGGAGGAGATGCCTGTGATGTTTATTCGGCAAAAGAAGATTTATTTATCTTTTTTTATTATATATGTATTGCTGTTATTACTGTTATTATTACTTTGTTTTTTGAGGGATGGGTTGGCTTGGGTGTTTTTGATGGGATTATCGTTGTGTGTGTACGGGGGCGCCAAAAATGTATGAATATAAGATAAATAAAATGAGAGAGTGAGTGAGTGAGTGAGTGAGTGAGTGAGTGAGTGAGTGAGTGAGTGAGTGAGTGTGAGAGAGTGTGAGAGAGTGAGTGAGAGAGAGACAGAGAGAGGGAAAGGAAAGAGAGAGGAGAGAAAGAATAGTGAGGGAGAAAAGAAGAAAAGAGCGAGAGACACTGAAACAGAGACAAAGACAGAGAGAAATCATCAGCATCATCTTCTTCGTCACCATCAATTTAACATTCATCTTCGTTGATGCTATTACAAGTGCTGGCCTAGTTATTCTCACCATCATCATCATCATATTATCCCATTATGCATCCATTTATTTCTATTTACTCAAGCTCGTATTGGAAGAGGGGAGGGCCCAGTGGAGTGATAGAACAGAGGATGTTGACAGTGATGTTCAGAGTTCAAGTCAGCGAGATAGAATTAGTGTAAATATTAATTTTCCTCTCGAAATGAAACAGAAGCATAGCGGTAGGGTGGTACCGTGATAATCAAACGTGATCTGATGAGACGAATGGTAGGAAATGGTTCCTGATTTGATACCATAAGTCGGATTGGTTGTTAAAACGGAAAATAGACTGAAATCACCCTAACCGGCAGTGAAGAAATGATTATAGTATATATATATATTTTTTTTTTTAAATAAGCAAGGCGATATCATAATAAATCTCTATCTTACATATATACAAAAGAAGAAAGCGAAATAGACTGGATCTCCGAACTACCAAGATCATTTTTGTTTCATCATCATCGTTATCATCATCATCATCATCATTATCATCATCATCATCACCATCACCATCACCACCACCACCACCACCACTACCACCCCCCTTCCCCTTACCCTTACCATCACCATCACCACCACTATTACCATCACCTTTCCCCGTCATCACCTTCACGACCCTTACCCTTGCCCTTACCCTTACCCTTACCCTTACCCTTACCATCACCACCACCCTTACCATCACCTTTCCCCGTCATCATCTTCACCATACCCACCAATCAACATAATCACACTTATGATCACCCCATTTTTTTATTTATTTATTTATTTTTTTCGATGAAGACCATTTTACTCGAGATGGGAGGTACATCTTGGCAGGAAGATACATAAGGCAATCCAGAAGAAGGTGCCAATACCCAAACAAATGGCATCCGTGGGAGGTCGATAGTGCCAACCCCCCCGCGTGTCACTTCTGGTAATGATGGTGTGTGTGTGTGTGTGGGGGGGGTGTTTGTGAGGGTGAGTGAGTGTGTGAGTGAGTGTGTGAGTGTGTGTGTGTGTGTGTGTGTGTGTGTGTGTGTGTGTGTGTGTGTGTGTGTGTGTGTGTGTGTGTGTGTGTGTGTGTGTGTGCGTGCGTGCGTGTGCGTGATTGTGTGTGTGTGTGCGTGTATGTCTGTGTGTGTGAGTGTGTGTACGTGCTTGTGTGTGTGTGTTTGTGCTTGTGCTTGTGTGTGTGTGTATGTGTGTAAGTTTTTTTGTACTTAATACATGTGTTTTTTGTCCCAATGTATGAGAGAAACGCATTTGAGAGACAAAGGGAAATACCGGACCTGAAGAAGACAAATCCTAAAGCTGTATCGATATTTAATCCTATAAATATATCACAAGGACCCTTATCTCCCTCGTTTGTTGCCGGTCGTAGTACTCCCTGTGTCACTTCCACACACTCTTGCCCCCTCTTTCACTCCCCTTTTCCCCCGTTTACGTAATTCCATTATTATCCACTCCCTCCATCCCCTGTCCTCCTTACCCCTCTGCCTGTCCTTCCCTCGCCCCCCACCTTGTCATCAGCTGATTCCTCCAGCATATAATCTTATCTGTTTAGACACTTCCTTCCTTCCGTATCATGTACTGTGTAAACGGTATACTTCTCCCTTCAAAATATTTCCGCGTCCGCTCGGCTGTCTGGTAATCCTCTGGGTTGTGTCCGAGCGCCTCAGCCCCCTGCGCCTCCTCCTTCGCATCGGCTAAATTGTATTATGATAACGGAATCAGCAGCCGGAGTCCCGCTCCATCAGCATCCCAGACGCAGGCAAAGCGGTTTCTCGCCATCCAATAGCAGGAGATGAGCCGGACACACGCCATCCTGAACGCCACCTGAACCTTCCTACCGCTATCTTCCTAACCCTTCGCCGTCTTCGATGGGAGATGAGACGGTTACTTGGGAGTCCCAAATGGTAGTAGAATCTTCCCCTATCCATACCTTATAGCAGGTGAACTAGGCTCTACCACTATCCTTAACGGCAAATCAACTAGCCTTTCGCCGTCCCAGATGGGAGATGAGACGGTTACTCTAGTTCCAAATGGCGGTAGCATCTTCCCGTATCCATACCAGATAGCAGATGAAGTAGGATCTCATTCTCGTGAATTGTGAATGAACCAACGTTTCAGTATTCCACATGGTAGACGATCCAGGCTGCCACCATCGAAGGTAGCAGAGGAATCGAACTCTCACTATAGTATGTAGTAGACGAACCCACCTTTCACCATCCCAGAAGGCAGGGTACTAGTCTCTCACTATTCTAAATGACAGGCAAACTACTGTCTCACTATCCCAAATAACAAACAAACTAGCCTCTTACTAGGCTACGCGGCAGACGAACCAGCCTCTCACTCTTCCAAATGGCAAACGAACCAGCCTCTAGCTATTCCAAATGGCAGAATAAGTAGCCTCTCACCATCCCATCTGGCAGACGAACTAGCCTCTCATTCTACCAAACTACAGACGAACCAACCTCTCACTATCCCAAACGGCAGACGAACCAGCCTATTATTCCAAACGGCAGACGAACCAGCCCCTCACATTCTCCTAGAAGGCAGACGAACCAGCCTTCCAGCACGCAGAAAACCGCTTAATATCTTACCACAGTATCGGTAGAACGTGTAACTCCACATCATATTAGACGAAAGTCCATTAATCAGCAACTCACGTCCCAACCTTATCCTATCTGAGTACTTATTCACGTCGGTCGGGTATCTTTATGGATGTTTTTCCCCTAACGAGAGGACTGAGGGAGAAGGGCGAGCGAGAGGGAAGGAGGGAGGGACGCCCTCCCTCCCTCCTGGGGGAAGTGGGAGGGAGGGAGGAGGGAAGGGGGAGAGAGGGACAGAAAGACTGACAGAGTGAGAGAGATTGAGAGAGAGAGAGATTGAGAGAGAGCGAGATTGAGAGAGAGAGAGATTGAGAGAGAGAGAGAGAGAGAGAGAGAAACAGACAGAGACAGATTAAAAGAGAAAGAGAGACAAGAAAAAACTATAGACAGAGGAAAAGCAAGGGAATGACGCAAAGCCAAGAGACTGAAGAAGAGAAAGAGAGAGACAGATACCTCGAGACAGAGACGGAAGCAGAGACCGAGAGACCAAAGAAGGGAGACAGCGAGACCGCCCCCCCCCCCCTGATCGCCGTTGACTATCGAAGTGGACGAGTTTAACGAGCAGCCGCCGCAGGGATGATGCTCCGCTTGTTATCTCTCTCTCATTAACACGCTAATTAACAAGTACCACCACGTAGCTCGCTCGCCCTTTCCGTTGCCCCTACTTTAAGCTCTCTTTTTAGGAGGCCCTCTTGGCTGGCTCTCTTCCGCTCTCGGGCTGTTGGCGTGGCTGTTGTGTTGTCTGGCTGCCTGTTTGGTTGTTTGTCTGGCTGCCTGTTTGGTTGTTTGTCTGGCTGCCTGTTTGGTTGTTTGGCTGTCTGCCTGTTTGGTTGTTTGTCTGGCTGCCTGTTTGGTTGTTTGTCTGGCTGCTTGTTTGGTTGTTTGTCTGGCTGCCTGTTTGGTTGTTTGGCTGTCTGCTTGTTTGGTTGTTTTGTCTGGCTGCCTCTTTGGTTGTTTGTCTGACTGCCTGTTTGGTTGTTTGTCTGGCTGCCTGTTTGGTTGTTTGTCTGACTGCCTGTTTGGTTGTTTGTCTGGCTGCCTGTTTGGTTGTTTGTCTGGCTGCCTGTTTGGTTGTTTGTCTGACTGCCTGTTTGGTTGTTTGTCTGACTGCTTGCTTAGCTTGTTATCTTTTTATCTGCCTGTTTGTCTGTTTGTTTGTTTGTTTTTCTTTGAGTGGAACGAGGAGAAAAGTCAATATTTTCAGAAATAAGAGAGAAAGTTATAAGATTTTATTTAAATGATGGAGATAAACGAGCAAAGAAAAACACATAAATGAATAGAATAAGAAAAGGTCAGAGAAATTTGATGACAGACGTAGAAGAATGATAAATAAAAAAGTGAAGTAGAAAGACGGACAAAGAACACCGACAACAGATGTTAAACACAATAACGAGAGATAAAAAGAGACATGGAGAGAGAGAAAGAGAGAAGAGAAGAGAAGTAGACAGATAAGATAAGAGAAAGAGAAGAGCAAGAAAGCGAGAAAGAAAAGGAAAAAAGAGAAAAGAGTAGACAAGACAATATAAGCCAAACCCAAAGCCAAAGCGAAAAAAAAGAGAAGAAAAGAGAATAGAAGAGAAGTAGACAGATAAGATAAGAGAAAGAGAAGAGCAAGAAAGCGAGAAAGAAAAGGAAAAAAGAGAAAAGAGTAGACAAGACAATACAAGCCAAAGCCAAAGCCAAAGCCAAAGCGAAAAGGGAGAGAGAGAGAGAAAGAGAAGCCCACCGAAGGAATGCAAGGGATACGCCACCAAGGCCGAGGGTCAACAGCCTCGACAAACACACCTCCCTCATAAGCCACTCCTACTGTTAGCCTGTAGTAAACTCCCTAGTCCATTACTTGCTCAGATTTGACGTTTCGATACCGCCGGGGGGAGGGGGAGGGAGGGTGAATGGGGGGTGGGATGGGGGGGGGAGGGAGGGCGAATGCGGGGGTGGGGATGTGGGATGAGTGGGGGGGAATGATGGGTGTGGATGGGGGCAGGGGTTGGAGGGTGAAAATTGGGTATGGATGGGGGGTCAAGGGAGGTGAAGGATGGGTTTGGATGGGAGAGCTGGATGGGGGAGCAGGATGGGTTTGGGATGGGGGGAGCAGGGGGTGAAGGATGGGTTTGGATGGGGGGAGAGGGGGG
>NC_091567.1:2732391-2737391 GCF_042767895.1 Penaeus vannamei
TATCAATTATTGAACCATAATTGATATTACATATGGTACATAATTAGATCAACGCATAGAAGCTGAGTGGAGGTTTACAAAACCATGCTGGGATGAAAGCTTATACTGCCCCCTTATAGCATTTCATTTCTCTATTGCATATGGTGCAGGAAAGACAATAAACAACTCTTTTATGTACCCTGTGAACATTAACATTCTCTAGGCAATACCACCGCTGCCACCATTTACAAAACCAAATGTAAAAGCATGGTTCATAATCACCTAGATAAGGGAGGAAGGTATCGTTATAAAAGCAGACTAATTCTATGTGGGTTGGGGAAGGAGGGTAAAGGCTATCACAGTTATGTTTACTGTATAGAGAAGAATGAATACCGACTGAGGGCAAATGAGCAGGAGGGGAGGGCTTTGCTCTGCTCCCCTCGTAATCAAAGGCAAATTAAGCGAATGTAATTGTCTAACATTAATTCTTGCCTAGTTTCTGTGCACACCACTAGGATTCATCGTGCAGCTGTTACCAGTTTGGATTTCTGTTCTTTTAAGGACTGTTGAATTTTTTAATTGTTTATATGACTATTCACAGTGATGATACTCTATAGATAGCTATCTGTTTTAGGATTGATTATCTCCTCAGGCTTTATGTACTTATGCCATTTTCAGCCATCATTAGCATTAATTTCATAAAGTTTGATGAATGAGGGGAAGGCGACAGACAAAGAAAGAGATTTGGGGCATTGCTAGCCTCATATCCCAATGGAATTCTTGCAGGAAATGATGTTTTTTGTCATAATAGGTATCAGTATTGCTTGCAAGACATGATGGAAAATAATTGTTGTGTGTTAATGTGCACATAACCAGTATAAAACAGGTTTGTTTTATTTACAACACATGCACTGCATTCGGTCTAGGAAATTTGTTCACTGTGTGGACGGAGTCGCAATGCACACTGATTCTTTTTAATACCACATGCATACTGTCATGTCACTTCATTCCCGTCAGTAACCAATCCTCTCATTTATTTAATGGTGTAGAAAAGGGGAATAACCGATCCATTACTCACAGCTCGACTCACAATCAACTGCGTGACATCGTTCAGGCTTTAGTCGTTTGTGCCATGACAGTGACAACGCGGAAACATCAATGAAGATTTGGAGTAAACTTTGGCTATCATTGGGTTGGTGAATCGGAACACAGGGAGTACCGTATAAAATGGAAATATAGGTGTGTGTCACGTTAGTGGGTCAACAGTACCGCTGAGTGTAATTTTTGACATGATCTTCACATGTGTTGTAACATCCAGCATTTAGGGAATAAAAGTGACAAAAATAATAGCTACCTTATGCATATCCAAATACAATATGCTGTAGAGACATTACATTCATTATTTCTGCGACTACAAAAATACGGTCGAATTGTATTTACAGAATACAAACGACGTGTTCCATAAGGCGAAACAAAGAAAACGACGAGAGCACCAAAAGCCGCGATATGATTGACAAGTCCCTCTCCATCGGCTCTGGAAAGACTGCGCCGAGAGGAGAGGCGCGAGTGCCGCAGCCTCCCTCTCTGCGGCCCCTTGTTCCCCGCCGCCAAGTGACCGCGCTGGGCAAATAGGAGACGCGAGAGGCTGAGAGAAAGATAACAAGTAAAACATATTGGTAAACAGAGGGATAAAGGAGACGGGGAAGTTGTGTTTGTATATGTTTTTTTTTTCCTTCCTTCGTCGTTGCTTGTAGCTTTCTTTTGTGCTGTAGCTTTATGGGCCTCGTGTCGTGGAAGAGAGAGTAAGGGAGGAAGGTAATGAGCCCGTCTTGATTTATGGTCGGGATGCCAATGCCTACGCGCACGCAAGTCCCAGGGAAAGAGGCTCTACGGCACTCACACATGCGCGCGGGTGCCAGTACGCACACGCACACGCACACGCACACGCACACGCACACGCACACGCACACGCACACGCACACGCACACGCACACACACACACACACACACACACACACACACACACACACACACACACACACACACACACACACACACACACACACACACACACACACACACAGGATAAGAAGAGAAGCGACGTTTTTTTTTCTTTTTTCTCTTTTTTTCTTTTTTTAAGGACTTGATTCCAAATTAGTGGGTCGAGTCCCCCCTTTCTGACACTTCTATTCTGGGACTCCTCCGGCAGTCAGAGGCAGCGACCTTGAAGTAGCTTGATTAATACGAGAGGTAGATTGATGATAAACAAACCAGTTGCTGGGACCAATAGCCGGGGGGCCTTCCGCTGTTTGCTCCTGCTCTCGGGAAGGCTCGCCACATTATTCTCTCTTTACTGTATCAACGTCAGCGGGCCCTCACTTCGGAGAGCCGAGCCTCCCTTCTCCTCTCGGCTCACTCCTTTCTCTCCCTCATCGCCGCAACTCGACCCTGGTCCCCTCACTTTGCTCATTTCGGCTCCTCGTCTCCCTCGGAAAAGGTCTCCCGGGCGAGGGGGGCATCCCATTCCCCCCACCCCACCCACCCTGGCCACCCACCCTCCCTGCCCATCATCACCTCTTACTAGCCGTCCTACCCACCCCTACCCCCACCCCCTCCCACCCCCTCCCACCCTTCCCATCCTCACGAAATATCCTCACCCGATGCCGTTCACCAAGAAAATGTCTTCTGCCCCATCCACTCTATTCACACATCCGCTCCCTTCTTCCCTTCTCCCTCCCTCCCTCCCTCCCTCCTCCTTCCCTCCCTACCCCCTCCCTCTCCCAACCCATATTCCCCATCACAGCCCCCTCCCCTCCCCTCCTCTCCTCCCCCTCCCTCTCCCAACCCATCTTCCCCATCACAGCCCCCTCCCTCCCCTCCTCTCCTCCCCCTCCCCCCTTCTTTCCAACCCCATGCTCACAGCCATCGATCCGAACCGTTAGAGAAGGGGGGGGGAGGGAGGGAGGAGGGGGTGATGGAAGGGAGAGGGGGGGAGAGGATGGGGTGATGGAAGGGGGAGGGGGGGAGGGATGATGGGGTGATGGAAGGGAGAGGGGGGGAGAGGATGGGGTGATGGAAGGGGGTGGGGGGGAGAGGATGGGGTGATGGAAGGGGGAGAGGGAGGATGGGGTGCTGGAAGGGGGAGGACTTTGGGGGAGGGGGGTAGTATGGGTAATATAGGGAAGTTAGTGAGACTTTTGATTTTTTTTTTTTTTTTTTTTTTTGTAGAGAGGGAGGGCGGATTATTTTGAACTTGTCTGACCCTCGTTCACCCTACACCCTGCACTTTCACCCTGCTGTCCCTTTTGCTTCGGAGGGTGTTCACAGTGTTGTCTTGAACCAATGTTTTTTTATTTGTTTTATTTATTTTTTTACTGGCTATCACGTGACCATATTTGACACGTACGCACGCACGCACGTGCAGGTGTGCGTACGTGCGTGTGTATGTGTGCGTGCGTACGTGCGTGTGTATGTGTGTGCGTGCGTGTATGCTGTGTGTGTGTGTGTGTATGTGTGTGTGTGTGTGTGTGTGTGTGTGTGTGTGTGTGTGTGTGTGTGTGTGTGCGTGCGTGCGTGTATGCTGTGTGTATGTGTGTGCGTGCGTACAATCGTAAAACCAAATAAATTCAATCAATAAAAGAAAAAAAAAATCAAAAAGTAAAAATCACCTCCTAAAAGCCATCAGCGGAGTAATTGCCATCACGGGAGCATCGAGTTATAGACTAATAGGGCAGATCACCGGACTAATAACCTCCAGCATTATCACCAAGGTCTCTTTGTTTTAATGACGATTATCGACAACAGATGGCGCTCGGTGAGGGTCGCAGGATACGGGAGGGACGCTTTCTTTTCCTTTTAAGGGTGTTGTGTCCCTTGGGTTTTAAGGGAGAGAAGGGAGGGTCTGTTCGCCCTTCTTTTTTCTGTTTTTTTTTTTTACTTTCAATTTTTGTTTTTGATTTGATTATCAATGGTTTTCTTTTTTGGTTTTGGTTTTTGCTTTTCCTCCTCCTCCTCCTCCTCCTCCTCCTCCTCCTCCTTCTTCTTCTTCTTTTTCATCATCATCACCACCACCACCACCACCACCTTTATTGTTATTATTATTGGTATTATTATCGTTGTTATTATTGATACCTTAATTTTTATCATTGGTACTAATATTGTATTCATTTTTATTATTATAGTTATTATTATTATTATTATTATTATTATTATTATTATTATTACTCCTATCGCCATCATTATCATTATGATTACTATTACCATTGTTGTTGTTGTTAACATTATTATTATTATTATTATTATTATTATTATTATCTTCATTATTATTATCATTATTGCCATTATCTTCATTATCATCATCATTATGATGGATATGATTGTCATTGTTATTATCATTATCATTGCTGTTATCATTGCCATTATATTTCTATTATTACAATCATCACCATCATTGCCATCAGTCAAATATTCATCAGTAGTGCCATCATCTATCATCACTATTATTGATAACAATAAAGTATATAAGGAAAATGATACCGACAAGAATAACTTTTCTCAGTTTTGTTATATTTTTGCATTTCGGTTTTGCTGAAAATATATTTTCGTTGGCAATGAATACATGAATACATTATCCTCAGCTTGAAGGAGAGTGAGTTTTATTATTGCAAAATGAAATGCATTGTATCAACACCATCGACGCTAATACAATAGTCTATCAGAGATCTGGAGCCTGTAGTTTTAGTCTCTACTTGTAGACTCTACTTGTAGACTCTACTTGTAAGCTCTACTTATAGACACTACTTGCAGCCACTACTTATAGACACAACTTGCCGTCTCTACTTATAAACACTACTTGCAGCCTCTACTTATAGATATACGTGCAGCTTCTACTTATAAAGACTACTTGCAGCCTCTACGTATAAACACCACTTGCAGCCTCTACTTATAAACACTACTTGCAGCCTCTACTTATAGATATACGTGCAGCTTCTACTTATAAAGACTACTTGCAGCCTCTACGT
>NC_091567.1:2747391-2752391 GCF_042767895.1 Penaeus vannamei
ATCGATGTTCAAGAGGAGATGGAGACACTTGCTGACCAAGCTATCGAATAACGTTTAGACGAAAGAGAAGTTTTGGTTCTTATATCTTTAATACACTTAATTTTTTTTTTTCTTTTTCTTTTTTGTTTTATTTTCTTTTTATTTTCATTTTTAAAAATTTTCTTTTTTTTTCTTTTTTTTTTCTTTTTTAAAAATTTTCTTTTTCTTTTCCTTTTTTATTTTAATTTCTTTTTCTTTTTTGTTTTATTTTATTTTTATTTTTATTTTTTGTTTTATTTTATTTTTATCATTATTTTTTGTTTTATTTTATTTTTATTCATCTATTTATTTATTTATTTATTTTATTTTTATTTTTTTGAAAGGGGATAGGGATGTAGGGGAAGGGGGCAAAAAAAAGGGGAAAAGGAGGGAATCCTAAGAAGAATGCTCCTTGAAGAAGGATGCTGCAACACATACCAAGCGGGATGGTCTCTGTGATAAGTAAGCAAGAAGGTTATTTTCGGGGAGATTGTCTCGAGGGAGGGTTGCGGGAAGGGGTAGGGGGGTAGGGGGAGGTTAAGGGGCTGGGGTAGGGGGGAGGGGGAGGTTAAGGAGGCTAAGGGGATGGGGGAGGGGGAGGGAGGTGCTGGTTATGGCTGGGGGTAGGGACATGGGAGGGGTGGTAGGGAGAAGGGTGGTTAAGGGGCTTAGGGGTAGGGGAGGGCAGGGAAGGGGAGGGGTAATAGGAGTAGGGGGAAGGGGATAAGGCTAAGGGGTCCAGATTATAGGGAGTTTAGGGGAAATGAGGGAGAGGAGGTTGAAGGGGTTGGGGGTAATAGGGGAGTATGGGAGGGGGAAGGGGTAGGCAGTTAAGGGGCCGGGGTAAGGGAAGGAGTCGAAGTTGAGGTTAGAAGCGTCGGGGGTAAGGGGAGAAGGGGGACTTAAAGGGTCATTGGGGTGGGGGAAGGTGGTCGAAGATGGGGAGCTGGAGAAGGGAGAAGGGGGACTTTAGGGGCTGGAGTGGGGGGAAGATTAGGGGGCTGGGGTAGGGGGAAAGGGGAGGTTTGGGGCTTTCGTGGATGCGATAGCGATCTTTCGTAAGAAGGATTGCAACGACACAGTGAAGTTATAACGAGGAAAAAACTAAACAAAAAACAAAAAACAAAACATATCTATGAATAATTCTACCAGCGGGTTCAATTTTCTTCCGACTGTTAAGGAACGGATAAGTCGATTACTTAATGCCTACAGAAGAGAATAGTTTACGAATCTTATCCGGAATCGAAGGGCCGGTGTAGGGGCTGGGACGGATCTACCTAGACAGATGTTGGGATTTAGGGAGGGATGGAGGAGGAGGAGGAGGAGAGGAGGGAGGGAGGGAGGGAGGGAGGGAGGGAGGGAGGGAGGGAGGGAGGGAGGGAGGGAGGGAGCGGAAAAGATGGCTAATGAGGCAGAATAAAAAGGAGAGAAGGAGAGAAAGAACAGCAAACGGCATCAAAAAGACGTCACAGGGAAGCGGAGTGGTCACGGTTCAGAGAACTCCCTCTGTCTGTCTGTCTGTCTGTCTCTCGCTCTCGCTCTCTCTATCTCTGTTCCTCTATCTCTATTCATCATTCCTATCTCTGGCCCCATTCCCTGTCTCTATCTCTATCTCGCCCTCTATCTCTATCTCTATCTCTATCTCTATTCTATCTCTATCTCTCATTCTATCTCTCGCTCTCTGGTCTCTATCTCATCTCTGTCTCTCGCTTCCTATCTCTATCTCTTTACCCTTGTCTTCTGTATCTCTCTCTCTCTCTCTCTCTCTCTCTCTCTCTCTCTCTCTCTCTCTCTCTCTCTCTCTCTCTCTCTCTCTCTCTCTCTCTCTCTCTCTCCTCTCTCCTTCCTTCCTCTCCCTCTTCCCTCCTTCCCTCCTTCCTCTCTCTTCCTTCTCTCTTTCTCTCTCCTCCTTCCTTCCTCTTCCTTCCTTCCCTCCTCCCTCCCTCTCTAGCCTCCTTCCTCTCCTGATCCTCTCTCTCTCTCCTCTCTCTCTCTCTCTCTCTCTCTCTCTCTCTCTCCCTCTCTCTCTTCTCTCCCTCCTCGCCCTCTCTCCTCTCTCTCTCTCTCTCTCTCTCTCTCTCTCTCTCTCTCTCTCTCTCTCTCTCTCTCTCTCTCTACTCTCTCTCTCTCTCTCCTCTTCTCCTCTTCCTTCTCTCCTTCCTTCCTCCCTCCCTCCTCCTCCTCCTCTCCCTTCCTCTCCTCCCTCCTTCCTCCCTTCTCCCTCCCTCCCCCTCTCTCCTTCTCCCTCCCTCTCTCTGTCTCCCTCTCCCTCTCCCTGTCGGGCTGTCAGACTTTAGTTGATAAGTGTAGCTCTCTCTCTCTCTCTCTCTGCCTGAGGAGGAGGAATGGTGTCATAGACTCTGTGAGGGGGAGGGTTTGAATAGGATGAGGGAATCCTGTGAGAGAGAGAGAGAGAGAGATAGAGAGAGAGAGGAAGAAGAAGAAGAGAGAGAGAAAAAAAACAATACCAGCAGTAGTAAGACCGAAACAAGAAAACCACAAGTAGAAGCAGGAAGAAGAAGAAGAGGAGGAGGTTGAGAGAGAAAAAACAATACCTAAGGTGAAAGATCTCGAAAACAAGAGAACCACAAGTAGAAGCAGGAAGAAGAAGAGGAGAGGAGGAGGAGGAGGAAGAGAGAAAAACAATACCAGCAGTAGTAAGACCAAAAGAGAACCACAAGTAGAAGCAGGAAGAAGAAGAGGAGGCTAGGAAGAGAGAGAGAAAAAAAACAATACCAGCAGTAGTAAGACCGAAACAAGAGAACCACAAGTAGAAGCAGGAAGAAGAAGAGGAGGAGGAGGAGGAGGAAGAGAGAGAGAAAAAACAATACCAGCAGTAGTAAGACCGAAACAAGAGAACCACAAGTAGAAGCAGGAAGAAGAGGAGGAGGAGGAAGAGAGAGAGAGAGAGAAAAAACACAAACATATAGTAAAGACCTGAAACACAAGAGAACCATTGCTAGAAGAGAAGAAGAAGAGGAGGAGGAGGAAGAGAGAGAGAAAAAAATACCAGCAGTAGTAAGACCGAAACAATAGAACCGCAAGTAGAAGCAGGAAGAAGAGGAGGAGGAGGAGGAAGAAGAAGAGAGAGAAAAAAAAAACAATACCAGCAGTAGTAAGACCGAAACAAGAGAATCACAAGCAAAAGCAGATATGGAGACAAAAAGGCGACTTCACCACGTACTTGAATATTGGAGGAAAAAGACCGGAGAGTTATAACAATCTCTCCAAGGTTAAGGAAAAGCCTCGGAATCATCGCACACGAATCCGCAGGTATCGTAAAAATGGTACCATCGTGACCTCTTTTTCTTCGCGAATTTTGTAGCGTCTTGAGGAGGCAGCGAGAGGAAGAGGACGTAAGATATCGGTTGACGAACGATTAGCTTTTAAGGAGAAACGACGAGAAAATGAGTTGAAGGAATTAGCTACGAGCGCAAAAAATCCTATTGACTGAAGGATGTATACCTGAAATAGGATATTGGCGTAACTTCTGCACTGGTATTTTATTTTCGTAAACGCGAAGATGATAACGTAAAAGTTCTGAAATCTCGAATATGAAAATACTTATCCTTCATCTCTTTTTTTTTCTCTTTTTTTACGTAAAAGTTCTTAAATCTCAAATATGAAAATACTTATCCATCATCTTTTTATCCTTTCTTTTTTTTTCTTTCTTTTTTACTTTTGTCATGAAAAATGCCGATAATCCGAATGGGAGAAACTTTTGATGTGAATCCTGGGAAGATGTGTTGACCATGAGAAATACCTCGGGATGACAAGGAGAAAGTGAAGATGCAGGAGCTTTTCCGAAGTCTGGGAGAAGATTAGGGAAATGGTTTGAGGAAAGGGGGAGGGGGAGGCGGGAGGGAGCGAGGCAAGAAGGGGAGGGCGGGGGGAGCGAGGCAAGAAGGAGGGAGAGGGATAGGCAGGTGCTGAGGCAAAGAAGGGGTGAAGGGGAGAGGGCGGAAGGGAGCTGAGGCAAGAAGGGGGAGAGGGGGAAGGGCGGGGGAGTGAGGCAAGAGGGAGGAAGGGGAGGGCGGGGTGGAGGAACGAGGCAAGAAGAGGGGGAGGGCGTGGGGAGCAGAGTGGCAAGAGAGGGGGGAGGGGAGGGAGAGGGAACGAGGCAAGAAGGGGGGGAGTGAGAGGGCAAAGGAGTGGAGGAAGATGTTGGGGAGAGGAGGAGGGGGAGCGAGGCAAGAAGGGGGGAGGGGGAGAAGCTGTGAGGGAGCGAGGCACAGAGGAGGAAGAGAGGGCGGGGAGCAAGAGGGAGGGGAGCGAGGCAAGAGGGAGGAAGGAGAGGGCGGAGGAGGGGAACGAGGCAAGAGGGGAGAGGGGAGGGCGGGGAGCGAGGCGAGGGGAGGGGCAGGGACGAGGGAGGCAAGAAGGGGGAGGGGGAGGGGGAGCAAGAGGGAGGGAGAGGATGAGGGGAGCTTGAGGCAAGAAGGGGGAAGGGGGAAGGCGGGGGGAGCGAGGCAAGAGGGAGGAAGCAGAGGGCGGGGGAGCAAGAGGGGGGGAGCGAGGCAAGAGGGAGGAAGGAGAGGGTGAGGGGAGCGAGGCAAATGGGGGAAGGGGAGGGGAGCGGGAGGCAAGAGGGGAGAGGGGGAGGGTGGGGGAGCGAGGCAAGAGGAGGAGGAGGGAGGGCGAAGGAGCGAGGCAAGAGGGGGAGGGGGAGGGCGGAGGAGCAAGGCAAGAAGGGGGGAGGGGGTGAGGGGAGTGGGGGAGGAGGGAGCGGATGAAGTCGTTGAGAAGTACCTAAAGAAGATTGAGACAGTCAGTCAGGGAGATGGGAATGGCGCGAGGCGAGAGAGCCGAGAGGAGAGGAGAGGCGAACAAGTGAAATGGATGCAAAGTAAGGACGGGAATAAGTGCGATGGGGGGCAATAAAGGCGCGAGAGTGAGAGGAAGGAGAATAAGGACGAGGGAGAGAATTTTAGGGAGAAGAGGAGGATGGAAGAGGAAGTGATAAAAGCGAAGGAGAATAAGTT
>NC_091567.1:2772391-2782391 GCF_042767895.1 Penaeus vannamei
TCTCTCTCTTTCCCCATCCCCCTATTTCTCTTTCTTCCCCTATCCCACTCTTTTTCTCTCTCTTCCCCCATCCCTCTCTTTCTCTCTCTTTCCCCATCCCCCTCTTTCTCTCTCTCTTTCCCCACCCCCCTCTTTCTCTCTCTCTCTCTTTCCCCATCCTCCTCTTTCTCTCTCTCTCTCTTTCCCCATCCTCCTCTTTCTTTCTCTCTCTCTTTCCCCATCCTCCTCTTTCTCTCTCTCTCTCTTTCCCCATCCTCCTCTTTTTCTCTCTCTTTCCCCATCCCCCTCTTTCTCTCTCTTTCCCCATCCCTCTCTTTCTCTCTCTCTTTCCCCATCCCCCTCTTTCTCTCTCTTTCCCTCTTACTCCGCCAATATCGATCCGCGCAATCACTACACACCTCTCGGACGCAGAGAGGGTGAGGGATGGGAGAAAGAGGGGGGAGAGGGAAGGGAGATGAGGGGGAGAGGGGATGTGGGGGGGGGGGATGCTGCTTCACCTCCGCCATCATGGCCGGAAGACTCGCGGCGTGATTTCACCTTTTCGCATAATTTTTTTTTCTTTTCTTCGACGATCATCACCTCGTGGACTCTCGATGATCGACGATGATGGGGTCTTAGTGTTGGAGGGGAGCGGGGGTTCGTTGTGGGAAGGCGGCCTTTGCGGAGGGAAAGGTGGAGGGAGGAATGGACAGAGCAGGAGAGCCTGGCGGAGGAGAGCGATGGATGCGCCTGTTCCGAAGCACGGCGCTCAGCTAAACAGCAAGGGCTCGTAAAGATGTCACGTTGGCCAGAAAGTGTCCTCCAAACGGGAGAGTTAAATCAGCGTGAGTGGTCACCTTCGCCCGTCGCTCAGCTGGCGAGGTGCGCAGTTCCTCGTCCATCAGCTGGTGACACAGAGAGAGAGCCTTGTCTATCAAAAGTTGGTGCAGGTGACGTCTCATTCGTCAGCTGGTGACACGGATAGCTCTCCGATGCACCTTTAAGAACAGACGGTCACTCGCGTGTCTTCGGCGACAAGGCTGTCATAGCGTCCCCATAATGGCGTAGGCTCCCTTGCAGGACGCGGGCGTGGGAGGGCGGAGGATCCAAGAAGCCAGAGAGGCCCAATAAACGTCGTCCGGGGAGCCGAAATAGCCCTCCCCGACGACGACGCAGGTGACTATAACTCTCCCAGCTGGTGACAGATTGCAGATGGCTCGTCAGGGGGCGTCCGAACCCAAAATTAACGACCGTATTGTCTGTCTGCGCGCGCAAGGGGGGGGTCCGTAGGCGTCGGGGAAAAGAGCAAGAAAAGCAGCGCTAAGAAAGAGCCGGTAAATCAGGCGTTTGTGGGTCAATCCTCCGAGAAGGAAAAGCCCCACGACAAGCGGGTCAGAGAGCCAGCAGAATGCGAGGGCGAAGGAGACGTATGGAGCCGAGGGGAAAAAGAGCGACGGCGGGAGACGGGCAGAAATAACCGAGGGACAAAGGGGAAGAACAGGAGCAACACGCCAGAAGATCTACAGGGAACACAGGGCGGCGACAGTCCGAATTAGCAGAACAAGGAACATTACGATACGAGATCTAAATAGCGTAGCAATCAACGCCAGCCTGCTATCACGGAGGGACAGAACAAGAACAAAAATAGCAAGAAGCGCATAAAACGAGATCTAGAGAGCAGTAACAAGTGACTCGGCGAGCGCCAGCAGTGAGTTAAATAGCAGCAACAGCCGGCATAAGTGCAGTAACAGTGACTTGCCAGGCAGGGGAGAGAGCGAGAGGGTATCTTGCAAAAGCAACAAGTAACCCGGATCAATGTAGCAGCCGAGGGAGGCCAAACTCTCTTTACTTTATGTAACGTGAAACTGCTCTTGCCTGCTCTTATACCTTGCAACTTGCAAGCCTTCTTTCTTTGGCTTTTTCTTCGTCTCCAGCGCCGCCGCCTCGCCTGCATTCGTGTCTGTCTGTCTGTCTGTCCATCTGTTTGTCTGTCCGTTTGTCTGTCAGACAGTCTATCCGTCTATCTGTCTGTTTGTTTGTCTGTCTGTCTGTTTGTCCGTCTGTCTGTCTGTCTGTTTGTCTGTCAGTCTGTTTGTCTGTCAGTCTGTCTGTCTATCTATCTGTCTGTCTATCTGTCTGTCTTTTTCGGTGTCTGTTGGTCTGTTTGTTTGTCGGCTTGTTATTCTGCGCGTCCGTATATGCATGTCACCTAATTTGTGTGTGTGACTGTTTATACACCAATCTATTTACCAATCAGCAAACCTACGCAGTTGATTATCTACCCATCAATCAGTTGTCCATGAATATGTGTACATTATATATGCAAATACATACACACACACGCACACGCACACACACACGCACACACACACACACACACACACACACACACACACACACACACACACACACACACACACACACACACACACACACACACACACACACACACACACACACACACACACACACACACACACACACACACGTATATATCTCTGTGTGTGTGTGTGTGTATGTATGTATGTATGTATGTATGTATGTATGTATGTATGTATGTATTTGCATATATAATGTACACATATTCATGGACAATTGGCTGATACATATATATATATATATATATATATATATATATATATATATATATATATATATATATATATATATATATATATATATATATATATACATACATACATACATACATACACACACACACACACACACACACACAGTATCAGATTTGGAGGTTTGCTCTGAGGACCAGTATCGCCTTGTCTTATTAGTACCGCATTATCCTCGCCCCGGGATCGGCCATTAGAATGTTAATTAATATCGTGTCAGCGGCGTCGCGCCTTGCTCGTCCTCTGACCTGTCATTCCTGGCATGTCACAGCGAGCGTAATGGCAGGGTATTTGTGTATTGAAATGCGTGTGTTTGTTTGTTTGTGTGCGTGTGTGTTTGTTTGTGTGTGTGTGTCTGTGTGTGTGTGTTTGTTTGTGTGGGGAATTGTGTTTGGTGTGTGTGTGTGTGTGTGTGTGTGTGTGTGTGTGTGTGTGTGTGAGGGGAACTATGTTTGCAGTGTGTGTGTGTGTGTGTGAGTGTGCGTATGTCTGTGTGTGTGTGTATGTATGTATGTGTGTGTGTGTGTGTGTGTGTGTGTGTGTGTGTGTGTGTGTGTGTGTGTGTGTGTCTGTGTGTGTGTCTGTGTGTGTGTGTGTGTGTGTCTGTGTGTGTGTCTGTGTGTACGTGACCATTAGTATGCAAATGCGTGTGAATATATAAGTACACATTTTTGCGGCGCGTGTGCGTTTATTTACACGTCCGTTTATGCGAGCTTCCGGCCGCGCGTCCACCGAGCAGAGGCGCCCAGGTAATGGCGGCTTGGCAAGCTCCTCCGACGCTGAAGGACTATTTTCCAGACGAGAGTTGAGAACAGCGACAGCATTATATGACTGTCTGCTTTGTTTTCGCTTTTTTGTTTTTTGTTTTTTGTTTTGTTCAGCCTTTGTTATCTTTTCTCCCCTGTGCACCTCTTCTTTGATGTTCCTCATGCATACGCTTTCTGGTTCTCATCTCGGAGATAGGCTTGGCGAGGCGAGGCGGAGTATCAACATATTTAGTTTGTTCCACGTACGTGTAATACCGTATATATATATATTACTGTTATAGCAACGCACACGCACACGCACACGCACACGCACACGCACACGCACACACCACACACACCACGCACACGCACACGCACACGCACATACACATACACATACACACGCACACGCACACGCACACGCACACGCACACGCACACGCACACACACATATATATATATATATATATATATATATATATATATATATATATATATATATATTTCTTGATTTTTAAAATTTTCTTTTGCACATACATATACCAGTATACGTACACATATAGAAACACACACACACATACAAAAGTTTATTGACATCTTATTCCCCTTTTTTGCGTATTTGAATTAGTTTTCGTATTTTTCCTCTTTATGCACTTTTTAAATATTTACCTTTTAATTCACCCAGTGATAATTTTCTTCGACTCACTGAATACCTTATCTGTTTATGCGTCACTTTAGATGATAAGCAAGATGATGAAAATTATGATGATGATAACGATAGGGAGTAGGAGGACAGTGATGATAGTGATGATGTTATTGATAATACCAATAGCGATATTAATTGATGATAATGGTAATAATGATGATGATGGTGATTATGATGATAATGTAAAATCATAATAAGGATAATGATGGTGGTGACACATATGATGATGATGGCTATGCTTATATTTATGGAAATTATAAGAAGAAAACAGTGATGATCATGATAACGGCAATGAAAATAAAGGGAATAATAATGATGATAATATTAATGATATGTATATACATTCATACACATGGATAGATAAGAAATGTGGATTAAAACACAGGAATATACCAAGTACTAGATAAGAAATATGGATTAAACACACGAATATACCAAGTACTTAGGAATGCACTGCTCTCCTCTCGTCAAAAATACGAAAATACGAAGATACGAAAATACGAAATCTGGATAGAGCTTAAGCCCACAAGAACCCCTCCCTCCCTCTTCTCTTCCCCTCCTTCCCTCCCCACCCCTTCGCCTTTCCCTCTCTCTTCCCCCCTTCCCTGACCCTTTATTTCATCCCCTTCCCCCCTTCCTGACCCTCTCCCCTCCACCTCCTTCCGCCCCTTCCTGACCCTCCCCTCCACCCCTTCCCCTTCCTGACCTCCCCTCCCTCCACCCCCCTTCCCTCTTCCTGACCCTCCCCTCCACCCCCTTCCCCCCTTCCTGACCCTCCCCCCTTCCTGACTCTCCCCTCCACCCCCTTCCCCCCTTCCTGACTCTCCCCTCCACCCCCTTCCCCCTTTCCTGACTCTCTCCTCCACCCCCTCCCCCCTCCACCCCCTCTCCCCACTTCCTGACCCTCCCCTCCACCCCCTTCCCCCCTTCCTGACCCTCCCCCCTCCACCCCCTTCCCCCCTTCCTGACCCTCTCCCCTCCACCCCCTCCCCCCTCCACCCCCTCCCCCCTCCACCCCCTCTCCCCTCCACCCCCTCTCCCCCCTTCCGCCCCTTCCTGACCCTCTCCTCCACCCCCTCCCCCCTCCACCCCCTCTCCCCACTTCCTGACCCTCCCCTCCACCCCCTTCCCCCCTTCCTGACCCTCCCCTCCACCCCCTTCCCCCCTTCCTGACCCTCTCCTCCACCCCCTTCCCCCCTTCCTGACCCTCCCCTCCACCCCCTTCCCCCTCCCCCCTCCCCCCTCCCCCTCGCCCGTATATGGCCACCCCGGCCGCGTGCTTTCCGGGGAGAGCTGAAATTGATCAGTTGCACATTGCACTCTGCGTGATTGAGCGAGAGAGAGCATTCGGCGGAAGACTTGCGAAGGTTTGCACAGCTGATTAGAGCCCGGGAAGCCCCATCGCTCGCAGCCGGTTCACGTGCCGGTTCTCGCGGGCGTGCCTCGGCCGGGGGAGCGGGTCATGGGCGGCGGGCGCGTCGGCGGGGGAGCGGGTCATGGGCGGCGGTGGCGTCGGCGGGGGAGCGGGTCATGGGCGGCGGTGGCGTCGGCGGGGGAGCGGGTCATGGGCGGCGGTGGCGTCGGCGGGGGAGCGGGTCATGGGCGGCGGTGGCGTCGGCGGGGGAGCGGGTCATGGGCGGCGGTGGCGTCGGCGGGGGAGCGGGTCATGGGCGGCGGTGGCGTCGGCGGGGGAGCGGGTCATGGGCGGCGGGCGCGTCGGCGGGCGTCGCGGAACTGGGCGAGGAAGGGACGGGCCCCGGTGGGACTCGTTCGCTCGTGCGCTCTCTTTCCTCTTTCCTTTTTTTTTCTTTCATCTTTATTTCGCTCATGCGCTCTTTCTTCTTTCTTTCGTGCGCTCTCTTTCCTCTTTTTCTTCTCTTCCCTCTTTCTTTATCTTTTTTTCTTTCTTTCCTTCCTCTTTCTTTCTTTCTTTTCTCTTTCTTTCGCTCGTGTACTCTCTCTCTTCTCGTGCGATGGGTCCTTTTTCTGTCTCTTTCTGTTTCTTCTTTCTTTTTTGCGCGGTTGTGTTTGTCTCTTTCTTTGTGTTTCCTTTCTGTCTTTGGGTCTTTCCTTAAACTTTTACTTTCTCTCGGAGATAGAGAGAGGGGGGAAGGAGAGAGAGAGGGAAGAAGGAGAGAGAGAGGGAAGAAGGAGAGAGAGAGGGAAGAAGGAGAGAGAGAAAGGGAGAAAGGAGAGAGAGAAAGGGAGAAAGGAGAGAGAGAAAGGGAGAAAGGAGAGAGAGAGAGACAGGCAGACAGAGAGACAGAGAGATAGAGAAAGTCCCAGCTAATACGCATAAGAAAGTCGCGAGAACATGTCCCCCACACGTTCGATTCTCGACAATTCTCCGAAATAAAATGGAAATCCTTCATCATTAACTTGCGACGATAAAACAACAAAATAAAAGAGACCCATAAGACCATCTAGTAAGTAAGTAAGTAAGTAACCCATCAGATTATTTAGTAAGCAAAGACCTCTGGAAGACTAGCCTCGTTGCGTCGAGTTTCTGGCCAGAGAGAATGACTCTTTCTTCAAGGAGCTGTGATGCGCTGGAGTACTCACCTCTCACGCGGTGATGGGACGGGGGAGAGGGGGGGGCGGGGAAGGGGGGGGAGGGCACTGCCGTCTCTCACTTTTGGACGAGTTTCAAGAGAAGAAGAATTCACGAAAATGAACCCAGAAGTGAACCCGGTTGAACCAAGCCCGCAGCGGTTAAGGGATGTTGCTGCCCTTCGAGATTCGACGTCATCAGCGTACCGGGTCTCCGACAGCCACTAACTACGTCAGCGCCTGCGACAGAAACCCGACGGGACCCTATGGCACTTATGAAATACTTGAGGTTTTCACTCTCCTCGCTGTAGAACTCGGCGCTACGGGAGACAATTTTTTTTCTAGGAGATACGCAAACAGAATATTTGTTCTATACTTCTTATTTTTTATTTATTTATTAATATACGCAAACTTAGAATATTTGTTTTATTTTTCTTATTTTTTATTTATTGATTATTATTATTTTTTTTTTTTGGAGGGGGGGATTCAAGATATATCATACAGGATTTAAATTTATAGTAAATGTTTAGGATGGTGTGTTTATAATTCATATATATGAACGTAATGGGTAGCTTTAAAACATGATCGCAATAATGATGCAATCTCTAGCTAATAAAATTTTTGATTTCTCATAATGATGTATCTACAGTGTCAATGTAAACTGTTAAATAAAGAGAAGAGAGAGAGAGAGAGAGAGAGAGAGAGAGAGAGAGAGAGAGAGAGAGAGAGAGAGAGAGAGAGAGAGAGAGAGAGAGAGAGAGAGAGAGAGAGAGAGAGGAAAAAAAATGCCCACGCATAATTCATTTGAAAGAGGAAGAGAAAAATAAATGACTAGAAGAGAGAGAGATTTTTTGTATTATTCTTTCCATACGAGAAGAGAAGGGAAGGAAATGAAAGAGAAGAAAAGAAAAGAGAAGAGAAGGGAAGAGGAGAAGAGAAAAGATTTATGAAACATTCGCGAGAAAGAGAAAAAATGACGAGAAGAGAATTTTAATTATTATTTCCTTACGAGAAGAGAAGAAAAGAAAAGGGAAGGGATGAGAAGAGAAAAGAGAGAGAGAGAAAAAAAAAACGAAAAAAAACTTCTCTTTATGAAACGGAGCTCCGAAGCCGCGAATCGAAGCAGTGTCTTTTCTTGATTCGAAGCCTTCCCCTGACACCTCGAGTCGACAAAAGGCTCGAGTGATTGTCTCACCTTTTCCAAAATCCGGTTCTTCTTGTGGCGGTTTTCGGTGATTGTGTGCGTCAGGGGGTTGGGATCAGTATTGTTTTTATTGTTAGCGTTATTCATATTATTGCTATTATTGTTATTGTTATTATTATTGCTATTATTGTTATTATTATTATTATTATTATTATTATTATTATTATTATTATTATTATTTTTGCTATTATTGTTATTATTATTATTATTATTATTATTATCATTATCTTTATCATTATCAATCATTATCATGATCATTATCATGATCATGACCATTATTATTATCATTATTATTATCATTATCATTATTAATTATTATTATTATTATTATTATTATAATTTATGTGCACGCGCGCCCCCACACACACACACACACACACACACACACACACACACACACACACACACACACACACACACACACACACACACACACATTTGTGTGTCTTTTTTTATTTCTTTATTATGTTTTATGTATGGCCTTTTGCATTATGAAAAACTATAGACATATATATATATATATATATATATATATATATATATATATATATATATATATATATATATATATATATGTAGATGTGTGTGTGTGTCTGTGTATGTGTACGTGTGTGTTTATATATGTATATGTATATATACATGTGTGTGTGTGTAAGTGTATATGATAATTCCCTTTAAAAAGAAAGAAAGAAAGAAAGAAAAAAAAACTAACGTATTAATTTAGAAGACAAAGAAGAATCGCTATCAAAAGTCCCCCTTTAATTCCCAGGTAGCAGTCTATTTTTAGGTCTTGTTTTAACACCTTCATATCAGGTGTTGATGTGCGGCTCGTGTCTCCCGCGGACGAACTGACAGCCTGTCGAGTGGGCGGCTGAAATTTCCGGGTTTTGGGCGGGCGTGGGTCGTGGGCGGGTTCGAGATGGGTTGTTTGTGGTTGAAGGTGTTGTTGGTACTCGTATGATTGTTGTTGTTACTGTTATTTGTGTTGATATGAGAATACGATTGAATTTTGAATAGTTCTGTTATTGTCGTTACTACTAGTGTTCTTTATTTCACTTTTTACTCAATATTTCGAATGGCCTTTGCTAGCATTTCGTTGTATATAGGACAGAGAGGGGCTTGATATCCATTATACTCCAAGGAACAGAAGAGTAGATAGGAAAAGACAGACAACACCTCATCCAGCTTGTTCATTTCTCTGGCAAGACTTCAGTGTGTTTTTTAAAGACAAAAATCCCGGGGTGTCCTTTCCTGATTTATATTTGGGCTTCATTATTATCCTTTATTATCTTTTATTATCTTGTAATATCTATTATTACCTTTTATTATCTATTATTATCTTTTATCTTCTTTTCGCTTACGAGCTTCTAGTAGAGTTAACTCTCGATGGCTTGGAGTCAAAGGTTCGAGGATTCGGAGGCGGAAGACGAGTCCCTTCCCTCGGGTCTGAAGCTTCGAACACTTGCTTCAAATCCCGTTTCGTCTGGTGAGTCAACCGCTTGAAAGGCCTGTGACAAAGAGTAGGCTTCACTGTAACGTCTCTCAGAGTTCCTGCAGCATTTAGTACTCTTAATCTTGAACTACGTAATGGCGAATACAGACAAACACTCTTTTGTGTTCTTCCTTGCGCGCACTACAGCCAAAGGGGAACCACTCGAACGCTGGTTCGGGAAGCCTTCCACTGACCGGCCATACCGTAGGTCAGTAGCGCCTGCG
Organism: Penaeus vannamei; assembly: GCF_042767895.1. Taxonomy (NCBI): domain Eukaryota; kingdom Metazoa; phylum Arthropoda; class Malacostraca; order Decapoda; family Penaeidae; genus Penaeus; species Penaeus vannamei. Next base: position 2,781,920 of record NC_091567.1, read on the forward strand.
AATTCGTCTTTGTTAAGAGGAAAGCCCTTGGCGTTGATTGGTAGGATTGGTAACCGCTTTGATGCAGCTGTTTCCTAGTTCTAGTTCTTGCTAGTTCTGTCTTCCACTGCGCTCTCTACCGCAGTTCATTCGGTAGATGAAGCACAATCGTCCTTGAATGTCCTCTTGTGTTAACCGGCGCTCCTTCGTTAGTGTTGGCCGAACTTCGTGTCATTTTATCAAATCAGTTCCCCGCGTTTCGTTCGGCAGACAGCGTGGGTTTCAGAGCCGTTGTTCTACAGAAATTCCGATGTTCTGTTTGCGCTAGTTATTCTCATCGCTTTTCAACGGCCCTGTTCCTCGTAGGGCACGGCGGTGGTTTCATCCTATCAATCTCGCGCGTGACAGGACCGATGTTTCGAGAAGGATTGGGATGGCTTTCTCTGGCGATCGGAGTAATTGCCCGACGTCCTGGACTGTTCTCGGGAGGAAA
>NC_091567.1:2789891-2794891 GCF_042767895.1 Penaeus vannamei
GGTTTAGATTATATTCGTAGTAGTTGGTATATAATACATAGGAATATTATTATTTCTAAGGATAATAGTGATGATGATAACGACGGGGATGACGATGATAATGATGATGACAATAACAACGACAACGACGGTAATGGCAATGAAGATTATGATGATGATATTGATGTAGTAATAATGATGATAACAATGATATTGATGTAGTAATAATAATGATAACAATGATAATGATGTAAATAATGATAATGTTAACAATGATAATGATGTAAATAATGATAATGATAACAATGATAGTGATAATAATGATAATGAAGATTATTGAAATGATTATTATAGTAATGATAATGATTATAATGATGATTATGATAATTATGATAATAGCGATAACAATAGAAATGATAATGATGATAACTGTGATACTAGTAATAACGAGAATAATAATAGTAATCATGATAATAATTCCTAACAATAAAACATGCATCATAACACTGCCCAATCCACTGTTTACAAACATCCCAGTCGTTCACATAACGGCCACATATATATCCCTTATAAATCCGGTCCGGGGGGGGCTATTAACCGAACACGTTGTCTCCACCTCTCCCGCGATCACATTACGAAAGCCCTCGGCGAATGGAAGAGAAGAGAAGAAGAACAGAAGCGAGAACCGCAGGCCATTAAAAGAGTTATATTAGTCGCGTTCTCTTCACTCACGCGAGATAACCCCCCCCCCCCTCCTAGCATCCAGGGTGAGAGCAGCGGGTATCAGATGAGGCGCATAAATATTCGTGGATTGTGGAGCGTGAGATGTTGGTGAGGGGGTGGGGGTGGGGGGGGACGGCGGGAGGGGAGGAGGGGGAGGGGGGATCTGGGTTTTGGAGGAGGGTGGTGGAGAGGTAGGGGTGGTGGAGGGGGAGTGCCCTGTTTCCTTGTATCACTTGCCTGGTCAGGATGTGTTGTGGATGTAAAGGTATGGAAGGGAGACATGAACGGGGGAAAAGACTGATATGTAAACATATATATGCACATCGGCAAACACACATGTGCATTCACACGCACACGCACACGCACACGCACACGCACACGCACACGCACACGCACACGCACACGCACACGCACACGCACACACACACACACACACACACACACACACACACACACACACACACACACACACACACACGTACATGTACACTCACACACACATATATGCATATATATCTAAGCAGAAGTTTATACATTCAAACTTGTATGTGTATGTCTAGTATCGCCCCTTCCTTTTCCTCTCCCTCCTTCACAACCTCTCGCAAGTCCTTTCTCCCTTCCTCTATCCCTCCCTTCGCTCCGCTGCCCCTATCCGGTCCTTCTCTTTCCCCTCCATTGTTTCTCTTTCCCTCCACTGCCTCCCTTCCTCCCTTTCCCTCCATCCTTTTCATCCCTTTCCCTCCACTCTCTCCCTTCCCTCCACTCCCTCCCTCCCTTTCCCTCCACCCCCTCCCTCTTTTCCTCCCCTTCCCTCCACTCCCTCCCTCCTTCCCTCCCTTTCCCTCCACCCCTCCCTTCCTCCCTCCATTTCCTCCCACCCCCTCCCTCCTTCCCTCCACTCCCTCCCTTTCCCTCCTTCCCTCCACCCCCTCCCTCCCTTTCCCTCTACCCCTCCCTCCTTCCCTCCACTCCCTCCCTCCTTCCCTCCCTTTCCCTCCCTCCCTCCCTCCCTCCGCAGCGGCGCGCGAGGCCAAGGCGGTCAAGCGCGCCGCAGCGTCCGCCGCGAGATCTTAATAAGCAGCCCGTAATGCTCCAAACAATTAAGCCTTTTGTGCTTAACACCTCCGCGACCTCCAGCGCCGGCCAGTTCGGGAGTGGCTCGTTAGGGCGAAAGTCCGGCGGCGTTTGCAGGCGGCGATCGACCAAGCGCGCGCCGTCGTTGGCTGGCTTTATGATCCGGCATCCGTCATTGTTGCCAGCTTTGGCTGAGCAGTTTCATCACCGTTACCGCTCGCGCCCCGCTGTTGATGCAGCCGTAAAGTGGGGGGCTATCAGCGGCGCTAACAAGCTGCGTGGTGATGCGCGCGGCGTGGTGGTGATGGTGGTGGGGGTGGTGGGGCTGGTGGTGCGACCTCGCTCGGATCACGTGATGGTGGGAGGATGGTGATGGAGATGATGATGCAGTCGCGCCGGAGCTGCTGGGTGGTGGTGATGGTGGTGAAGGGGGTGGGGGTGGTGAGGCTGGTGGTGCGACCTCGCTCGGATCACGTGATGGTGGGAGGATGGTGATGGAAATGATGATGCAGTCGCGCCGGAGCTGCTGGGTGGTGGTGATGAGGCCACGTCGGCATAGCTCGCACGAGGCGATGGTGGTGTTGCAAATGGCGATGTAATCCGAATGGTGATGAACCTTTTTGCTGCGATCCGATATTTGGGTTTTGATGATGATAATGATCATCACAACAACAACTATTGCGATAATACTGTAGTAACATTTTTTATATCATTCCTATGATTATATATATTGCTATTGTTAAGCTTCTTCATATCATTATCATTGTTATTATTATTGTCATGACCATCATCATTATAATCGTCATAATGAAGATGATGATGATGATAATAGTAATAATGATAATGATATTGATGATGATAATGATTATAGAAGTGATAGTTACTGTTATTGATATTGGTATTATTATTATTATTATTATTATTATTATTATTATTATTATTATTATTATTATTATCGTTATTATTATTATTATCATTATCATTGTTGTTGTTATTATCATTATTATTATTAACATTGTTATCATTATTATTGTTATTATTATTATTATTATCATTATTATTGTCATCATCATTATTATTATCATAATTATTATTATTAGTAGTAGTAATATTTTTATCATTACTATTCTTATTATCATTATCATAATTTTCATTATCACTATTGTTATCATTGTAATTTTTATCATTATTATCAATTTTGTTGTATTGCTGTTGCAATATTCCCAAAATTATAATTCATGTTACTGTTACTACTATTGATATCATTATTGTCATTAGCATTATTGTTATTATTACTATTATTATTATCATTATTGGTCTTAGTATCATCATTAATGATAATGAAAACAATAATAATGATGATAATAATAATAATAATAATGATAATAATAATAATAATATTACTATTACTTTTACTATCTTCATTATTATTATCATTAGTGTTATCATTAGTAATATTGATAACGTTACTTGAATTATCATTTCTGTCTTAGTGGCAGTGATAGAAATAGTAATGATGATATGTATGAAATGATTGTTTTAAAGATGTTGAATCAAATTCCTACGAATTTCAAACATTTGTCAAGTAGTATTCATAGCATCTCCCATATCATCTAAGGCAAGATAGAAAGAAAAAGGAAGAAGAAATAATAAAAAAATTGAAATTAGAAAAAATATCTATCTTTCCCCTTTCCAAAGCGTCGCGTAATAATGATAATATTACTTTTGCTATCTTCATTATTATTATCATTAGTGTTATCACTAGTAATATTGATAATGTTACTTGAATTATCATTTCTATCTTACTGGCAGTGATAGAAATAGTAATGATGATATGAATGAAATAATTGTTTTAAAGATGTTGAATCAAATTCCTACGAATTTCTAACATTTGGCAAGCGTCTCCCATATCATCTAGGACAAGATAGAAAGAAAAAGGAAGAAGAAATAATAAAAAGATTGAAATTAGAAAAAAATATCTATCTTTCCCCTTTCCAAAGCGTCGCGTCCAGGGGGCCTCGGCGGCTCACAACACCCCTAAGTCACCACCGCTGGAGGATTGTGGTGGTGTTGTGATGACAGTGCCATACCAAGGCCGGCGGGACTCTCCGGAAACATTAATTACGTCGAAATTAATGTGATTAATGTGCAGAGGAGTACAGGTTGCCCGCTCGGAGGGGTGGGGTGGGGGGAGGGGGGTGGGGGGCTCAACCAAACCTCTGGCCTTCGTTAAAAAAAAAAAAAAAGTTTGTGGTCGTGTGAATTTTAAGTTCGCGTCATTAACGAATTTGTATTTGGTTGGTGATTACGATAATTGGTATGGTTCGAATTATTAGAACTTTTTTATCTTTTATTTTATTTTTTTTACTCTTGCGATAATATAAATATCACGCGGATTTATTTTGTCTCAGAAGAGTGTAGAGACATTGTCTATTAGGAATATTTCATATTTTGCTCGTGCTTATAAGTCAAAGAGTCAATGTTTGTGTAATATGCATTTATGTTCGTATATGGCATAAAGTCAAATTAACTGTTAATATTATTGTTATTATTATTATTATTGTTATTATTTTTATTGTTATTATTATTATTATTATTATTATTGTTATTGTTATTATTATTATTGTTATTATTATTATTATTATTATTATTATTATTATTATTATTATTATTGTTATTATTACTATTTTACCATTGCAATTCTACCGTTTTAGTAACTTTTAATAATTATTATTATTATTCCGTTTTTTTCGTTTTCATTTTTTAATTTTTTAAAACTTGGATTATGCCTTGTACTTCCTTTCTTGTTATTGTTATTATTAGATGCGTTGTTATTAGTAATATTGGTATCATTATCATTATTATTTTTTTATTTTCATTATTGCTGCATTTATTTTCTTAATTTTGTCTTCCTCGTTAGGCTCCACTTAATCACCAAAGAGAGAGAGAGAGAGAGAGAGAGAGAGAGAGAGAGAGAGAGAGAGAGAGAGAGAGAGAGAGAGAGAGAGAGAGAGAGAGAGAGAGAGGGAGGGAGGGGAGAGGGGGGGGAGAGGATGAAGGAATGGGGGAAAGAGGAAAAGGGGAGAGGAGAAGAGAAGGGAAAGGAGAAGAGAAGGAGAAGAGGAGAAAAGAAGGGGAAGAGAAGGAGAAAAGAAGGGGAAGAGAAGGAGAAGAAGAGAAGAGGAAGGAGGAGAGAAGAGGAAGAAGAGAGGAGAAGAGAAGGG
>NC_091567.1:2809891-2812391 GCF_042767895.1 Penaeus vannamei
CGGGACTGGAAGTTATAAGTCACGGCGGCGCTGGTCAGACAATTTGTTCCGGCGAAGGTTAATTGCACAGCCTTCAGTGACTGCCGCGGCCTCTCGCAACTCTCCTCCTCTGTTTCTTTGGCCTCTCGCGTCTCCTTCTCCTGGCTTGTTTCTCGCGTTTTATTACTTTCTCGCGTTTTTTTACACATACGCGTACACGTATACGTATGCGTGAGCATGCGCATTCATATTCGCGCACACGCAAACACGCACACACGGACACGCGCGCGCGCGCACACACACACACACGCGCATGCGCACTCGCACACGCACACGCACACGCACACGCACCCCCCTCCCCCCCCACACACAAACACACCAGCGCGTGCGTAGGATCTTCAAAATTAAGGTAATAAAGTACAACACTTTCTTAACGTTCTCTTCATATAACAGAGGAAGGAGGAATTGAGTGCGAGTGAACGATTATGAAAGTAATACTAGTTATTCACAAAATCCTCACCTTATCAACATTCTTCGGCCGGATTATGCGTGTGTGTCTGTGTGCGTGTGTGTGCGTGTGCGTGTGTATGTGTCTGTGTGCGTGTGCGCGTGCGTGTTCGTGTGTGTATGTGCGTGTTTCGTCCATATGCCCCTTATACCTTCTTGCATATATTTCTTGTTTACGTATAAACCCCAATATACTCCTATTTTAGCCCTCCCTTCATCTCACAAGACGAGGAAAGGGGGAACGAGAGAGCGAAGACAGGAAGAAATAGGAAGAGATCTTACAAGACGAGGAAAAGGGGGGGGGGGGGCGAGACAGCGAAGACAGCAAGAAATAGGACGAGATCTCACTAGACGAGGAAAAGAGGGGGGGGGGGGGACGAGACAGCGAAGACAGGAAGAAATAGGACGAGATCTCACAAGACGAGGAAAGGGGAAACGAGACAGCGAAGAAAGGAAGAAATAGGACGAAATCTCACAAGACGAAGAAAAGAGGGGGGGGCGAGACAGCGAAGACAGGAAGAAATAGGACGAGATCTCACAAGACGAAGAAATGAGGGGGGGGGCGAGACAGCGAAGACAGGAAGAAATAGGACGAGGTCTCACAAGACGAGGAAAGGGGGTAAACGAGGCAGCGAAGACAGCAAGAAATAGGAAGAGATCAGGAAACGAGACAGCAGAGAAAGGAAGAAATAGGACGAGATCTCACAAGACGAGGAAGAGGAGGGAACGAGACACCGAAGACAGGAAGAAATAGGACATCTCACAAGACGAAGAAAGGAACAAATAGGACGAGATCAGGAAACGAGACAGCAAAGAAAGGAAGAAATAGGACGAGACAGCAAAGAAAGGAAGAAACAGGACGAGACAGCAAAGAAAGGAAGAAACAGGACGAGACAGCAAAGAAAGGAAGAAATAGGACGAGATCTCACAAGACGAGGAAAAGGGGGGGGGGGGGGAGAAACGAGACAGCGAAGACAGGAGCAAGACGAACGGAAGACCAACCCCGCGTGTCTCGTCATTACACGAGGTCGGAGGCTGAGCTACGCCCACCATTCGCATTAAATTCGAGATAAGGGCGCAGCCGTACAATTGAGATGGAGCCGGTGATAAGGGCCTCACTATTAGGGGGATGGGGGGGGGTAGGGCGGCGGGTGATAGGGCGAGGGCCAAAAGGGGGTGGGAGGGAGGGGGGGGGTGATGGGGGATGAGGGATAGGAGCTGCCGGGGGGGGGGGTGATGCACAAAGAGGGAGAGCGGTGAGGGAGCTGAGGCCGGGTTATAGGAGCGGGAGGAAGGGTGGTGATGGTGAAGAGTCTGGGTTCCAGCGGGGAGTGATGGTGAAGATAGCGAATGATGGTGAGTGATGATGAGTGATAGTGAAGATAGCGAGTGATGGTGAGTGATGGTGAAGATAGCGAGTGATGGTGAGGGAAGATAGTGAGTGATGATGAGAAGTGACAGTGAAGATAGCGAGAGATGGTAAGGGAAGATAGTGATGAGTGATAGTGAAGATAGCGAGAGATGGTAAGGGAAGATAGTGATGAGTGATAGTGAAGATAGCGAGAGATAGTAAGGGAAGATAGTGACGATTGCAAGTGAAGATAGCAAGTGATGATGAGGGAAAAAAATGAATAAAAATAAATAACAAGGTGCGTAGGAGACCAGAGCACGGGGCCGACTCTCAGAAATCACCCGGCATTGGAATACCATCGATTGTGCTCTAATGACTCGCATGTTATTGAATATAAAGGTCAAGGTTCATACGCCATTTCCCATCTCTTTTCTTTTTATTATTAATTATCCGAGCAAGATGCGCAAGTCTCTCCGAAATTGGAGAGATGAGGACGTTATTATTTTCTATCGAACGAGACTCGAACCACGAAGCTTCGAATCTCAACGACTCGAAGCTTCGAACGACTCGCGACCGAGAAGCACAACTCGGGCTGGGAAGTAAAGCCGCCAAAAAGTAAATAAATAAATAAGTAATAGAAAATGAAAATAGAAAAAGTAAAAC
>NC_091567.1:2817391-2827391 GCF_042767895.1 Penaeus vannamei
GAACTACTTTTTTTTTGACCATATAATAGAGCGGCAATCAATACTGTGAAGGGGGTCTCTACACGCCTCCAGACTGGCAACCCAAGGGGGCCTCTCTACGCCTACTAATTAGGAGTGGTAATTATACACTGGCAACCCTTTAGTCGCCCCATCGTGCGGCCGTCAAGTGTTGCCCTCTGAAGATCACTCCATTATGCATAACTAACCACACGTTCAACAAGGGGTCTTCATTACGGCGGGCCGGATCACGGTTCGTGGACCGCCCCTTCATGAGCCAATTTGTCCCGCGGTTCCTTGTCAATACGTCACTCTTCCCGGGTCACCGTGGCTGCCCCCTGACCTCTCTGACCTTCCGCGCTCGTTTTGGGGTGACCCTGCTTCCTCCTTTTATCCTTATTAACAAGGTTAGTTACAGTTCTGTCTGTCCTCTTTGTGTACAGAACCCCTTTTGTGTTCTAATTCATCATTCAATATTCCCCGTGTTTGCTCTTCGTATAGGTCCCTTGCCTTCCCCTCCCCGTCTCTTTCCTAGCTCCCGGCCGCTCTTCCTCTCTCGTTCCCTTCTCCCGTTCCCCTTGCCCTCTTCTGTTCCTCTCTTCCTCTCCCGTTCCCCTTGCCCTCTCCCTCCCCCTCTTCCTCTCCCGTTCCCTTCTCGCGTTCCCATTCCACTTTCCCCTCGCCTCCTCCCGTTCCCCTCTCCCTCTCCCGTTCCCTTCGCCCTCTCCCGTTCCCCTTGCCCTCTTCCTCTCCCGTTCCCCTTGCCCTCTTCCTCTCCCGTTCCCTTTGCCCTCTCCCCTCGCCTCCTCCCGTTCCCCTCTCCCTCTCCCTCTCCCCCCTCTCTCGTTCCCCTTGCCCTCTCCCCTCGCCCTTAAGGTTGATATATGGTACACTCAGAGTTAGCGATCGCCTTAATGTCGTAGAGGGGGCTGCAGCACCGCCTCCTCGAGGGTCACTGATCACTTTTCAGAAGGATATGACGTCACGTTTAAGTTTTAAAAAAAGAAGAAAAAAAGAAAGAAAGAAAGAAAGAAAGAAAGAAAGAAAGAAAGAAAGAAAGAAAGAAAGAAAGAAAGAAAGAAAGAAAGAAAGAAAGAAAGAAAGAAATAGAAAAAAACTCTGTTCGGTTCGGTGTTCATCAGTGTCGGAATTTTATTGCTCTGTTCAGCGAAAGGTTGAACTTCGGTGTCAGGGAAGGACGTGGGTTGTCTTTCTTTTCTTTTTTCTTTTTTTTGTTATTTGTGTTTCTCGGGAGTTTCGCTTTGTCTTGTATTTAACACCCTCTCCTCTTCTCTTTCTTCTCATTCTATTCCTTGTTTATGTTTCTCGGGAATTTTGGTCTGTCTTGCGTTTAACATCCTCTCTTCTCTCTCTCACTTTATTCGTTTCTCCGTGTTTTCTCTTTCGTTGTATTTTTTCCTTACCTCCTTTTGCGATGTTAGATCTGAGCTGGTAAGGGAGTGAATGTTGCAATATTTCCCTGAAGTCACTTTAGCCACTTGTCTTTACTGGTTTAGCAAAAGAAGAAGAAGAAGAAGAAGAAGAGGAAGAAGAAGAAGAGGAAGAAGAGGAAGAAGAAGAAGAAAGAAGAAAGAAACCGTAAATTTCTCCCCCCCCTTATATTTTCCTTCTCTTTATCGTTATAAACCTTACTAGCTACATGGGAAAAAACGTTATTTTTTGCCCCATTTTTTCCCGGCGTCAGACAGTGCATTTCACTTGATGGTGTGTACATGTTAGCGATGATTAACATGCCAGTAATGTGCCGTTGCGTTCCGTCCAAAGCCTCGGGATTGGCGTGGATCGTTATTTCCGTCGGTCGCATGATGATGTAAAAAATTTCGGCGCTGATCGCAAAATAAACGCCGGCCGGTATAATTTCACATTAGCGTTTAGCGCAATGCACGCGGGGGGGGGGGGGGGGAGTTCGGGCCCGGCGATGAATATTGAAACAATACGGTACTAATCAGAAGTAGATTAAACAGACGTGGAATGTTTTGGTCGGCTGGGTTTAATGCGCTTGTATTAGAGTACCGAAGCATTGGCAGCCCCGTTTTGTGAGGGACTAATTGGTTTAAGTTATCAGGCGGCCGCGGTGTTGCTTTGTCCTCGGCTGATCGGCAGAACGACCCCGGGCCATCCGATGCCACTGATATCGGGTGCTTCGTTCCCTCTTCCCGCAATCTCTCTAAAAACGCTTGGCTGTATCTGCAACAGGAGCAACGGAGGGAAGGACAAGAGAACACACGAATATCCCCTTCGTTGTTCCTGTTGCAATCTGTTCGTCGTGAATTTCACACACGAATATCCCCTTCGTTGTTCCCGTTGCAATCTGTTCGTCATGAATTCCGAACGTGTGTTCTTCAACGACATTGACTGTATCCGTACACTGTATCCGTGCCGACTAGCTCACCGTAGCGTTATAAATCGCTATTGTCGACTCTTGCAGTGACCATCGCCTCTGTTGCCACCACGTGACTTTACGGGCGGCATTTTTCGTCATCGGATCCTCGCCGGTCTATGGATAAGCAGGGAAAGGCATCCTCATGTGACTTTCAGCACCTGCGTGCCTGTTCTAAAACCCCTTCCCCCCCGCCCCCACCCTCTTATCCCTCCCCTCCTCTTCCCCTTTTCCTCCTCCTCCGCCATTCCCATCCTCTTACCCCTTTCCCTTTCCCCTACCCTTATCCTTTTATCTATTCCTTACCTTCCCTCCTCCACCCCTACCTCTATCCTCTTACCCCACCCCCGTCCTCTTATCCACCTCTGACCATCCCTCCTCTATCCCACCCCTATCCCCTTCCCCATCCCCTTCCCATCCTCTCACCCCACCCCCGTCCTCTTATCCACCTCTGACCTTCCCTCCTCTATCCCACCCCTATCCCCTTACCCCTCCCCTTCCCCCCCCCCGTCCTTTTATCCACCTCTGACTATCCCTCCTCTATCCCATCCCTATTTCCTCCCCTTCCCCATCCCCTTCCCCTACCCATCCTCTTATCCAGCTCTGACCTTCCCTCCCCTATCCCCTATCCCCTTCCCCTCCCCCTACCCTCTTGCCCCATATCTCCCCCACCCCCATCCAGCGCCTTGTTTCCCCACGAAGTCTTCCTGTTCACGCCTCAGAATGACGTCATTGCGGTGCGGTCCACGTGCCGGCGACTCCACAACACACATGCCTATCAATTGGGCGCTGAGTGACGTCACAATGGCGGACGCGGGAATGGCGGCCAAATGGATTTTAAGCGGCGATTAATTGAGAGAGTAGATACAAGGGAGATGGTTATTTTTTCCCCCGTGGCCATAAGGGCGGGCGCGATGCTCTTTGCTGGGGAGTTTTCGACCGTATGGGGGTCACGACGTTCCGCACACGTTACAAGGGTAGCCTTTTTTTTTTTTTTTTTTTTTTTTTTTTTTTTTTTTTTTTTTTTGAATGTTATTGCGGCAGATGTCTAGATATTGTGGCAAGGATTGATGGTTGTTTGGAAATAAATTAGCGAGCGGACTCCGGCGTTGGTGTTATTATAATTTGCAGCGATTTTCGGTTTAAACGGTTTAGTTGTATCGAATTGAAGGCGGTCTTATCAATCTTTCCGTCTTATTAAGTGCTAAATGCTTAGTATCCACACCTCACGCTCTTGGGGTTCGTACGAATCAGATCACTTATTTTTTTTAAAGCAGATTGACATCAGATTGACCCTATATAATTTGATTAATTAGTTTCAGATTGGCCAATTATTGCTACTCCCATTTTGCTATCTATGTTGACCCCTTCGTCACTGTTGCATATTGAACACTTGATTACCATAACACTGCATCCCCCTCCACAGCGCTTGTACTTCACCCTACAAGTACACATGTATTTTGTATCCACCAGTGTAGCGGTTTCAGTCACTCCCAATGCCAATTATGTGGCTTCATACCACCATGATGTATTTCCTGAAATTTCCTGAAACGGTATGAACTGAAGGTAAAATATTTGCAGATTGATTCGTTTTCTCGGGTTGTGTTTCCATTTGGTCTTTATGTTGAGTATTGTATGTTGAATGTGATGTGTCATGTGGTATGTGTTGTGCGTAATAGAGCTTGGTTTAGGAGGGTATGTTGGTGTACTCTTTCTCACCGACAGTTCGCTGCACATATATATTTATGTGTGTGTAGAGAGTGAATAGGTTGGGAAATATGTGGTGTGTGTGGTAAGTTTAAAGTTATTGGAAGGAGGAACAGAAGGAAAGGACTGAATTATTATTGCTATAATTCTTCGACCTTCTTCCATCTTCCTTCTTTTGCCATTTGCCTAACTTTTTTTTCTCTTTCCCTTATTTCTCTCTCCTCTCTTCCTTCCTCGCCTTTCCCTTCCCTCCTTCCGCTTCTCCCTTACCCTTTTCCCTTATTCCCTCCTCTCCTCCTCCCTCACCTGTCCTACCTTTCTCTCCTCCTCCTTCACCTGCCTTACCTTTCTCTCCTCCTCCCTCACCTGTCCTACCTTTCTCTCCTCCCCCCTCACCTGTCCTACCTGTCTCTCCTCCTCCCTCACCTGTCCTCCCTTTCTCTCCTCCTTCCCTCACCTGTCCTTACCTTTCTCTCCTCCTCCCTCACCTACTTTACCTTTCTCCCCTCCTTCCCCCACCTGTTTTACCTTTCTCTCCTCCTCCCTCACCTACCTTACCTTTCTCTCCTCCTCCCTCACCTGTCCTACCTTTCTCTCCTCCTCCCTCACCTGCCTTACCTTTCTCTCCTCCTCCCTCACCTGTCTTACCTTTTTCTCCTCCTCCCTCACCTTCCTTACCTTTCTCTCCTCCTCCCTCACCTGTCCTACCTTTCTCTCCTCCTTCCCTCACCTGCCTCACCTTTCTCTCCTCTTCCCTCACCTGTCTTACCTTTCTCTCCTCCTCCCTCACCTTCCTTACTTTTCTCTCCTCCTCCCTCACCTCTCCTACCTTTCTCCCCTCCTTCCCTCACCTGATTTACATTTCTCTCCTCCTTCCCTCACCTGTCTTACCTTTCTCTCCTCCTTCCCTCACCTGCCTTACCTTTCTCTCCTCCTCCCTCACCTGCCTTACCTTTCTCTCCTCCCTCACCTGCCTTACCTTTCTCTCCTCCTCCCTCACCTGCCTTACCTTTCTCTCCTCCCTCACCTGTCCTACCTTTCTCTCCTCCTCCCTCACCTGCCTTACCTTTCTCTCCTCCTCCCTCACCTGCCTTACCTTTCTCTCCTCCTCCCTCTCCTGCCTTGCCTTTCTCTCCTCCCTCACCTGCCTTACCTTTCTCTCCTCCTCCCTCACTTGCCTTACCTTTCTCCCCTCCTTCCCTCACCTGCCTTACCTCTCTCTCCTCCTTCCCTCACCTGTCCTACCTCTCTCTCCTCCTTCCCTCCTTCAGGATCACGCCCGCAAGTTCCTCTGCGGGCGGCCTGCGGCGGACCTCGCTGTCTCTAATGCATTCTAACATCAGAGAGATTCTTCCCTTTTCATGCGGCTAAGTTGCTCTTGTTTTATTCATGGGGAGATGCCTTAGTAAGGGGGGGGGAGGGGTTGTCTGGAGGGGGGTGGAGGGGTTGTGTGAAGGGGGGGGGTCATGGGGGATTGTGTGGAGGGGGGTTGTGTGGAGGGGGGGTCATGGGGGGTTGTGTGGTGGAGGGTCGTGTGGAGGGAGGGGTTGTGTGGAGGGGGTCATGTGGAAGGGGGTCTTGGGGGGGTTGTATGGAGGGGGGTCATGGGGGGGTTGTATGAGAAGAGGGGGGAGGGCTTACTTACGGAAAACCGCACCTGCATATTGCCCTTTTTAGGAGAGAGAGAAGGGCTGGGAGGTTAAGGGCGAAATTAGAAAGTCCTGGATTGCAAACCCAAAAGTTCGATGGAGATAAGAACGGGCAGAAAATTACGCTCGGAAGAAAAGAAAAAAGAAAAAAAAAGAAAAAGAAAAGAAAAGGAAAGAAAAATACGAGGTGAAACGAAGGAGAAAGGTTAGCGGTATCAGACAAAGATAAAAAAAAAGTTAATTACAAGACAAGAGAGCCTGCGAAACATTTAAAGACCAGCTGATTGTCTCTCTCGCGAATAGCAATCTAAACACCATTATCCCCGAACCTCCCCTGATCTTACCTCAAGCCGGAGAAAGGTTATTTCTTGCCTTTTATCTGCAAAAAAAAACCTTGCCTTTTATCTGCAAAAAAAAAAAAAAAAAAAAAAAAAAAAAAATGCAAAAAAAAAGAAAAAAAAAAAAAAAAAAAAAGATGGTTGAAAAGCCCGTGATTTACAGGCGAGAATAACCTTTCCGGGTTTTAATGTTTATCGTAACCCGGAGGGAATATATACGACGCTACACGGGGGAAGGAGACGGAGTGGGCGTGTAAATCCTGCCCTTTTTTCCGTATCGAGCAAGATGCAATTGCAAGCACGCTCTATTTATCTGTCCATTTGTCCACCAAAAGCCCTATTAGTAGAAAGAATTATATTGTATTATTATTATTATGGACTGATTATCAGTTGTATTACTGTGGTTATTATTGATCATTATCGACACCTAATTATTTCCATTGCTACTATTATTATTATTATTATTATTAATAATAATAATAATAATAATATTATTATTATTATTATTATTATTATTATTATTATTATTATTATTATTATTATTATTATTATTATTATTATTATTATTATTATTATTATTATTATTATTATTATCATTATTATTATTATTATTATTATTATCATTATCATCATTATTATTGTTGTTATTATTATTATCATCATTACTTTCATTATTATTAATATTATTATTATTATTATTATCATCATTACTATTGTTATTATTATCATTAATATTATTATTGTTAATATCATTTAATTAGACCCTTACATTGGGCGAGTAATTAGCAATGAAAAACGCTCGCCAAATGCGAAAAATATAGCTAACACGAACAACATTCGGCGCGAGAAATCTGCATTTCCCTGTGTACCCTTCTCAAACATCATTATACGAAATTAAAGGAAACAAACGAAGTCTTTTTAAATCATAATTCTTCCTACCATAATAATGAGAGGCAGATTCTCGCCGACATTCCGTTTCCAAACATTTCATTCACATTTGCGTCGTCTTTTGGATGGGAAACTTAGTCGACTTTACTCCGTGTTACTCCCGCCATTTCTTATTACTTTTACATCATCAGCATCGGTTACTAGCAACTTCCCTGCCTCGTCCTCCTTATACTAGCGTTTGATACCTTATCAGTACTCTAAATTATACGGTTCGTAGTTGAATAAGCACTTATCTTTACGGGCGCGGCGGGTCTCAAACATGTCGACGTGCTTCGTTTTCTGTTGCTTCATTTGGCGAAGGGCGGGGAGGGGAGACTGCGCTAAATTCCATTTCGGTGCTGAGATTGTGGCGAAATGTGAGGTTTTTGATCCTTGAAATTCACCGAACGCTGACTCGCCGAATGCTGTGCTTGGAGACCCTCATATTTTCTTGGGTCCCCGGTCGGTTAAATCCGGAAATTCTAGTACATCATCATCATCATTAGTATTATCTCAGACAGCCGATAGGGGGAAGGAAAAGAGAGAGAGAGAGAGAGAGAGAGAGAGAGAGAGAGAGAGAGAGAGAGAGAGAGAGAGAGAGAGAGAGAGAGAGAGAGAGAGAGAGAGAGAGAGAGAGAGAAAGGAGAAAGGGAGAAAGAAAGAAACCGACCAAAAGAGAACAGAAAATAAAAAAGACATAAAAATACAAGAAAAACAAACCAAAACAAAAAAAAGAGTACAAACCAAACCACCACCTGACAAACAAACAAACCAACAAACACACCCCTCACACGAGGCCTTGACCACGTCCACGCTCCGCCACACGCCCAGCTGCCGGATCACATTGCACAGCCTGAAACATATCGAATAGAGTCCAAGTTGAGGCGGATATGAGCCAAGTTAGGGCCGGGTTCAATTAGCTAGTGATTATTGTAAGCTGCTGGCAACCCCCCCCCCCCCCGGTCGCTTGCTGGACGTGCTTGTGTGTGTGTGTGGTGGTGGTGGGGGGGGGGGTGAGGAGGGAGGCTTGTGTTGTGGGGGTGTAAGGGGGGTTGTGTTGTGTTTTGTTTGGAGGGGGGGTTGTGTGGGTGAGGAGGAGGGGGGGTTGCGTGGGTGAGGAGGAGGGGGGGGTTGTGTGGGTGAGGAAGGGGGGAGGGTTGTTGTGCTGTGTTGGGTTGTGTGTCGTGTTGTGTATGTGTGTGTGGGGGGGGGGCCTATGTTGTGTTGTGTGGCTGAGGAGGGGGTGTTTATTGTGTTATGCTGTGAGGGGGTTATGTTGTGTTGTGTTTGTGATGTGATGTGTGGAGGTTATGTGAGTGGATGTTTGTATTTCGTTATGTATTGTGTGAATTTGTGTTGTGCTGTATGTGTGTGTCCTTGTACATGTGTTATATTCTGTTGTGTGTGTGTGTGTGTGTGTGTGTGTGTGTGTGTGTGTGTGTGTGTGTGTGTGTGTGTGTGTTTGCGTGAAGGTTTGTGCGTGTGTGTGTATGGATGTGTGTTTGCGTGCGGATGTTTGTGTGTATGTGTGTGTGTGTGTGTTTGCGTGCGGATGTGTGTGTGTGGATGTGTGTTTACGTGAGGATTTGTGTGTGTGTGTGTATGGATGTGTGTTTGCGTGCGGATGTTTGTGTGTGTGTGTGTGTGTCCGTGTGCGTGTGCGTGTGCGTGTGAGAGTCTTGGGACGAGCCTGTCATTATGGCTGCCGTGAAGAGAAAAGGGGAAAGGGAAGGAGAGAAGAGAAGGGAAGTGATGAGTAGCGCGAGGAGGGGAAAAGGGAGGGTGGGGGGGAAGGGAGAGATGAGTGACGACCAGAGGAAATGGGAAGAGGAAAATGAAGAAACAGAGGAATTGGGGAAGAGGAAAGAAAATGAGGGAGAAGAGGAAGTGGAAAAGGGGAAGGAGGGAAGAGAGGAAATCGAAAAATAGGAGAGAAAGAAAAGAGAGAAGGAGGTCAGTGGAGAAGGAAATGAAAAGGGAGGCTAAGAAACATAAATCGAAGAAACGAAGGAGAGAAGAAGAGAAGTGATCAGAAGTGTAGAATAGAAGAGGGACAACAGAAGATAAAAACAATTAGGTGAGAGGAAAATGGAAGAAGAGGAATGCTGATGAAGAAGGGAAGAAACAAGAGGAATAAGAATCAGGGAAGCATAAAAGCAGGGAAGGGGGAGGGAGGAGGGGAGACGAGGTGGGGGGTGGGGAGGGGGGGGCTGTCCTCAGGTAAGGTTCAGCATGAGTGAGGAAACTTGTATATTAATTTGCTTCATGCGTGGGAAGTGTCGTGGGCGGGGCTCGACGCCTGCATGACCCCGAGGACATATTTGCTTCTCTCTCTCTCTTCCTTGCTTCACCCGCCGTTCGAGTCCCCGTCCCGGCTCGGACTTCGGCGTCGGTATCGTCACTGTTGAATTACCTTTCTCTTCCTTGCTTCACCCGCCGTTCGATCCCCCGTCCCGGCTCGGACTTCGGCGTCGGTATCATCACCGAATTACCTTTCTCTTCCTTGCTTCACCCGCCGTTCGAGTCCCCGTCCCGGCTCGGACTTCGGCGTCGGTATCATCACTGATGAATTACCTTTCTCTTCCTTGCTTCACCCGCCGTTCGATTCCCCGTCCCGGCTCGGACCTCGGCGTCGGTATCATCACTGATGAATTACCTTCGGGCGCTTCGCATTCGGCTTCATCCGGAGAATCGCGCCATTCCGAGGCCAACTCCGCGCGTCCGATTCCCTGCGTCTGAGCCAGAGCTTCGCCTCGTGTCGCCGGCCGGTCGAGCGAGTATCGAAACCCCCCGGAATTAATCACCTTACCGAACATTCATCAATAACTGGAGAAATAACAGGTGTGGAATCGGCCGCCGGTTCTCACATCCTCCAACACGAACGTCATGGTTTCCGATTACAGGCGGAATTAAGTTGATGGCAAAGCCGGCGGTTTCGTGACGGTCCGGACGGCGGCGAGGAAGGTAAACTTGTCAGGTTC
>NC_091567.1:2832391-2839891 GCF_042767895.1 Penaeus vannamei
CCAAATCACCATATGGAGAAGATAGACCATAGAGTATGATGAGATATTTCATCTATCTTGATGAAAGAGCGAGAGAAATCATGATGTTAAAGATAACAATGATGAAAATGATGATGATAACAAAAATGGCAGTAGAAATTATTTTAAAGATAATAATGATAATGATAATAGTAATAATAATAGTTATAATGATAATGACGATGATAACGATAATAACGATAATAATGATAATAAAATGATGATAATGATAGTGATGATTATAATTATAATAATGATGATAAAGAGAAGAAATGGTCCATATGGAGGGAGATGAGTAAAAGAAGACATAAAAGACGCCAAATAGGGAAAAATGATGAAAAAAAATTAGAAAAAAAAGCAGGAGAAACATGAAAGACGCCAAATAGGAAAAAAAGGTGATGAAAAGAAAAGAAAATAAAGCAGGAGAAAAAGATACACGAAGAGGAGTGGGAGAGTGATTGATGACAAGCCGACAGATTAGTGATGATAATTATCCGATGACTGACGGCTTAATGCGGATATCAACTGGAAAACAACAGTGCTATCCGGACACGTGGCTCTCGGGCAGTCATCACCGACTTGTCAACCGCGCCTTCGATAAAAGGAAGAAGAAGAAGAAGAAGAAGAAGAAGAAGAAGAAGAAGAAGAAGAAGAAGAAGAAGAAGAAGAAGAAGAGAAAGAAGAAGAAGAAGAAGAAGAAGAAGAAGAAGAAGAAGAAGAAGAAGAAGAAGAAGAAGAAAAAGTAGGAAAAATATATATATAGAGAAAAAATATATATAGGAGACAACCAATCGTCCACTGGCAATGCGCTGATTGTGAGAAAGACCCAATTCTGCCTAATCACGGTGATTATCCTCCCTTCTTCCTCCTCCTTCCTTCCTCTCCTCCTGTCTCTCTCTCTGTCTCTCCTCCTCTCCTCCTCTCCTCCACTCCCCTCCCCTTCTCCTATCCATCTTCATCCTCTTACCAGCCGATCGCAACGGACTTTGGACCTTAAGGAACCAGAGACGAAAGCAAGGATGAGCCACTTCCGGTAAGAGGGGAGGTGTGCCATGGGGAGGTTGGGGGGGGGGGTGCGAGATGGAGCATGAGAGAGTGAGGGGAGAAACGTAGAAGGGGAGAGGAGGAAGGGGAGAGAGAGGTGGCGCTGGAGAGGGGAGAAAGTAGAAAGGGCAAACAGGGAGAGGGGAGATAGGTAGAAAGGGTTTGAAAGAGGAAAGGGGGGCTGGAGAGGGGAGAAAAAGGGGTAAATAGAGAGAGGGGAAGGAGTAAAAGTGGAGGAGGAGTTGGAGAGGCAGAGGGGGCACAAGCGACAAGGGGAAGGAGGGTAGAACGAATGAGGGAGAAGAACAGAGAAGAAGGAGAAAACATAGAGCGAAGTAGAGGAGGAAGAGGGCAAAGATAAAGGCAAGAAGGGAAAAGAAGGAGTGAAGTAACAAAAAGTGATAGGAGAAAAACGCAGAGTGCAAGAGGAAAAATGAAAGTGGAGAGAGAAAGGGAATAAAGGGAGGTCGACAGAAGGAAAGGAAAAGAAACGAAAAAGAAGCTGTATTGAAGGTAGAGGAGACGAAAGCGACAAGAAGGAGAGAACGGAGAACATGTCGCATGGAAGGAGACGCGATAAAGGGAACAATCAAACGCAAAAATGGAAGGAGGAGGTATCGAGAAAGAAGCAGGAGACACGAAAAAGGAAGAGTGGAAAAAACGGAAACAGCGAAGAAAAGTGAATAGCGGAATAAAGAAAAGGCAAAAAGAAACGAATAACAGGTAGAGGGAGACGAAAGGCAAAGGAAGAGAAACAAAGAAACAAGAATGGAAGGAGGAGACACGAAAAAAGAAGGAAGAGACAAACAAAAGGAAGAAAGAAAAAATACACGAAAAAAGAATAAAGTAAGGAACAAACAAAACAAAAAAGATACACGAAAAAATAAATAAAAAAAAGAAAACAAAAAAGAAATGAAAAGGAAGGAAACAAGAAAACGAAAGATACAAGAAAAAAGAAGAACGAAACAAGAAAAGGAAAGAAACACGAAAAAAGGGAGAAAGGGAGGAAGAAGTACAAGACATAGGCTCGGGTGCCCAAGGAGTCGCCCCCCCCCCCCCCGCTAGGCTTTATCGGGCCTCGCTCCGCCATTCAATAGTGCGCCTCGTGGGAGAGATCTCGAAGGCGCCGGGTCATGCGGTCGTGCGGTCATGCGGGAGAGGCAACAACGGGGTCGAAGTGTGAGATTTCGTGAGATATTTTTTTTTTTTTTTTTTTTTTTTTTGTCATCTGTTTTTTATTGTTATTAGCATCTATTTAGCTGTTAATTTATTCATCTACTTATTTATTTTATTTTATTTTTTTATTATATATATATTTTTTTTGGGGGGGTGGGTATTTGTTTTTTTGTTTGGGAGGTGACTTATTTCGGGGGGGGGTAGTAGGGTGGTGGGGAGTTAATTTTGCCGTGTTTTTTTGTTTTGTTTTGCTCTTGCTCTTTGTTTTTTTGGGTTTTTTTTTTCGGGGGTTATTTGGTGTGTGTTTTTCGGGTGGCGGTGGATGGGGTGAGGTGGGAGGGATGGGGGAAGGGAGAAACGGGAGTAGAGAGAAGCTGGCTTATTGAGAAACAGAAGAAGATATGAAGAAAGTTTAGATTTAGGAGACAAAGAGAGGAACAAGGAAAGTGGAGAAGAGAGGAGGATATGATGAGAGAGGGAATGAAGAACGAAGGAAGGAGAGAGAGAGAGAGAGAGGGAATGAAGAGCGAAGAAGAGAGAGAGAGAGAGAGAGAGAGAGAGAGAGAGAGAGAGAGAGAGAGAGAGAGAGAGAGAGAGAGAGAGAGAGAGAGAGAGAGAGAGAGAGAGAGAGAGAGAGAGAGAAAGGGAGGGAGAGAGAGGCAAGGAGAGGGAGAGAGAGAAAGAAAGAGAGATGATAAAAGAAAGACCAAAGAAGAAAAAAAAAGAGAGAGAAAAAAAAAGAGAAAACTACAAACAATAGAAATCCAACCGCAGCAACAACAACAAAAAAGACAAACAAGACCCGAAAGAAAACCAGTGTGGAAAAAAGAAAAACAAGAAAAAGACAAAACAAAACAAAATGAACGAGAGACGCCTCCCTCCCTGCCCTCCGTCTGCCCTGCCACCCTTCCCCTCTCCCCCCGCCCTTCCCCTTCTTCTCCACGCCCTGCTCCCTCCCTGCCCTTCCCCCCTCCCACGGCCTCCCTCTCTTCCCCCACGCCCTTCCCCTGCCCCCTCCCTCCACGCCCTGCTCTCTTCCCCCAGCTCCTCGCCCTTCCCTGCCGCCCTCTCTCCTTCTCCGCCTTTATGCCCCACGCCCGAAGCCTTGCCCCCCCCGGAAGGCCGGTTGCGCGGGTGTCCTTCCCGAAAGGACCTCCCCCGAGGTCTTCTATTTCGTGGGCGTGTCCGTGCGTTGACTCTGCCGGGTGCCGAGTTAACCTTGATCTATTTACCTTCCCACATGACGCTGATGTCAGGAGAGGAAAAAAAATGTTTATAGTTTTAATTCAATTGCGTATGATGATGATGATGCTGCTGTCATCGGGATTTGTGAGGGATTTGGGGGTGGGGGGGGGGGAGGGAAGGGGAGGGGTTGATCGATATGGCCAGGTCTTGCGCCGGGGGATTACCGGTAGGATTACGTTTTTTTTGGGGGTCCATTTTCTTTCGGGGAGGGGGATTTATGGCTGTCTTGCGCCGGGGGATTACCGGTCTGATTATTATTTTTTTAGGGGGGTCAATTTTTTTTTTGGGGGGGGGAGGGGGTGCACGGTAAGCTTTGATGTAAAATGGTACAGTTTAGGAGAAATTGTGATAAATTCGCGAAATTATGCGATTTATGAAATTAGGTAATTTTGGTAAATTCTTTTAAAAATGATGCCAGTCAAGGATGGCTTGTAATTTTCAACCAAAAAAAAAATAACGAAAAGTAAAAATAAAGTATAGCATGTTATCATTAGATTTAAAATAAAAAAAAAAAAAAAAATCTTTTTGCCTGACATGTGATACATTATGATGTTCTGAAGAAAAGCATATTTATCTCTATTGATCAACATGTGTCCGCGTCTGTCAGCACACGCACACACGCGCACACACACGCTCACGCACACGCACACGCACACGCACACGCACACGCACACGCACACGCACACACACACACACACACACACACACACACACACACACACACACACACACACACACACACACACACACACACACACACACACACACACAGAAGGATGGATGTGTGAGTGTGCGTGTGTGTGTTTGGATGTGTCTCCACATATGCAAACACACTCCACCTAGCATCCCATTTCTAACATCCACCTCCACCACTTTTTATCCTCTCTTTATCCCTTCCTTTTCCTCCTCCCTCCCCTTCTTCCTCTCCTCCCTTCTCCCAACCCTCCACTTTCACTCTTCCTCCCTTCCTCCCCCTCTTTCTTCCTTCCCTCCTCTTCCTTCTCCCTAACCTCCTCCACTTTCTCCCCTTACTCCTCAACTTTTCACTCTTCTTCTCCTCCTCCCTCTGCCCCTTCCCTTACTCTTAACTCTCCTCGGCCCTCCCTCCCTCCCCTCCCTCCTACCCTCCACTCCTCAACTCTCCCTTACCCCTACCCTCCACTCCTAACTCTCACTTACCCTCCCTCCCTTCCCCCTACCCCTTCACTTCTAACTCTCCCTCCCTTACTTCCTCCCTCCTCCCTCCCTCCTACTCTCCTCTCCTCTCACTCCTCCATCCTTCCCTCTGCCCGCTCCTCTCCTCATCCCTCCTCCCTTTCCTCCCTTCCCTTACCCTCCCTCTACCTCCTCCTCCTCCCTCCCCTCCCTCCTCCCTCCCTCCCTCCTCCTCTCCTCCCTCCCCTCCCCTCACCCCATGTCTCCTCCCTACGAATCCTTTCATAAGAACATGTAAATTAATTCCAAAAAAAAAAAAAGCTACAACAGGAGGCTAAACTTTTCCCTCTTCTTTGATTCGTTCCATCAAAGGAAATGGGAAATAAAGAATAATACTTAGGCTTAAAAGTAGGAAAGGGGAAGAAAGTTATAGAAAATAGTAGAAAAGTAGGAAAGAAAGGGAGAAAGTAGTGAAAAGAGAAGAGCAGGTGAAGACAGAAGAGTGGGTAGAAAATAGAAGAAAGGGCAGAGTGGTAGAAAAAATTAGAAGCAAAAGTAGAAAATAGGAAGAAAGTGGTAGAAAATAGGAAGAAAGTGGTAGAAAATAGGAAGAAAATTGGAAATAGGAAGAAGATGGTAAGAAATAAAATGGTGGGAAAATGAAGTGTGATAAAAGGAGGGGGTGAGAGAAGCATGGTAGAAAATAAGAAGAAATTGTATAGAATAGGAAAGAAAAGTGAATAGAAAGAAAGTGGTAGAAACAGAAACAAAAGTAGAAAAATCAACGAAGTGACAGAAAATAGTAGAAACGTAAAAGAAGAGGAACTAAATCGTAGGAAATAGTAGAGAAGTAGAAAATAGGAACAAACGGGTGGAGAAAAGTCGAAAAAATAAGTGATAGAAAAAATAGATAGAAAAATAAGGAAAACGAAAGTAGAAATGTAAAAAAGGAGGAACAAAGTCATAACAGAACAGTAGAAATGTAGAAAAGAGGAAAGAAAGTCATAGAAAAAAATAAAAATGTAAATAAAGGAACATAGTAACCGAAAAAAGTAGAAATGTATAAAAGAAGGAACAAAGTCATAGAAAAAGCAGAAATGTAAAAAAAAAGAGAACAAAGTCATAGAAAAAAAAAACATGTAAAAAAAGGAACAAACAAAAAAGTAGAAATGTAAAAAAAAGGAACAAAGAAAAAAGCAGAAATGTAAAAAAAGGAAGAAAATAAAATCATACAAAAACAGAAATGTAAAAAAAAGGAACAAAGAAAAAAGTGAAAAAAAAAGAAGGAACAGTCATAGAACCAAAAGTAGAAATGTAGAGAAGAAGGAACTGAAAGGTAGAAAGAAAAGTTGGAAAACAAATAAGAAATTCGCAGGAAGGTAAAGGTGGAAAGTTCCAGTGCTATTTGCATACTGGCGAATTAAGCGAAAGTATCCGATTGAACGATGGATAGGAGGAGGAAATGAGGGAAATGAAGGATGGATGCTGATTGGTCAAGAGGAAATGAATAATGGGAGATGATTGGGATGAAGGAAATGAATAAAGGGAGATGATTGGGATGAAGGAAATGAATGATGGGAGATGATTGGGCAGTGGAAATGAGGGAAATGAAGGATGGATGCTGATTGGTCAGAGGAAATGAATGGTGGGAGATGATTGGTTAGAGGAAATTAATGATGGGAGATGATTGGGCAGAGGAAATGAGGGAAATGGATAATGGGAGATGATTGGGCAGAGGAAATGAGGGAAATGGATAATGGGAGATGATTGGGCAGAGGAAATGAGGGAAATGGATAATGGGAGATGATTGGGCAGAGAAACGAGTGGAAACAATGACAGATGACGGTCAAGATGTTTTAATGGTGTGGGGAGATGATTGGCAGAGAACGATGCAGCTGAAGGATGACGCTGATTTATCAGATAAAGAATGGTGTGGATGATTGGCAGAGGAATGAGGAAACGAAGAGACGCTTGATCGGTCAAGAGGAAAACAGAATGGTGTAGAGATGATTGGGCAGAGGAAATGAGGAAACAAATGGATGATGCTGATTGGCTCATGATGTTCGAACGGTGTAGATGATCAAAGATGTTCGAGGTGAAACAATAGATGACGCTGATTTAATGTATGAAATGAATGGTGTAGATGATTAAGAAGAGAAATGAGGGAATGAAGGATGGACGGATTTGAATGGTGAGAAATGAATGGTGAGACGATTGGGTAAGAGAAATGAGGAAATGGCTGAAGGGACGCTGATTGCCCAGAGGAAATGAATGGCAGATGACGGTAAGAGGAAAGTTGAGGAAACAATATGACGCTTGATTGGTCAAGATAAAACGAATAAAGTGGAGATGATTTTAATGGCGAAATGAGGGAAAACAACAAAGGGAGATGATTGCAGATGTTCGAAGAATGGTGGAGATGACGACATCACAAATGTTATGTGAATAAAGGAGACATTGGACGAATGGTGTTGGAACAAAGTGAGACGATTTGGGCAAGATGAAATGAATAAATGTGAGATGATTTGGGATGGGGTGGAAATGAATGTATGGAGATGATCGGGAATAAAGGAATGAATTGATGGGGAGGACAGGATATAATGAAGGAAACAATAATGACGCTGATTGGTCAAGAGGAAAATGAATGGTAGAGACGATTGGGCAGAGAAAATGAGGAAACACATGTAGATGTTGATTTAACAAAGGAAATGAATGGTGGGGAATGATTGGGCAGAGGAAAGGAGGCTATTGAATGATGGGAGATGATTGGGGGGAGATGATTGGCAGAGAGAAAGAGGAGAGAGATGCTGATTGATCAAGAGAAAATGAATGATGGGAGATGATTGGGCAGAGGAAATGAGG
>NC_091567.1:2859891-2869891 GCF_042767895.1 Penaeus vannamei
GGTCGTCTGTAGGGCCGGGGGGCCGGGGGGGGGGAGAGGTGGGTCGTCTGTAGGCCCGGGGGGCCGGGGCGGGAGAGGGGGGTCGTGTGTAGGGCCGGGGGTCTATTTTTGTTTGGTCTTCGTCTCAGGGGGGGGGGGGTTAAACCGTTCTGTGTGTGGCTGTTTGTGCTTGTTTGTTTGTTTGTCTGTGTGTGTGCTTTTGTATTTTTTTTTTCATTTTCTTTCTCTTTAAATTTTTCTTTATTTAAGATGGTTAATATGAATGCCAAACAATTAATTTACTGAAACCTTTCTATAGCTTCAGCATTACTATCTCATCTATGCAACGATAACGTATAAAATAAGGATTTGCACTCGTTAAATCGAAATTTGTAGTGCAGTGTGCCAGTTAGTGTTCACTTTTATTTTTTATCATATAACAATATTTGCACTTAAATGCAGTGTTATAAATTTTAAAGAAATAATCATAGAACCGTTTCACAATAAGATGTTACCGTTTTATCCAAAACAACATGGAAATAAAAGTATATCTATTTATTTGTTTTGTCACTTCATTTATTCTCATTGACGCGATATATATATATATATATATATATATATATATATATATATATATATATATATATATATATATAATGTGTGTGTGTGTATGTGTATGTATGTATGTATGTATACACACACACACACACACACACACACACACACACACACACACACACACACACATATATATATATATATATATATATATATATATATATATATATATATATATATATATATATATAAATTTATGTGCTTATGTATTTATGATCGGAAAACCAATGGAGCATTTTCTTCCTGCTCCTCAGGGTAGAATTCCAAAGCGATGGCATGTTTCCCCGCCATAAATACGAGAGCAAGCACCCCGCCGATCGCCACCAATATGTGATGGAAATTGCGCCTCATCTGAAGACATATTTCATACTTACAGTGCAATTTGCGATCGCGAAAATTGGATTAAAAAAACGCACGGCAAAATTGTGTGTATTGTACCGAACGCGATCTGGCAAAATATTGGTCTTATACTTGTATTCGAAACGTAAGTGAGAGGATGGGCGGAACAATCATTCACAAGCAGTTTAGCGCAAGGAAAAAAAAAACATTTGTGATTATAACAACCTAGTTTACGAAGCCAAGACACGAACGCAGCTTCAGGTTATCAGTAAACCCTCGTCCTTCAGGGTGACGGAGTAACTGGTGAAGGTGAAGTCGACAAGATAACGAGCAGGTGAAGTGAAGATAATTATGGACAAAGGAAGAGCGTGGTAAGATTGGTAATTGCAGAAAGGATGAATGGCTGGTTAGATAATTAACAGTCTGTCACCTGGATAATGTCCTGTCGTTGAGTTGTTTGTTTGTAAATTTATTATAGCGTTCTTGCTCGTAACAAGCATTATGATCATTACCGTCAATATTATTGGTACTATCATTATTATCTTAATGATTATGATTATTAGTAATGATAGTAGTTTAGTTTTTTATTATATTGCTATTATGGCTAGTATAATTTTCAATAATAGTATCAGTATTCACAAGAACAACACTGATACTATTATTGAAGATAGCAATAGCCATAATAGCAATATAATATTTTTTTTAAAATCAGTTTTACTATTATTATTTTTGTCATTGTCATCATTATTGCTCATATTGTTATTATCATCGTAATCTTCCTTGCATTTGTTATACTATCATCATCTTTACTATGATAATTATTATCATTATTGTTATCGTCATTTTCATTACATTAAC
Organism: Penaeus vannamei; assembly: GCF_042767895.1. NCBI lineage: Eukaryota > Metazoa > Arthropoda > Malacostraca > Decapoda > Penaeidae > Penaeus > Penaeus vannamei. The sequence continues at coordinate 2,861,686 of NC_091567.1, forward strand.
ATTAGCATTGTCATTACTGTTATTACTACTATTATTACTATAATCATCATCATCATTATTCTTACAGTTGTTATCATTATCCTGATATTTATTATCATTACAGTTATCATTACTACTATTATTACTTTGCATATTTATGTGTTTGTGTGCGTACATTAGTGTGCTTTCTATTTTTGCAATAAGAGTTTTATTAAACCGAAGTTTTAATGCAACGGCAGATCCAACGCTTAGCACTCTCTGCACGTACGCTGCCTGGTTCTAATGTAGGATTAACTGGATCGCATTCATTATGGCCTGACGCACTTCCATTCTCCGCATTACCATTTATTACGGCGAGTCTGCAAAGTTAAGTTAATAAAAGAATAGTCATGGTTATTGTGCGAGATAAATATATTCCAAGTTCGTAGCAGTATCCCCCTCCCAGCCCCCACTCCCCCCTCCCCTCGATGGCGAACCACAGGAGCCAGGAGCCCACTCAAGTTTCCTCCCCCCCCCCTTCCTCCCTTCCCCCTACCCCACCCCCCGAGGTTCGTTCCTCCTCAACAAGAACGGGTAAGGTGCCGGCGGAACTTAGGGGGGAGGGGTGGGGGGTGGGGTGGGAGGGGGGTAGGGTGGGGGGATCGAGGCCGTGTTTACCATCCCGGGTGTTTGATCCCTCGTCAACATGCGCCCCCGTGGCCCCGGCTCTCGCTCAGAAGCCCGCCGGGAATGGTCTCGATTTGTTTTACGTTATGCGAGCGTCGTCGTCTTCAGGAGGGCGAGGAGGCGGGGGTGGTGGAGGGGGGAGGGGGGAAGGGGTTATTCCGTTTCTTATTCGTGTGAGTTTAAGGTCGTGTAATCCTTGATGGGGGGGGGGGGTTATTCCGTTCCTTATTCGTGTGAGTTTAAGGTCGTGTAATCCTGGATTGGGGGGGGGGGTGGATGGGGGGGAGTTATTCGTGTGAGTTTAAGGTCGTGTAATCCTGGATTGGGGGGTGGGGGGGTTATTCCGTTCCTTATTCGTGTGAGTTTAAATGTCGTGTAATCCTGGAGGGAAGTATTGTGTAAGTTTTTTTTAGGAATTTCGTTTAGGTTGGTAGGTTTCAGCGAAGGTGTGATAAAATAGCGGCCGTGACGATCAAATAGCTACGTTCATTTAGAAAAGAATCGAGCTGGATTTTGTATTTACACACGTATTAATTCAATTTCCATTTGATGGTAGGGTTCACTGTATGATATTTTTTTTTTAGCTGAAACAGGGTACAAAAAATTAAAACTACAGTCAAAATCCTTTACAGAGAATACAACAATTCCCGGACGACTTTTCACATGTGTCAAGGATTATCATAATTATGCGTTCTTGGTGTATCAGCTCTTTTGAAGTTAAGTAATAGTAGCATGTATGCAAATTAATCATCCCAGGAGGGTCCCTGACGAATGTTACTTTGTAGCAAGGCAGGGAGGTTGCTAGCAAGTGGAAGCCTTAGAGCCCATTGCTATGCTGAACCCCGGATGAAGAAGTTGAATGATGCTCTCGGTATTTCAACGGAATATGTTGCAAGATAATGGATGTATTCTCAGACACGCCGGTCTACAATCTCCCGGTTTGTTTTCCCGGCCAGTCCCCGTCGTCAGCTGTGGTTCAATTCGGCCCGTGGATGAAAAAAAGTTCCCCCCCGCTGACCTTGGGGGGAAAATTAGCATAGTAACTTTGGCACTTTCTCCCCGGGCTGTAGCCTCGGGGGCCCCGCTCGGTGCCATAACTCTACGGTGCCGGCCATTCGCATTTCACTTACGAATGCTCGCGGAAAAGTGGGTTTTTCACTCTTCGCCCGGTAATGGAGGGGGGGGAAAATGGCGCAGAATTTGATTACACTGGGCTCGCGCGCCCTTTAAAGGCCTTATTATCAGGGAAATGACGAACAAATTTCTGTTCATTGTGAGATAGTGTAATGGAAACACGAGTTACGTCGCGATCCTAAATGGTATGCAAATGCAAGTGTCCGCTCCGGGCCGGGAATTTTAATTCATTTTTGTCGTCCTTTAGTGTTTATAATGCGTCTTTATACATACATGTATACGCTCCGACACACACCCGCGGGCATTCACACGGACATTCACAAACACACACACACACACACACATATATATGCATGTATATATATATATATATATATATATATATATATATATATATATATATATAATGTATGTATGTATGTATGTATACACACGCACGCACGCACGCACATGTGTGTGTATATATATATATATATATATATATATATATATATATATATGTATATATATATAATATATATATATATAATATATATATATATATATATATATATATATATATATATATATATATATATATATATATATACATACATACATACACACACACACACACACACACACACACACACACACACACACACACACACACACACACACACACACACACACACACACACACACACACATATGCATGTGTATATATATATATGTATATATATATATATGTATATATATATGCATGTATGTATGTATGTATGTATATATATATATATGTATGTGTGTATACACACGCACGCACACACGCGCGCGCGCACGCGCACACACACACACACACACACACACACACACATACACACACACACACACACACACACACATATGCATACATGCATACATACATACATACATACATACATACATACATACATAGGTACATACATACATACGTAAGTCCATACATACATCCTTATGTACATACATACATACGTAAGTCCATACATACATGCATACACGCGCTCTCTCGTTTGCGTGTTCATATATTTCCATACACGGCCCTCTCGCTATTGCTCCGTTTGTACACGCGGGGCGCGCAACCCTTTCCACATCCGGCCGCCATGTCTACGTTCGTTCCCGGCTGCCACAACGAGTGACAAATGACAGCTGTCCATCACGAGAGGAAAGACCCAGCCGCCCTCTTTCAAAAGGAACCGAGCTCCTGCTTCTGCTTCTGCTTCTGCCATGAATCCGTGGAAGGAGGAAGAAAAAGGGCGAGTTCTCGGTAAAGGAACCTTATTGTCCCGCGACAGTCAGACTATTAAGTAAACAAGTCTTGTACAGAGAGAGAGAGGGAGCGGCGGCCATATTTCACGCTAATGGATGTAAGGGCAGAGGCTGTGCTTACTGGGTCTTGTCTGCTGGCTTTCTTTTTTTCTCTTTCGTTTTTTTTTTATTTTTTGGGGGGGAGAAGGGGGGCTTCAGTGTAGAGGATGAAATATGTTTTTTGTTGTTGTTAATTTTTTCATGATGTTTTGTTATGGTAATTTTTATTGTCATGATTATTTTGGTCATATCATTATTGTTATCATTATTATCATTATTATTAATATTCTTCTTATTTTTGTTGTTATTGTTATTATCATTATCATTATCATCACTATTATTATTGTTCTTGTTGTTGTTGTTGCCATTATCATTATCATTATTATTATCATTATCATTATTATTATTAATATTACTATTATCATTATCATTCTCAATATCATTATCATTCTTAGCATCAGCGTTATTATAATCATCATTATTGTTGCTGAAATTATCATTATCATTATTGCTGTTATCATAGTTATGATAAAAATAACTTGTAAATATCGTCATCACCATCATCACACCACCATCACCATCGTTACTATTGTTGTTGCTTTTATTATTATGACATCTCATTACCATTACCGTTATGATTATTACTGTCGTTGTCATTGTTGCTGCAATCATTCCCATATTTATATCATTATTTGCAATATCATTATCATCACTACCATCAATATAACCTCTACATAGTCTACGTTTACCGTCCTTTTAAAGCACATTGTATTATTTGTCCAAAAAAGAGCTTTGAAGTGCTCGACCAACTAGGGAGTTTATCCTCAAGAAAAAACGAAAGAAAACACACGAAATCTCTCTCCGTGTTTTCCTTGGTCTGTGTCTATAGAGTCCTTTTATCCCGTAACCCAAGCTCTGTGTAACTCCTGCTACAAAGTGTCTGTCTGTGTGTATGTTTGTGTGTGTGTTTGTTTGTGTGTGTGTGTGTTTTTGTGTGTTTGTGTGTGTGTGGGGGGGGGGGGTTGGGAGGTTGCCTGGGTTGGTAGGTGGGGAAGGTTATTTGTATGTAGGTATGTGTGTGTGCTTGTGTTTGTGTGTCTGTATATGTGTAAGTATGTGTGTCTGTATGTGCATGTATAAGTGTCTCTTTTGTGTGTATATGTGTTTGTGTGTCTGTATGTGTACGTATGTGTGTCTTTTTTGTGTGTATGCGTTTGTGTCTGTATCTGCGTACGTGTGTGTTTATGTGTCCGTATATGTGTACGCGTGTGTGCCTTTTGTATGTGTGTATGCCCTTGTGTTTCTGTATCTGGGTCCATATGTTTGTGTACACTTCTGTATATGTACGCATTTACACCACCTCGTACGTACACGCCCGCGAGTTAATGGCATACCCCATCCATCTTATTGCCAAGAAGCATTCCTAAGAACCTCACAACACACAACCAACGTCTGTATACATGTGCTCAAGGAAGCCAACACTGATCCTGGCACGGCACTCTCGTAAAATCCTATACGCGTATGAGAGGGTTCTTTATGGTATCACTTGCAAAGCCACTCCTTGCAGCTACATGTTGCAACTTCAGCAATAATGGTTATGATGGTTACGATGATGGTGATGGTGATGGTGGTCCTGAATATGATGTTGATGATGATGATAGTAGTAGTAATGGTGATATGTTGATGATAAGAACGATTAAAATGAAACATTGTGATGATGATAAAAATGATAAATTGATAGTGATGATCATAATAATAATGACAATTATAGTAATAATGAAAATGATAATGATAGTAATGACAATAATATTTTTAATGATAATTGTGCTAGTAATAATGACAATGATAATAACAATGATAACAAGAACAATAATGATAATAACAATAATAAAAATTGTGAAAATAATAATGACGATTATGTTGATGATGATAATAATAGCAAAGATGATTACCATCACTGTTATTATTACGAGAAGAATGATAAATGATAGTAAAGATAACCACAGAAAAGTTAAAATAGAAAAAGTAGTAGTCATAGCAATGGTAAAAGTAGTAATGATAATAACAAGACTATTAAGAGTAGCAGGGCTAATAACAAGACTATTAAGAGTAGTAGGGATAATAACAAGACTGTTAAGAGTAGTAGGGATAACAACAAGACTATTAAGAGTAGTAGGGATAATAGCAAGACTATGAAGAGTAGTAGGGATAATAACAAGACTATGAAGAGTAGTAGTGGTAATAACAAGACAATTAAGAGTAGTAGGGATAATAACAAGACTATCAAGAGTAGCAGGGATAATAACAAGACTATTAAGAGTAGCAGGGATAATAACAAGACTATTAAGAGTAGTAGGAATAAATAACAAGACTATTAAGAGTAGTAGGAATAAATAACAAGACTATTAAGAGAAGTAGGGATAAATAACAAGACTATTAAGAGTAGTAGGAATAAATAACAAGACTATTAAGAGTAGTAGGAATAAATAACAAGACTATGAAGAGTAGTAGGGATAAATAACAAGACTATTAAGAGTAGTAGGGATAATAACAAGACTATTAAGAGTAGTAGGGATAATAACAAGACTATCAAGAGTAGTAGGGATAATAACAAGACTATCAAGAGTAGTAGGGATAATAACAAGACTATTAAGAGTAGTAGGGATGATAACAAGACTATCAAGAGTAGTAGGGATAAATAACAAGACTATTAAGAGTAGTAGGGATAATAACAAGACTATTAAGAGTAGTAGGGATAATAACAAGACTATTAAGAGTAGTAGGGATGATAATAAGACTATTAAGAGTAGTAGGGATAATAACAAGACTATTAAGAGTAGTAGGGATAATAACAAGACTATTAAGAGTAGTAGTGATAATAACAAGACTATTAAGAGTAGTAGGGATAATAACAAGACTATTAAGAGTAGTAGGGATAATAACAAGACTATTAAGAGTAGTAGGGATAATAACAAGACTATTAAGAGTAGTAGTGATAATAACAAGACTATTAAGAGTAGTAGGGATGATAACAAGACTATCAAGAGTAGTAGGGATAAATAACAAGACTATTAAGAGTAGTAGGGATAAATAACAAGACTATTAAGAGTAGTAGGGATAAATAACAAGACTATTAAGAGTAGTAGGGATAAATAACAAGACTATTAAGAGTAGTAGGGATAAATAACAAGACTATTAAGAGTAGTAGGGATAAATAACAAGACTATTAAGAGTAGTAGGGATAATAACAAGACTATTAAGAGTAGCAGGGATAATAACAAGACTGTTAAGAGTACTAAGAATAAATAACAAGACTATTAAGAGTAGTAGGGATAATAACAAGACTATTAAGAGTAGTAGGGATAATAACAAGACTATTAAGAGTAGTAGGGATAATAACAAGACTATTAAGAGTAGTAGGGATAATAACAAGACTATTAAGAGTAGTAGGGATGATAAGACTATTAAGAGTAGTAGGAATAAATAACAAGACTATTAAGAGTAGTAGGAATAAATAACAAGACTATTAAGAGTAGTAGGAATAAATAACAAGACTATTAAGAGTAGTAGGAATAAATAACAAGACTATTAAGAGTAGTAGGGATAATAACAAGACTATTAAGAGTAGTAGGGATAATAACAAGACTATTATTCGTCTCCGCAGGTTGTGGCTCACCATGACAGAGTACAGCTGGAGGATTGGGGCCGCTGCTCTGTTGCTGTTACTGATCGTCCAGCCACTACGGTAAGTACCCCCTACCCCCTACCCCCCCTTCCCCCCCTGCCCGCTGTCAGCATGCCTGGCTGGGTCGTTAGTAGGCGATTCCGAATTTTTATTGCGCGCTCCCCCTTGCCGTGCGTGCGGTTTCTTCTTCTTGTTTCTGTGGGTGTTTGGTTTTCCTTCTCTTTTATTTTTATTTTTGTCTTGTCTCTTTTTTTTTGTCTTCCCTTTTGTTTCTTGTTTTTTTTTCTTTGTTTGTTTCTCTTGGTCTTCGGTTTGCCTTTTTTTTTTTTTTTTGTCTTTTATTTTTTTTCTTTCCTTTTCCTTCCTGTTTTTTTTTTTTCTTTGTTTCGCTGGGTTTTCGGTTTTGCTTTTACTTTTTTGTCTTTTCTTTTCTTTTTCTTCCCTTTTCTTTCCTGTTTTTTTCTTTGTTTCTCTGGGTCTTCGGTTTTCCTTTTATTTTCTTTCTCTCTGTTATTTTTTTATTTTTTTATTTTTTTAGGGTGGGGGGGTGTTTATTTGTTTTTGATGTATTTGTTATTTATGCTTCCAGGTCCGTTTTCCATTTTCATTTATTTGTTTTCTTTATTTCTGGTTCGTCCATTTATCTTTTTTCTCTTCTTATGTCCCTCCCTTCTTTTCTTTTTATATTTGCTTCTGCTGTTCTTGTTTTTATGTTGATTATGTAACTGAGGTATTTGTTTTTTGTTTCATTGTCTTCGTCATTTTTCTTTTTGTCTTCTTGTCTTCGTTTCTTTAATTCTCCTTTTCTTCTTTTCACCTTCCTTCCTTTCTTTTCAGCAACGTTTCTCTCGTTCTTCCTTTCTTGCTTGTTTTCTCTACCTGTCTGTCTCTTACAATTTCCATACAGCTGTGAAGTCTCTCCGTGATAGTTGAATAATCTTCCACCCTTCATCTATTTCCATTTATTCCCATCTTTATTCATTTCCAATCCGCCTGACAACCGCGACGCGAAATTAAAAAACAAATAAATTAAATCCCCCGCCTTTAATCCCCTTCCGATCCCCGACAGAGACAAACAAATATGAGCCTTAAATCCCCCACTCACAGGGGCCGTCGCTGGCGTAAACTATGCGCACTCGTCCAGGTTAAAAAAACTTTGACGGACTTTCCCGCGTCCCGGAACTTTGGCCGCGCTTTGGCACTGGCCGAGGGTCGCGTCCCGCTGGCCCTGGGGAAGGCCTCGGCGCCTCGGCGGCTTGTCGGCGCTCCTCGGCTGTCGGTGCTCTTGTTGCAGCTCGTGTTGAAAGGTGTGTGTGTGCACCAAACACACGCATACATATATACACACATACATCGATACATGCATAGATACGTGCACACACACACACACACACACACACACACACACACACACACACA
>NC_091567.1:2874891-2889891 GCF_042767895.1 Penaeus vannamei
CTCTCCCTTTTCACTGTTTCTTCCACATGCCCTCTCCCTCCTCTCCCCTCTCCCCTCTCCCTTTTCACTGTTTCCTTCCCATACCCTTTCCTCTACCCTTTCCCCTCCTCCCCTTCTCCCCTCCTCCCCTCCCCCCCCCCCCCCCTCTCATCCCTGCAGTTACCACGATCCCTTCCTGTACAAGGATTGATATTCCCTCCCTTCGTCCTCCCCTTTTGTTGTTGTTCTCCCTCTTCGCCCTCATCATCACCGCCTTTCCTTTGGTTCCCTTTATCGACACGACCTGTATCCCTCTCCTCCGCTAGCCTATGAGGCCTCTCGCGTGCGTGTGTGTGTGTGTGTGAGAAGCCTGTTTGTGCGGTTCGGTTATTTTTGGCGTTTTGGCTTCATAAGTACTGTTATTTTTTTTTTTTTATGGTTCGGTTATTTTTGGCATTTTGGCTCTATAAGTACTGTTATTTAATGTGTTTTTTTATGGTTCAGTTATTTTTGGCATTTTGGCTTTATAAGTACTGTTATTTATTGTTTTTTTTTATGGCTTAGTTATTTTTGGCATTTTGGCTTTATAAATACTGTTATTTATTGTGTTTTTTTATGGCTTAGTTATTTTTGGCATTTTGGCTTTATAAATACTGTTATTTATTGTGTTTTTTATGGTTCGGTTATTTTTGGCATTTTGGCTTTATAAATACTGTTATTTATTGTGTTTTTTATGGTTCGGTTATTTTTGGCATTTTGGCTTTATAAATACTGTTATTTATTGTGTTTTTTATGGTTCGGTTATTTTTGGCATTTTGGCTTTATAAATACTGTTATTTATTGTGTTTTTTGTGGCTTGGTTATTTTTGGCATTTTGGCTTTATGAGTACTGTTATTTATTGTATTTTTTTATGGTTCGGTTATTTTTGGCATTTTGGCTTTATAAGTACTGTTATTTATTGTGTTTTTTTATGGTTCGGTTATTTTTGGCATTTTGGCTTTATAAGTACTGTTATTTATTGTGTTTTTTATGGTTCGGTTATTTTTGGCATTTTGGCTTTATAAGTACTGTTATTTATTGTGTTTTTTATGGTTAGGTTATTTTTGGCATTTTGGCTTCATAAGTACTGTTATTTATTGTGTTTTTTTATGGCTTGGTTATTTTTGGCGTCTTGGCTTTATAAGTACTGTTATTTATTGTGTTTTTTATGGTTAGGTTATTTTTGGCATTTTGGCTTTATAAGTACTGTTATTTATTGTGCTTTTTTATGGTTCGGTTATTTTTGGCATTTTGGCTTTATAAGTACTGTTTTTATGGCTTGGTTATTTTTGGCGTTTTGGCTTTATAAGTACTGTTATTTATTGTGTTTTAGGGCTTCTTTGTTTATAGATCCTGCGAGTCCGGTGCTAGGCTTCTCCGTTTATGATTCCTACTTGTCCAGCGCTTTTAATTATTGATGGCCTCTTGTCTCCGTTTCTCAATACTGCTTGTACGGTGTCCTCCGCTTCCCTCACCCTCACCCTCACCCTCACCCTCACTCCTTCGCCCTCACCCTCACCCTCACCCTCACCCCTTCGCCCTCACTCTTTGCACGCTATCACCCTTCTCCTCGTCGCGTTCACCCCTCACTCGCTTTCCCTTATTCCTTGTATCTTTATCTTTCTTCCCTTCTCCTCTCTCCGTTCGCCTATTCCCCTCTCCTACCCCTATCCCCCCTATTCCTATTCCACCCCCCCTCTCTCCCACCCTCACGTTTCTCTCAATGCTTTCTTTAATCTTCGGTTTTTTCGTTTGTGTATTGTTTGTTTACTTATGTGTCTATTAATTATCACTTTTTCGCATAGGAATAGAATGAGTAGAATGAGGAAATAGAAAAAAAAACTATATATATAATATATATATATATATATATATATATATATATATATATATATATATATATATATATATATAGTGTGTGTGTGTGTGTGTGTGTGTGTGTGTGTGTGTGTGTGTGTGTGTGTGTGTGCGTGTGTGTGTGTGTGTGTGTGTGCGCGTGCGTGTGTGTGTGTGTTATCCATATGCTAATTCTTCAAGCAAGTCTTCCTATACCCTCCATAACTACCACACTCCGAACCCCCTCTATACCCTACAACCCTACAACCCTACAACCCTCAACATACCCACCCCTCTACATCCTCCCCACGCCTAAATCCTACACGGTTCCTTCCCCTTCTCTCGCGCCCCCCCCCCCTCCTCCCCTCACCCCACCCACCCTCCCTCATCACGTTCTCGAGTCTAGACGTCCCGGACCACCGTAGATAATTCCCCTCTCATGCTACACAACACGCCACTTCTCCCCTGACGTGATGACAACGTGTTCTGCTCTCCCCTCTGGCTCTAACGAAGGCGCTGGGGAGGGGATGGAGGGCGGAGGAGGGGGGAGGGGGGAGGGGGATGGAGGGGATGGAGGGCGGAGGATGGGGATGGAGGACGGAGGAGGGGGGAGGGGGAAGAAGGAGGGCGGAGGAGGGGGGAGGGGGATGGAGGGCGGAGGAGGGGGGAGGCGGATGGAGGGCGGAAGAAGGGGTGGGGGATGGAGGGGTGGAGGGGGTGGAGGTGTCTATAAGGCCTCTCGCGTGCGTGTGTGTGTGTGAGAAGCCTGTTTGTGCGTTGTGTGAATTCTAGATTAACGCTTGTTCGGTTATTTTTGGCATTTTGGCTTTATAAGTACTGTTATTTATTGTTGTTTTTTTATGGCTTGGTTATTTTTGGCATTTTGGCTTTATAAGTATTGTTATTTATTGTCTTTTTATGGCTTCTTTGTTTATAGATCCTGCGAGTCCGGTGCTAGGCTTCTCCGTTTATGATTCCTACTTGTCCAGCGCTTTTGATTATTGATGGCCTCTTGTCTCCGTTTCTCAATACTGCTTGTACGGTGTTTTTTTTCCGTTTTCCCCCAACCCTTCCCCTTTTCAATTTCACCTTATTTTTGCCCTTTTTTCCCCTACCTCCCTCATTTTTTCGCCCAAAAAACCCTCTTTTCCCTCCCCTTCTTCCCCCGTCGGTTTTTTTCCCCCTTCATGCTTTCCTTAAAATTCCCCCCGGTACCCTTTTCCTTTTCCCTTCCTCTCTCCTTCGCCTATTCCCCCTTACTCCCCTACCCCCCTTTTTTTCCTATTCCCACCCCCCCCCCCCCCTCCCCCCCCCCTTCAGGGTTTCCCCCAATCCCTTTCTTTTTCGGTTTTTTCTTTTGGGTTTTTTTGGGGTTCCCCCCCTTATGTGGCAAAATCCTTTTTGGGGGCTAGGTTAAAATGGGGTGGGAAAATGGAAAAAACTTATTTTTTAATTTATTTTTATTTTTTTTTTAAAATAATTTATAGGTTTTGGGTTTTTGTGTGTTGGTTTGGTTTTTTTTTTTTTAATTTTGGTTTGTGTTGTTTGCCAGTTATCCTATCTGTTTTTATAAAAGCCCCAACCCCCAAACACCACACCCAACCCCCCCAACCCACAACCCACAACCCACAACCCCACAAAACCCAAAAAACCCCTCCTGTTTTTTCCTTTTTTCCCGCCTTAAATTTGAGGTTCCTTTTTTCTGGGGGGGCCTCTCCTCCCCTCCCCCCCCCCTCCCCTCATCCCCCCTTTTTCGATTTAACGGGAAAGGGGAGAAAACCCCCCTTTCTCTTTTTCCTCACAAAACAGATTTTTTTTACGGTTCCAAGTTTTGTTCTCCCCCTTGGGTTTAAACCTTTAAACCTTGGGGGATATAACAATTTTTTACCTAAAGGGAATTTTTAACCTTAAGGATTATAGGACAAAGGGGAAAAAGGGGGAAAATTTTTTTACAGGAAAAATTTTTGGGGGGCAAAAGGGGGAATTATATTATGTTTTTTAACCCTCCCCCTTTTTTGAAACCTTTTTGTTTTAATTCAGTTTAACCTTTTCGGTTAAATTTTTGGAAAATTTTTGGCTTTTTTAAGTCCCCCCTTTTTTTATTTTGTTTTTTTATGGCTTTTATTTTTCCTTTTTGGGCAATAAGTTTTGGTTAAGTCCTTTTTATTTTCTTTTTTATAATCCCCCAGCCCCCTCCAATTTTCCCCCCCCGTTTATAACCCCTCCCCCTTTCCAGCCCTTTTAATTAATGGCCCTTTCCCCCCCTTTCCTCAATCCCCCCTTTCCCCCCTCATTGATTCCCCTTTTTCCCCCCTTTCCCCTTCCCAACCGGCCATTAACCCCCCCCCTTTCCCCCCTTTTTATATTCCCCCATTGGGGTTTTTTAAAAATGCCCTTTCCCCAATATCCCCACCCGGGGTTTCCCCTTTCCCCACCAATTTTTCCCCCCATTCCCCCCGCCCTTTCCCCCCATATCACCCCCCAGATTTTTCCCCCCCCCTATTCCCCTCCCCCAAATTAAATCCTCCCCATCCCCCCTTTCCCCTATCATATTATCCCCCCTCCTCACCCATAATTTTTTTCCCCTCCATATATTTCCCCCCTCATCCCCCATAATTTTTTCCCCCAATCCCCCAAACCCCCCTTACCCCCCCTTCCCCTTCCACCCATTTCCCCCAAGGGAACCCCCCACCCTCCGCCTTTCCCTTCCCCCCCCCTTCCACCCCTTTTTTCCCCCCCCAATTTATCCCCCCCCCCCCCGCCACTTTCCCCCCATCCCCCCATCCGTTTATCCCCCACTCCTCCCCATCCGGGATTAACCCCCTAACTTGTTTTTTCCCTCCATTTAAATTTTGGATTTTTTTTGGGGGGGAAAGGGGAATAATTTATAATTTCCCCCCCTTTATAAACCCCTTCCCCATGGGGATTATTTTATTTAAACCCCCGGGTTTTATTCGCTTCCCCCATTATCCCCACCCCCACCCACCCCCACATCCCCCCACCACCACCCACCACCACACCCCCACCACCACCCACCACCACTTATCCCTTAAATCACTCCCCCATCCGATTATTACTACTTCCCTTCCCCCCTTTTTCCCCCCCTTTTCCCTTTGGTTATTTATTTTTTGGGTTTTTTTTTTCCGTTTCCTCCCCCCTCACCCTCCCCCTTTTACCCCTTTCCACTCCTCACCCATCCACCCTTATAACCCCCATAATGGGCCAAAAAACCCCCATCACCCCCCTTTCCGCCATTTTTTCCCCCCAGATTTCCCCTTTACCCCTTTCCCCTTACCCCTTTTTTTCCCCCATCACCCCCTTCCCCCACTTTACCCTTACTCACCCACCGACTTCCCCCTTCCACTCATTTCCCTTTTCCCCCATTATCCCCCATTCATTTAACCGCCACTTACCCCCATTTATTCCCCCAATCCCCCTTTACCCTCCACCCTTTTTTCCACCATTTCCCCCCTTTTTATTCACCACCCAAACCCCACTTTTTCCCCCCACCCCCCAATACCCCTTTTTCCCCCCCTCACTACCCACCCAAACCCACCCACCACTCATTCACCCCATCCACCAAATTTTTCCCCCACTCACTTCACCCACCCACCACTTATTTTCCACTATCCCCCAATAGATTCCCCTCCACTCCCCAAACCCCCCACCCTTTTATCCCCCACCCCTTTCACCCCCCATTTATCCCCCCCACTCACTCACCCATCCAGCCACTTATCCCTCCACTCACTCACCCATCCAGCCACTTATCCCTCCACTCACTCACCCATCCAGCCACTTATCCCTCCACTCACTCACCCATCCAGCCCTTTTTCCCCCCCAAATCACCCACCCCCCCCAAAACTTATCCCCCACTCACTCACCCACCCAGCCACTTATCCCCCCACTCACTCACCCATCCAGCCACTTATCCCTCCCTCACTCCCCCAAACCCCTTTCCCCCCTCCACTCACTCACCCATCCAGCCACTTATCCCACCACTCACTCACCCATCCAGCCACTTATCCCTCCACTCACTCACCCATCCAGCCACTTATCCCTTCACTCACTCACTTATCCCACCACTCACTCACCCATCCAGCCACTTATCCCTCCACTACCACCCACCCAAACCATTTTTTCCCTCCACTCACTCCCCCCCATCCAGCCACTTATCCCCCACTCACCACCCATCCCCCTTTATCCCACCACCACTCCCCCCCCCCAAAACCATTTTCCCCCCTCCACTCACCACCCATCCAGCCACTTATCCCTTCACTCCCCCTCCCCCCTTATCCCACCACTCACTACCCACCCAGCCACTTATCCCCCCACCCTCCCCCTCCCCCCTTTCCCCCACTCCCCCCGACCTCACCGCGAATTGCAACAGCCGTTCCCCGTGAGGTCAGCGAACACATGTAAAGCGAGTGTGTGTTTGGACAAAAGCCTTGTTTTGCATGTCAGCGATCGAGGAACTGTGTCGGATCTGGAAAAGTTGTTAACTGCGTGTTACTACCATTCCGTTCCATTTATCGCCTTGTTTGCATAGAGTAGACAGAGAGAAAAAAAAAGGGGGGGGGGGTTGGGAAAAGGGGGGAGGGGGGGGAGGGGAAAATTGAAAGGGGGGGGGGTTAAAAATAGAAAAAAGAGGGGGGGGGGAAAAAAGGGGAGTGGGAAAAAGAGAGAGGGAGTGGGAGAAAGAGAGGGGGGAAGGGAAAAAGGGGAGGGGGGGGGGGGGGGGGAAAAATTGAGAGGGGGAGGGGGAAAAAATTAGAGAGGGGGGGAAAAAAGAGAGAGGGAGTGGGAAAAAGGAGAGAGGGGGGGAAAAAGGAAAAGGGGGGGAAAAATTTTTGGGGAAAAAAATTTTAAAAATAAAAATTAAAAATAAATTGGGAAAAAAAAAAAAAATTGGGGGATAAAGGGGGGGGGGTTTAAAAAAAAAAAATAAAAAAAAAAAAAAATAAAAAATATAAAAAAAAAATAAAAAATAAAATAAAAAAAATTTAAATTTTTTTTAAATATATATATATATATATATATATATATATATATATATATATATATATATATAAGATACGTACCTGCTTTAAGCTCCTCCCCCATCAGGATACCAGTTAGTGTTTTCCTGTACTTTGCGCGCCCGGTTATAGAACGCGATCTCCATATACGGCAAGTCCGGTTTCACGGCGGCCGCGCAGACACACGACACGATCCAGTATACGCCTTAATTAAAAGAAAAAAAAAATTATCCGGTTCCACTAAACGCCTTAAATAAAAAGAAAAATAAACGGGAAAAAAATAAACGTATTTAGTACACTCCGGATTCAGCAACGTCGTTCTGTTTCTGTTCCAGGTTTTTTTTTTCTCTCGTCCGCTTCTCGTGATGAATCGTTATCGTTTTGTCGTTTCCATTAGCTAGTTCCGTTTATTATTGTTTTTCTTTTTTCTTATTTTTTTAGTGGTCTTATTTTTTCTTTTTGTAGGTGTGATAAAGGGAGAAAAGGGGAAAAGAGATGGGGGGGGGGAAGGAAAAAAGGGGAGGGAAAAAGGGAGAGAAAAGGGGGGGGGGGGAAAAATTTAAAGGGAAAAAGAGTAAAAGAGAGACATTTTGACAGACAGACAAGCGGAAAGAGAGCAAACAGACAGACAGCTAGATAGACACAGAGACAAATAGGCGAAGAGAAAAGGAAATAGAGAGGAAGAGTAAACGAACAAACATTTTCCCCTTTTTTTCCCCATTTTTTCGGACAGGAAGTCGCCCCCCCCCCCTTTTCCCCCCCCCTCCCTTCCCCCCCCCTTTCCCCCCTCCCCCCCCCCTTCTTCCCCCCCCCCCCTTCCCTCCCCTTTCCCCCCCTTCCCCCCCCCCCCCCTTTTCCCCCCCCCTCCCTTCCTCTCCCTCCTTCCCCCCCTTTCCCCCCTTTCCCCCCTTCCCTTCCCCCCTTTCCCTCCCCCCCTTTCCCCCCCCCCCCCCTTTCCCCCCCCCCCCCCCACATTCCCTCCCTCCCTCCCCCCCCCCTTCCCCCTCCCCCCTTTTTTCCCCCCTCCCTACCCCTTGCCCTACTATTTTTGGCCTGACGTAGCACTCCCTCGACCATATAAAAAAAGGCCCCAAAAATCCCATTTGTAGGTCACAATTAACCCACAGACAAAGACAAAAGAAAAAGTACCTGTCTCCCCCCCCCACCCCTCCCCATCCCCACCCCTTTTTCCCCCCGGCCCAAACCCCTTTTGCCGGTCATCCTTTTTTCCCGGTCATGTTTTGGGTTTTGTTTCCCCTTTTAATTTTTCTGTCTGTCATGTTATTTTTTGGGGGTTTTCTATTCATCTATTTGTCTATCGGTCTATCTATCTCTGTGTCACGCGTTGAGAGGCGTCGGTTTCATAGCAGAACAATCAAAATTTCTTGAAGATGAAGAGTGGTTACTTTTGCCTCTGAAAGCTGAAGAAAAAAAAAGATATTATAGATTTTGAGAGTCAACGTTTATAGAAGAAATTGCGAACGTTCACTCTGGCCATTTGTTTGTTTTAGTCGTTGTTCATTTCGGGGAAATATCTTGGCGTTGAAAAAAAAAAAAGTTTTCCTCGCTCTGGGGGAAAGTTTTTTTGGTTTTGCCATACATTTATATATTTTTGTGTGTGTGTTTTTTGTGTGTGTGTGTTGTTTTTTTTTTCCTTTTTCTCTCTCTCCATCCATTTTTTTTTTCATCTCATCTCCCATCCTTCCCTTCTCTCTCCCATCCCCACACCCCCTTCCCCCCCACTTTATATAAATCCTTATACATATCACATTAACCTAAATTCCCCCCATTCCCCCAACCCCCCCCCTCACCCCCCCCCCCCCCGCCCCACCCCGGCAAACCACGATCATAAAAACAGAATCTATTGTTTTTTCCCCCCAAACCGTGTTAAAAACCCCTTTCCCCCTTTTCCTTTTTGGTCACAGGGAAAAGGGGGGACCTCCCTTTTTTTTCTTCTGCCCCTCCCCCCTTTTTTTCCCCCTCTTCTTCCTCCTCCTTCTTGTTCGTCTTCGTCTTCGTTTTCCCCTCCTTTTTTCCTTTTTTTTTCCTTTTTTTTCTTTCTTTTCTTTTCCCCCTTTTTTTCTTTTCCTTTTTTCCCCTCCTTTTCTTTTTCCCCCCTTCTTTTCTCTTTTTTCTTTTCCCTTTCCCCCCTTTTTCCCTCCTTCTTTTTTTTTTTTCTATTTCTTTCCCCCCTTTCCCCTTTTTTTCCCCTTTTTTTTTCCCCCTTTTTCTTTTTCCCCTTCCCCTTTTTCCCCTCTTCTAATCATTTTTATTTTCTTTTTTTCATCTACATTCATCTTCATGTTTTTTTTCTTCCTTCTCCTCTTTTCATCATCTTTCCATAATCTTCATCTTCTCTTCTTTTCTTTTCCTCTTTCAATTTCTTCTCTTCTATTTTCCTTCTTCTTCTTGGTGTTATTATTATTGTTATCAAAAAGATTTTTTTTTTGTAAAGCATGTAAATGAACTCACTGACCATTCAGTATGTCTTTAATTAATTTGGATAAAAACAGGCCTAGCGTTATCAAATTCACTATGGCCAATTTAACATTTCACTCTTATCCGATTAAGATTGTGAATCTGTTGTTTTTTCTTTCTTTCTTTCTTTTTTTTTTTTTTATCTATTCCCAGAAGCAAAATCTACCACTTTCTGGTTAATTAAGAAAGTGAAAAATGGTCAACATCACAGACAGAGTGGGAACTATAATTCAGAAACGATTTCAAGTGAATATTATTTCTGAACTGGAAGTGATTAACCTTTTTTTTAACAAGAAAGATGGAAGAGGAACACAAATATTAATAATTGAGGGAGATTAGATATAAGAACTTGAACAAGAGAAGAAGAAAAGAAAAAAAGGGGGGGAAAAAGGGGAAGAGAGAGAGAGAGAGAGAGAGAGAGAGGGGAGAGAGAGAGAGAGAGAGAGAGAGAGAGAGAGAGAAAAAGGGGGAAGAGAAAGAGAGAGAAGAAGCCAAAACCCCAAAAAGGGAAAAAAAAAAAAAAACACGAACAACAACACGAACAACAAAAACAACAACAACAACAAAAAATGGTTGTCTGGAAAAAAGGAAATTGCCGGTGGCTGAACACACGGGGCCGAGTCGCAGATTGGGGTCTGATCGGAACGCCTTAACCGGCCGGAAATTGGGTATTTATAGATACACTGACTTAGAGTGAAAATAGAATGATTAAAAAGAAGTTGAGAGAAATAAAGAAATTTTAATGAAAAATTAAAACATGGAAAATATGATGAATAAAAAACGAGGAAAATAAAATGAGGAAAAATATAGACATTTGATATTTTTTATGCAATGGATATCACTAATCTAAATGATTTTTTAAATATGAAGGGAAGTCAGATAGATTTTTTTTTCATATTTGTGGAAGAATGTTTTAAAATCGACGGAAATTTAATATATTTTTTTCATCGAGGGAATAGATAGCATATCTTTGTAAAAGGAAAAATGTGTTAATGAATTTTTAAAAAATAGAAAGAAGACGAATAAATTTATCAAAAAATATTAAAGAATGTATAAACAAAAGAAAAATTATATAAACGTAAATATATGCACGCACACACACACACACACACACACACACACACACACACACACACACACACACACACACACACACACACACACACACACACACACACACACTCTTATATTTATGTGTATGTGTGTGTATGTATGCGAGTGTACGTATGTGCGTGATTAAAAAAAAAATGGAAGACATGAGATGCAAGCATTTTTGTGCCTTATCAATTCATTCATTTATGAGTCATATTATCTATCTATTATCTATTCAAGACGTCAAGTTCACTTAGTAACAAAATATCCTATGGACTCGAGGGCGAAAGAAAATTAGTCTAATTCAGTATGCAAATAACTCGGCTCCTGTTTTGTTTACTTTCAACATGCTTTCCAAATACGTATTAACCTCTACTTTGCTTTCTTTTTAATTATGCATTCATTTTTTTCTTTCGTTTTAGTGAAATGATGTGGGTGGATCTTTTAGATTTTAATTTTTTTTTTTTTTTTTTTTTTTTTTTCCCTTTTTTCTTTTTATCTTTTTTCCCTTTTTTTCTTTTTTTTTTCTTTTTTTCTTTTTTCCTTTTTTTCTTTTTCTTTTTTTCTTTTTTTCTTTTTTTCTATTTCTCTCTCTCTCTCTCTCTCTCTCTCTCTCTCTCTCTCTCTCTCTCTCTCTCTCTCTCTCTCTCTCTCTCTCTCGCTATTTTTTTTTTTTTTTTTTTTTTTTTCTCTCTATCTTTTTCTTTTATTTTTTCTCTCTCTTTCTCTCTCTCTCTCTCTCTCTCTCTCTCTCTCTCTCTCTCTCTCTCTCTCTCTCTCTCTCTATCTATCTATCTTTCTATCTATCTATCTCTGTTGCTATCAGTCTCCCGCTCTTTTTCTCATGATTTTCTCATAATTTATCTTTCCCTTTTCCCGAAAACAACAACAACAACAACAACAAAATCAACCCAACGCTTGAGAAAAAATAATAATAAAAAAAAAAAATAAAAAATCTTCAAGGCCTCGTCCGGATCATTAGTTTGGCCTTGATTTCGGCTTCGTTTTTTTCCCGCAAAACATCAAATACTGCATCCTCTTGGCAGCTCCTCCTCCCTGTCACTCTCTGTCGTTACTTTTATGTACGGTTTTTATTTTTAATTTTTTATTTTCTTTTCTTTTTTGTAGTTTATCTTTTTTTCTCTCTTTTTCTTTCTTCTTATTTTTCTTCTTTTTTATTTCTTTTTAAATTTTGGGTCTGGTTTTTTTTTCTTTTTTCTTTTTCAAATTTTTTTTTTTTATGTTTTCCCTTTTTTTTGTATTTCTCCTTCATCTCCTTTTTTATTCATCTCCTTTTTTCTCCTTCTCTTTCTTTTTCTTTTTATTTTTATTTATTTATTGTTAGTATTACTATTACTATTATTATTATTATTATTATTATTATTATTATTATTATTATTATTATTATTATTATTATTATTATTATTATTATTATTATTATTTTTTTTGTTTTTTTTTTTTTTTTTTTTTTTTTTTTTTTTTGCTTTATTATTATTATTTTTTTATTATTTTTATTATTTTTTTTTATTGTTATTATTATTATTTATTTTATTATTTTTTTTATTAATTAAAAAGTTTGTCCCCAAACCAAAGCCAAAACCCTAAACCCACCCTCCCCACAGCCCCATGTAACACCATACACCACACACGCAACACCATACACCACACTTGCAACACCACACACGCAACACCATACACCACACACGCAACACCATACACCCCCAAAACCAAAACCCCAAAACCCAAAACCAAAACCCCCAACCAAACCCTACACCACACAGCAACACCTAAACCACCAAACCCTTGCAAACCTTTCCCCCCCCAGCCCCTCCCCCCATTAAAAAATAAAATAACCCCCAAAAGAACCCAAAACCCCCAAGCCCCCCCCAAGAACCCTAACCCCAAAGGAAAATAAAAAAAAATTTTTAAACTTTTTTCCCCTCCCCCCCCCCTCCCCCCCCCCCTCCCCCCCCTCCTCCCCAAAACCCCCCCTTTTTTAAAAATTTTTAACCCCCAAGAAAAATTTTAAAAATTTTTTTTCCCCCCCCAAACCCTGAAAAATTTAAAAAGGAACCCTTTTAACCCCCCCCTCCCCCCGCCCCCCACCCAAACCTCCCCCCCCAAAAAAAGAACCCAAAACCCAACCCCCCCTTTAACCCAAAACCCTTCCCCCCAAATTTTTAAAAGGAAACCTTTTCCCCCCCCCCTTTTTTTCCCCGCCCCCCCCCAAGCAAAATAAACTCCCCCATTCCCCCACCCAAAAAACCCCCAAAATTCAACCAACCCCCGTCCCAAACCCAAAACCCCAAACCACGAAAATTTTAACCCAAAAAACCCCCCCCCCCCCCTTTCCCCCGAAATTTTAAAAAGAAAATTTTTTAAAAAGCCCCTCCCCCCCCACCTTTAAAAACGAAAAATTTTTCCCAAACGTTTCCCCCCTTTCCTTTTCTTTCCCACCTTCATAAAAACTTTTGCCCCCCCTTTTTTTTTTGTTTTTGGTTTTTTTTTTTTTCTCTCTCTCTCTCTCTCTCTCTCTCTCTCTCTCTTTCTCTCTCTCTCTCTCTCTCTCTCTCTCTCTCTCTCTCTCTCTCCTCTTTTTTCATTTTTTCCCTTTTCTTTTTTTTTCCCCCCCCCCCTTTTCCCCCCTTTCCCCCCCCCCTTTTCCTTTCCCCCCTTTTTCTCCCCTCTTTCCCCCCCTTTCCCTTTTCCCTTTTTTTCCTCTCCCCTTTCCCCCCCCTTTTTCCCCCCTTTTTTTCCCCCTTTTTCCTTAAAACCCCGATTTTCAATTTTTTAAACCCTTTTTTTCCCCCTCTTCCCCTCCGCCCCAAATTCAATTTTTAACCCCTCCCCTCCAAATTTTTAAAAAAAAACCCCCCTTTCCAATTTTCCCCCAAACCCTTCGAAAACAATTCCCCCCCTTTTTTTCCCGGGAAAAATTTTTTTTTTAAAGGGTTTTGTCCCCCTCTTTCCCCCTATTTTAAAATATGGGGTTTTTATTTTAAAGGGGGGTTTTTTTTTTTTTTTTTTATTAAAAGTGGGTTTTTTTGTTTTTGTATTTGTTTTTGTTTGTTTTGTTTTGTTTTTTTTTTTTTCTTCTTTCTTTCTTTTTTTTTTCCCTTCCCCCCTTTCTTTTTTCTTTCCCCTTTTTCTCCCCCTTTTCCCCCTTTTTCCCTTCCCCCCCCTTCCCCCTTCCCTTTTTTTCCCTCCCCCTTTTCCCTTTTTTAAAAAACCCGGTTTCCAATTTTTCTTTTTCTTTTGGCCCCGGTTTTTCTGCCCCGGGCGTGGGTTTTAAATTGGGGGGAAAGGCCTTTAAATTTAAATCCAACAATTATTTCCAAATGGGGGTTTCAAGGCCTTGCACCCCATAAATTTTGGGGGGGGGAAATATTTTTTTTTTTGTTTTAATTTTTTTTTTATTTTATTTTATTTTTTTTTTTATTATTTTTTTTTTTTAAAATAATTTTTTTTAAAAAAATATTTTTTTTTTAATAAAAAAATTTTTTATAAAAAATTTAAATTTAAAAAATATTTTTTTTTTTTTTATTTTTTATATTTTTAAATTAAAATAAACATAATTACATATTTTTTACAAAAAAATAATATATATATATATATATATATATATATATATATATATATACATATACATACATATATATACATATATATACATATATATATATATATATATATATATATATATATATATATATATATATATATATATATATTATATACATATATACATACATACATCATACAGATACACATATTTATGTACATAGAAACACATACACACACGTACATCCCTCCATTCATTCATTCATTTATTCATCCGTCCATTCCTATATACTTACGTACATAACTACACAAATACATACATGCATACATACATACATACATACATACATACATACATACATACATACATACATGCACACATACATACACACATACACATACATTCTTACATACATACATACATGCATATGCATTCAACCTAGTGATGGTCCAACATTCGGGGATACGAACGTGAATATTCAGTCTAGAGAATAAACACCATTTTTTCCTTTTTTTTTTTTTTGTACCAGTCAATTTCAAATGTAAAAGTTTCATCCACAGAAAACCGAACGGCCAAATTCCCATCAATTTCCTATATAACGCGGGATGGTAAAAAAAAAAAAAAAAAAAAAAAAAAAAACGAAATCTGTCATTAGGCAAAAAACATATGAAATAAATCCCACATTTTCTGAAAATCTGGCAACACTGCGGAGAGGAACATGATGCAGCGAACTTCAGCCTCGACTGGCAACACTTGTCTTGAAAAATTCGTTCGGTTTGTGCTTTTTTTAACGCATTTATTTGATGTTTTGGAAGGTGGATGAGTGAATTCCATTATCGGAATGTATTTGTTCGCAAAATATTCGCTTGACAGAGAAAGGCAAAATGCGAATTCACATGCCAGAAGGTGTGCGAATTGGGGATAATTCGGACCATTGCTAATTCGTGCATGGCATACACGTGGCCATCCATGCATTCTTTCATCCATTCATTCATCCA
>NC_091567.1:2894891-2902391 GCF_042767895.1 Penaeus vannamei
CAAGAGAGATTTGAACACCATGAATTGAACAAAATGATTTGAACATCATGATTTGAACACCATAATTCGAACATCATGATTCGGACATCATGATTTGGACACCATAATTCGAATACCATGATTTGAACGCCATGATTTGAACACCATGATTTGAACACCATGAATTGAACATCATGATACGGGCACCATGAGTTGAACATCATGATTCGGACACCATGATTCGAACACCATGATTTGAACACCATGATTTGAACACCATGACTTGAACACCATGATTTGGACACCATGATTTGAACGCCATGATTCGAACACCATGATTTGAACACCGTGATTCGAACATGATTTTAAACACCGTGATTCAAACATGATTTAAACATAATTTGAACACCATGACTTAAACACCATGATTCGAACACCATAATTCGAACACCATGATCTGAACACTATGCTACGTTGGTGAATGAAAAGGGAGGTGAAAGCGTGACCTCTCGAGAGACCCGTGACCCAGCTGCCGAGGCGGGGCGGTGACCTGCTCTGTTCTGTTCTGCGTCTGTTCTCGTTCTCTCCTGGCCTACCTGGTCTGGCTGTGGAGACGTCTGTTCATCCAGCTGTTCCTTGGGAGGCGTCTGCTTGCTTGGCCGAAGAAGCGTCGAAGGAGAAAGCTGAGTCGACACGTGCGTCCGCTGAGGGAAGGAAGGAAGGCAGCTGCTAGGACCTGCTTCAAAAAACAAACAAACAAACGAAAAAAACAATAAGATAAATAAATTAATAATTAAATCATTTATTACAATTAAATTTCTTTTAACAAATATATATACAAGAGATCTTTTAACAACGTTCTTTATATGACTGTGCTGCAGTTTGGTAAAAAGACACTAGAGTAATAGTTACCTATTTTACACTCGATTTTTCACAAAATACAAGTAATCTATTGTTTAGATTCGAAGGGAAAACCATCCGGCTTGACAAACACCATGATTCGAACGCCTGTCTTTAGCGACTCTGCCCTGTCTCTTTGTGTCTCATTAACTGCATTTTGTCTTCTCCTTTTCTTTGTGTCATTTCCCGATTCTTTAACCATAAGAGAAGCTAAAGGATAAAAGGTGACAGTGTTAAAGCAAATGAAAAGTGATAAGGCCAAATCGGAGGAACACTTGTGATTAGAAAGTTTCCTAATTCCGGATAAGAGATATTTTCCTCGGGACGGTTTTCTTAATTCTGCCGCTGCAACTTTTTGACTCTTGCAAGCTACCTTTTCGCGAAGGCAGCGGAGGGCGTGGACTCCAAGGACAGTAAGGGTGAGAGGCGCCGGGAGAGAGAGAGAGACAGGTAGAGATAGAGAGCGAGAGACAAGAGGGAGGGAAAGGGAGAGGGAGAGAATGGGAAGGGAGGAAGGGAGAGAGAGAGGGAAAAGCAGAGACACAGAGAAGGAAATAAAGAGACAAGAGACAGACAGACAAACACACACACAAACAAGACGCACACACGCAAAGACCACTTCAGGCGAGGGCTAAAAGGCTAATTGCAACGCCAAAAATTCCGAAAGTACACGAAAATACTGGATGAAAAAAATAATAAAAGCATTTACCTAATGATCCCCTCTCCTTTTTGCCAGATAATTCTCTCATAATATTAGTTTTAAAAAAGGATTGTAATCAGATTAATATAAATACGCATCAGCCATACATTTTTTTTAAATTGAAGATAGATTCAAAATATATACCTATATTGTTGACCCTATCTGGTAAACAAGTTTTTTTTGGGGGGCGCCCCTTTATAATCCGGATTATGGGACCACAGAACCATGGTCCATAAATAAACAAATAGGCAGACAGGTAGACAGGTGAATACATGGATGTGTTTCTATATGGATAGATATATGGATAAATAGATGAATAAATTAGCCAGTCAAGACAATGAGTGATTAGAAGGAAGTGGATATCAATAAATATGAAAATTGACAAATGAACAAAG
Organism: Penaeus vannamei; assembly: GCF_042767895.1. Classification (NCBI taxonomy): domain Eukaryota; kingdom Metazoa; phylum Arthropoda; class Malacostraca; order Decapoda; family Penaeidae; genus Penaeus; species Penaeus vannamei. The sequence goes on from NC_091567.1 coordinate 2,896,866, forward strand.
GAAATTGAAGAGAGATTAGTAGATGTACCAGTGATAAGTAAATAAACAGCCAAAGATAACACATGAGGCGATGAACAGCCAAGGATAACAGGAGTCAATGAACAGCCAAGGATAACACATGAGTCAATGAACAGCCAAGGATAACACATGAGGCGATGAACAGCCAAGGATAACAAGAGTCAATGAACAGACAAGGATAACAAGAGTCAATGAACAGACAAGGATAACACATGAGGCGATGAACAGACAAGGATAACACATGAGGCGATGAACAGACAAGGATAACACATGAGGCGATGAACAGCCAAGGATAACAAGAGTCAATGAACAGACAAGGATAACAAGAGTCAATGAACAGACAAGGATAACAAGAGTCAATGAACAGACAAGGATAACAAGAGTCAATGAACAGCCAAGGATAACAAGAATCAGTGAACAGCCAAGGATAACACACGAGGCACTGAACAGACTCGGGCCAAACGACAAACGACAAACCACAGCCACGACCTCCATTCTCACGCACAGACGAGACCCCGTGATCTGCATTATGTCAAAGCGCGTCCTGTATGGCGCTGTGGCACTCCATGGCACTCTTAGTTCTTGTGGCCCTTTCCCTTCCCTCGGTTTTGTCGGCGCGGCTCCGGGGGGGGGGGGGGTAGGGGGGTGGGGGGTTGGTGCCAGGGGGAGTGGGTAGAGGGGAGGGAGGTGGGGGGGTTGGTGGAATGGGTAGGGAGGGTAGGGGTTGGTGGCGATGGCGTGGGTAGAGGGGAGGGAGGTAGGGGACTGGTGGAAGGGGTAGGGAGGTGGGGGGTTGGTGGCAGGGGGAGTGGGTAGAGGGGAGGGAGGAGGGGGTTTGGTGGAAGGAGTAGGGAGGGTAAGTGTTGGTGACAGGGGGAGTGGGTAGAGGGGAGGGAGGTAGGGGGGTGTAGAAGGGTTAGGAAGGGTAATGGTAATGGAAAGGGTAGGGGCGAAGGGGGGGGGTAAGGGGTGATGTTCTGAAGGGTATGGAGGAAAGGTTGGGGGTTAGAGATAGAAGTAGATGTAGGGGGAGTAGAGGATAAAGTGGTACGAAGGTAGGAGTAAGGAGTAGAGGATAAGAAAAGTGGAGTACAGGGAAGGACTGGTAGGGGGCAGAGTGGGGTCTGACGACGGCCGGTAGGGGGGTGGGTAGAGGGTTGAGGGTGCGGGGCAAGGTCAAGGGTAGGCGGGGGTGGGGGGTTGGGGGGGTTGGGGGGTTGGTGCCTTTGTGTGGCCAAGAAACCCGGACACACGAGGCGGAGTTTCCACGTCTTGCTTGTCTTTGTGCCGCGGAGTGTGCGTGTGCGCGTGTGTGCGTGTGTGCGTGTGTGCATGCGAGTGAGTTTGGGGAGTTAGATTTTTGTACCCTTTTCTCCTACAAATGCGTCTCTCTCTTACGTACACGCTCGTACATCCATTTTCTTCGTTGGTTTATGACCCTTTTTTTACTTCTTCTTTTTCTCTCTCTATGGACTTTTATTGTGTGCGAGAGTGCGAGTATGTCCGGTTTGTTGTGAATTTCCTTTTGTGCGGAAATACATAAAAGCGGCATTTTGCTGGCGCTGCTTCAGTCACACCCGGATGAAATGGCAAAGCAGAGGGCTACCGCTTCATCACAGTCTGCTTGACAACTCTCTGAAACACTTCTTGACAGCTCCGTAACATCCCCTGACAGCTGTGATGCATCCTTTTGACAGCGCGGGGAGAATGCAACACAGGCGGCCGGCCGTGTGCGCGCCTGTGTGTGTGTATGTGTGTATTTCCCAGAGGTTTATTCAGCAGTCTTTCTTGCGAAGTCTAATGCGAATCTCTCTTTTTATTCCTTTTCTCTGCAGGACGGAATGCAAGATGCCTGATAGAGGGACGGCGAGAAGGGGGGGACTTCGTGAAACCTCAGCTTTATCTCCTTCTCGTTGAGCTTCCTGTCTCTTATTCATTTCTATTCGTTTATATTCATTCTCCCTCTTTTTTTTTCCCTGGAAGTGAGAACCCGGGTAGATCGAGGGTCGGATGGCGCTTCCTCCGTGCGCGGTCGAATAACTTTTTACATTTATACATCAATCTTTTATACATTTACAGGGGCAGCCTCCGATCTATGTCCAACAGCCTTATCTATTTCCGTTATCTATTCCGTTATCTGAGAGCGATGTCAAGAACGATATCGGGATAACTGGATATTGTTTTCTTGTGTCTTCCCCAGTGGACGAGCCTACAATAGTGACCATCAATATGATGTTCAGAAGTATACAAACTATTGATGATGTTAAGATGGTAAGGCGGTTTTCACCCACAGCAACATCACCTTTTTTTGAATTTTGTCAATCTATTTACTGAACTTAACACTTAGCCATAGATAACTACAACCCCTTAAGAGTTTGTCTCCTTGTGTAGAAAGTAACATGTCTTGGTATTTGATCTCTACAGTAATAACCCGCCAGTGGGGCCTAGCTTGCACGGGGGGAGGGGAGAGCGGGGGCGGGGGAGGGGTGAGAAGAGGGGAGAGGGAGGGAGGGGGGGGGAGGGACAGGCGGTGGCGGGACGGTTCACGCCCATCGGTGAGGTACGTCTTTTTTGTCGAAGCGGCCCTCTTCCTCTTCTTCCCTCTTTTCTTCCTCTTCTCTCTCTTCTGCGACGGTAGGGTCTGCGCTCTGGGGAGAGTCCTCATCAGTGGGCGTCTGTCGGGGAGGGGGAGGGTGGGTGGGGAAGGAGAGGGGGGGGAGTAGAGGGGATGAAGGGGAGGGGCAAGGTTTATAGAATACCTCGTTTATAGACCTTGTTTGGAGGTGGAGGGAGAGGAGGGGTTTGGGAGAAGCCCCCTCCCCTCCCTTCCTTCCTTCCTCTGTCTCTTCCCCTCCTTCCCTCCCTCTCTTCCTTCCTTTCTTCCTCCCTCCTAATCCCATCTTTCCCCTCGAACTGGATAAAAAAAAAAATATATATAAAAAAAAAACACTTTGCACACTTAAGGGACACTTTAAACCCGTGACCGAGACTCGTGTTCCTCGGTCTGGCGATGAGGTCGCTTCGGTCTCATAGGTCATAGCGGTCTGTTCGTCTGTCTGTCTGTCTGTCTGTCCTTGCCAGTCGACCTGCAGCTCTCTCCTGAGTTGTCTTCTATTCCCTTCATCATTCCCTTCTCTACTTCTTCGCCGTCCCGCGTCCTCCCCGTCATCACTCATCTTCGTCTCTCCTCTTTTATTGTCCCTCCCCCTTTTCCTTTGCTTTGTTTGTTTCTTTGCCTGAAGTTGTGGCTAATAGCGGTTTTTTTCTTAGATACGTTATGCATATGCGGAGGGGAGTGTGTATATACTTATGTACATACATACATACAAGCTTATATGCACACATATATATATATATATATATATATATATATATATATATATATATATATATATATATATATATATATATATATATATATTATGCCACACATGGACATTTACACACACACACGCGCGCACACACGCACACACACACACACACACACACACACACACACACACACACACACACACACACACACACACACACACACACACACACACACACACACACACACACACACACACACATACACACACACATACACACACACACACACACACACACACACACACACACACACACACACACACACACACACACACACATACACACACACACACACACACACACACACACACACACACACACACATACACACAAACGTACATGTGTGTGTATGTATATTTGTATATGTTTATCCGCGTGTGCATATATAGACGCCATTTTAGATTACGGAAGACTCGTATCGGTCATCGTTTGTTTACAAGACCGACCTCGCACATCCGGTTTACGTACTCGCTTTTTTTTCGTGTATTTTCGTTGATATATTAATATTTTAAGACCATTGGAGAGTTTAAGTGGTCTAGATTTTTTTCTTTTTCTTTTTTTTTTTGGGGGGGGGTGTAGTTTAGATACCATTTTTCTTTTCTTTTTTTCCTTTTATGGTACACTTCACCGTTTTGTGTCTCGGTCGCTCGCGTGTGACCCCAGAGGACAGGGCCATGTCTCGGAGCATTTGCACTCTTCAGCAATTTCCTCACTCAGACCATTTCACAGTCAGTCGTGTCGTTCCGCCGAGAGTGATCCGCGGACCTTGGCTACACTGTGTTCATTCAAAGTGTACCATCTTGTCCCTATTCAGTGTATCACTATTGCTGCCGTTTTATTCTGCATCGAAGGCACTGGGCGTGGCACTACTGTACCCTTAGTTAAGATAAAGAAAGCGCTATGGTTTAGGATATAGTATGCGTTATAGTATATCTGTATATATAATCGTGAACATCTGTTATATATATATATATATATATATATATATATATATATATATATATATATATATATATATATATATATACATAAGTTCGCATAACTAATCAGTAATCTGCGCAGCTGCTTCCAAAGTCTTTGACATTTGAGATTACATTACTGTACACATTCTTAAACATCTTGCTGAAAACACACTAAAGGTGCTGTCACACTAGCACTTTTTCCGTCAATTTTTTTTTACTATTTCTGAAATTTTGTCCATTTTTGAGCGAATTGTCGATTTTCCAGTCAGACGATAATGATCGTCAGAAAACCTTATCGTCAACTTTTTCAGCCAAACATAGTCAAATCAAGAGTTATATTCGAGAATGTTTGTATTTATGTTAAATAAAATTGTCAAAAAAATGACGGAAAAAGTGCTAGTGTGACACGGCCTTTAGAATAGGCCACACACACCCAAAGTACACCCGCGCGCCGAGGTGAGGCGGACGCGACGCCGCAGGGAGAGCCGCCGCCGACGAGCCAGGGCGAGGCGCAGACACATTTCACGTAGACTCGAGAGCCGCTTGGCCTTGAGAGCCGCTTGGCCTTGAGAGCCGCTTGGCCTTGGCTGGCCCTTGATTGCATTGCCTCCCCCTTTCGAGTCCGTGGGTCGCCGCCGCCCGACGCGCCAGGAACCCCCTCCAGGTACGACTCGAGGAATAGTTTGCTCAGAAGGGAAGAGGCGCGCGAGGGGGCGCTCTCCCCCCGATGGCTGCGGCGACGGGCGTGCGCGGGCTGAGGCGGCCTTGGCGCTTGTGCGGACACTTACACGTGGCTGTGCGTAGACTTGGCACACTGTCACAAATACATGTGTAGGAATGTATGGATGTGTGTCTGTGTATACATATATATGTATGTATATATGAACACATACACACACACACTCACACATATATGTGTGTGTGTTTGTGTGTGCGTGTATGTATGTATGCACGTACACAGATACACACATATAAGTATGTATATATATACATATATTTATAATATGTATATATATATATGTGTATTTATTTATATATTCTTACACTATTCATATTAGATTCAGACACAGTTATAACACTAATAGTACAGAGGAAACATAAGCCACAGACCATCTTCAACCCCTTTAAACTTTCACAAACAAACATACACATAAAACCGCGTTGATTTTTTGCT
>NC_091567.1:2922391-2924891 GCF_042767895.1 Penaeus vannamei
AGAAACAAATAGAAGTGAAGACAAGGTTTTAGAGATAGATAAATATGATTGGTATAAATAGAGATGTTTGCATGTGTCTGTGTGTATTGCATGTACATGTGTGCGTGCGCGTGTGTGTGTGCGTGTGCGTGTGTGTGTGTGTGTGTGTGTGTGTGTGTGTGTGTGTGTGTGTGTGCGTGCGTGCGTGCGTGCGTGCGTGCGTGCGTGCGTGCGTGTGTGTGTGTGTGTGTGTGTGTGTGTGTGTGTGTGTGTGTGTGTGTGTGTGTGTGAATGGACAACGTTTTCCCTTTTTTTCAACTTAATGTTCCATTAAGTTTTTCAACTTAATGGAACTGTTGCACAACTCCACTCGAGTGTTTTATCTCGATCATTTTTTTGCTAGATCAAAACGATGTGATTCATCGCCAAGACAAGTCTTTCGTGGGCTAAATTTCCTCCTTTTCACACACCCACGCCGCTCCCCCCACCCCCACCCCTCCCTCCACCCTCCCCTACTCCCATAGATTCCTTGCCCCTAAGCCATAGTCTCGGAACATCTCGCCACGATTGGTCTTCCCACCAATGTTTTATTTCTTTTTTCTTCGTTTCTTTGTCCCAGAAGCATCACATTCCTCTGTTCTCGTCCATTTTCTGTCTTTTCTTACCCCCAACTAAACTATTCTGTTAATAACTGTATGGTTTACTTTTTTTCGTGTCTTCTCTAAACTTCTTTTTAAAGCCATGTGATGTTGATGTAAATCCTTAAAGAATTGGTTTTCTCTTTTCCTAAGATATATATTCCAGATTTATTTTCATCCTTTTCTTTGCCTTCTTTACGTTTTGGAATTATCTCCCATCTCTCGTCTTTCGCAGTCTCTCTTTCTCCTATTCCCCTCTCCTCTCTTTCTCTCTTCCCCTTATTCTTCGCTCATGCTTTTATCCATTTTATCGTCTCCTCCCTCTACTCCTCCTTTCTACTACCTTCTCTTCCCCCTTTATTTATCTCCTTTTCCTCCACTTCCCCTTTTCCCATTTCCCTTAACCCTCTTCCCTTCTAATCCTTTTCTTTCTGCACTTCTCTGTCTCCCTTCTACGCCCCTTTCCCTCACCCCTTCTGCACTCTTTCCCCTTGCCCTTCTCTCTCTCCCATTCTATACTCTTTCCCTCTCTCTCCCCTCTCGTCTCCCTTTCTGCCCCCTTTCTCTCTCCCCTCGCCCTCCCGTCTCCCTTTCTCTCTCCCCTCTCCCTTTCTCCCCTCTTTCTCTCTCCCCTCGCCCTCTCGTCTCCCTTTCTCTCTCCCCTCTCCCTTCTCCCTTCTTTCTCTTTCCCCTCGTCCTCTCGTCTCCCTTTCTCTCTCCCCTCTCCCTTTCTCCCCTATTTCTCTCTCTCCTCGCCCTCCCGTCTCCCTTTCTCTCTTCCCTCTCCCTTTTTACCCCCTTTCTGTCTCCCCTCTCCCTTTCTTCCCCCTTTCTATCTCCCCTCGCCTTCCCGTCTCCCTTTCTCCCCCCTTTCTATCTCCCCTCGCCTTCCCGTCTCTCTATCTCTCTCCCCTCGCCCTCCCGTCTCCCTTTCTCCCCCTCTTTCTCTCTGCCCTCGCCCTCCCATCTCCCTTTCTCCCCCCTTTATCTCTCCCCTCGCCCCCTTTCTCGTCTCCCCTCGCCCTCCCATCTCCCTTTCTTTCTCCCCTCGCCCTCCCGTCTCCCTTTCTCGTCTCCCCTCGCCCTCCCGTCTCCCTTTCTACCCCCATTTCTCTCTCTCCCCTCGACCTCTCGTCTCCCCTCGCCCTCCCGTCTCCCTTTCTCGTCTCCCCTCGCCCTTCCCCGCCCTGCACAGTAGAGTAGGTCAGCAGGTGGCCCGTCTGGCTCAGGCCAAGACCCTTCCACGAGGACGGCACGAACATACTGCAGGCCATGGTAGAGTTTGTTTACTTTCTTCTCTTCGTGTGGAGCGGCCACGTGGTCAGGGATTCCAGGTGTGAGGCCCCAGCTGATCGTCCAGTTCATTTTGACCCTTATTCACCCTCGCCGCAAAACCCCTCGCAATCCCTGGCGACTTGGCGGTTTTTTCCCCGTTTTCTTTTTCCGTTTTCTTTCGGTGTTGTTGTTTTTTTATTGTTTTTTTGTGTTTTTTTTTCGTTTTTTTATTGTAAATATCTGTTGCTGCAACTAGAATAATTTGTGCGTGGAGATATATGTTGACAACCCCATCTCTGCATTTCCACCGCGATATTTGCAATACTTTCGACACTGACTGATGACCTTGCGACGGAGCCCGTGTTGCATATTTCACCCAGACTTCGCATCTTGCACTCGTGGTCACCGGTGGTCTTCGCTCTCACGCCCACACGCCCACACGCCCACATCTTTTCCCCCGTCTAATAAACATGGTTCTTCCTGTCATGCCAATATCAGACACTTTTCGTAACTTTTCTCTTATTTTGAAGTTCTTATTATTTGTTTTTTTTTTTGTTATTGTTTTCATTTTTATATTTTTTGTTGTTGTTATTGATGTTATTGTACCT
>NC_091567.1:2932391-2939891 GCF_042767895.1 Penaeus vannamei
TCCTTCCTCTTCCCTTATCCCCCTCCACCTCCCCTCTTACTCTCCCTCCTTCTCCCTTACTCCCCTCCCACCCCTTCCCTCCGTTAGCCATCCCCTCTTTCCCTCCCCTCACCTTCCCCTTCCCCCCTCCACCTCCTTCCCACCCCCTTCCTAACCCATTCCCCCTTCCCACCGCCCCTCCGTCACTTTCTTCCTTCCCTCCCTTTCCTATTCCCTCCCCCACACCTCTTTCTTAACATTCCACCTTCCACCCCCACCTACCCCCTCCCACCCCCATTCCACCACTATCCCTCACCTTCCCACCTACCCCCCATCCCCCTTTCCCCCACCATTCCTCCCATTCCCACCTACCTCCCTTCCTTCCCTCCCTTTCCTATTCCCCTCCCCCTCCCCCACACCTCTTTCTTAACATTCCACCTTCCACCCCCACCTACCCCCTCCCACCCCCCATTCCACCACTATCCCTCACCTTCCCCCACCTACCCCCCATCCCCCTTTCCCCCACCATCCCTCCCATTCCCACCTACCTCCCCCCATCCCCCTCTCCCCCACTATCTCTCCCCTTCCCTTCCACCCCCTTTCCCCCACCTTCCCACCTACCCCTCCCACCCCCGTTTCTCCCACCATCCCCCTCCCCTTACCACCTACCTCCCCCATCCCCCCTTTCCCCTTCACTATCCCTCCCCTTCTCCCCCACCTCCCTCACCTTCCCCCACCTACCACCCCATCCCCCATTCCCCCACCATCCCTCACCTTCCCACCTACCCCCTCCCACCCCCTTTCTCCCATCATCCCTCCCTTTCCCCCACCTACCCCCTCCCTTCCCCTTCCACCTACCCTCCCATCCCCCACTCCCTCACCATCCCTCCCCATTCCCACCTACCCCCTTCCCACCTACCCCCCATCCCCCATTCCCCCACCATCCCCCATTCCCCCCACCATCCCCCATTCCCCCACCATCCCCCATTCCCCCCACCATCCCTCCCCCTTCCTCCCCTTCCCCATCCCCCCATTCCCCCACCATCCCCCCCCCTTCCCACCTACCCCTCCCTTCCCACCTACCCCCTCCCATCCCCTTCCCCCTCCCCATTCCCCCTCCCCCCCCTTCCCGCGTGTACTGACCCGTGCGGCTTGACCTCCCTTCCAGACGGGTGGACGACGGAGGACCTCGTGTTCCTGTGGCGCGAGGGCGACCCGGTCCAGGTCACGAAGAACCTGCACCTCCCGCGCTTCACCCTCGAGAAGTTCTTCACCGACTACTGCAACAGCAAGACCAACACGGGTGAGTGTGGGTGGGTCTGTGGGCGTGCGGGTGGGCGTTTGGGCGGGTCTGTGGGCGATGCGGGTGGGCGGTTCTGTGGGCGTGTGGGAGGGCGGGCGGGCGTTTGGGCGGATCTGTGGGCGTGTTGTGGGCGTGTGGGCGGATCTGTGGGCGTGTGGGCGTGCGGGAGGTTGAAAAAAAGTTTTGTGTCTTGTATGAAGGTCGGCGCGTCCAAAGGGATGTCCTCAGAACCGCTTGTCTGACTTTTATCGAATGTTTATTATCAAATATTTATCAGACCGACTTTTATCGAATGTTTATTATTAAATATTTATCAAATATTTTGTCTGCAACAGGGTTATCGATGAAACTACGGTAATGCAGTCTATCACAGGATTGTAGTTCATTAAAGGGGATATATTTGTGTTTATGTTAAAGATGAAAGCGTAAATGAACTAAATGTGGCTCTTTATATGGCTTACAATGAATATTATTTGTATTACTTCGGCTTATGCTCTGGCTGTTGGAATATTAGTAATAGTAGTAGTAGTAGTATCAATATTTTTATCGTCATTGTTGTTATTATTATCTATATTATTATTATTGTTAGCATTATAATGACGTAATTGGTCTGAGAACACTTTTTGGACACGTATACCCATATTTGTTCATTTGTTCATATATTTATTCTTTTTTTTTGCGATTGATTAATCTGTTTGTAGTTGTAATACAGTGTAATAGGAACAGTATATTTTGAGTATAGTTCCGGCGTAAAATTTTAGTTAAAAAAAGAGTTGTAGCTTATCCAAAAATACTGATTTTTTTTCTTGACGTTCTTTGATACCAAATATGAATCCAATCTTGCAATCGTTTCAAGATGTATTGCATTATTGCCAGGAAACCAACATTTTCTTTTTTCTTTTTTTACGAAAGTTTTTTTTTTCTTTTTTTCTTATTTGATGTCAGAATTCGTGGACCAGATTCTTGCATTTTGGTTTTGTCTTTGAAATAATGGAAGGATAGACCATTAGAAATATGCCTTTGAGAAAAAAAAAGTCCAATTTAGTGATATTCAACGATATAATTGAGAAGAAAATCCAATTTAGTGATATCTAGCTATATAATTAACAAATCCTTGACCACAGGACCAGCGCCAGACCACCGCCTTCTTCCCCGAATGCTAACCCTCTCCTCTTCCTCTTCCTCCTCCTCCAGGCGAGTACTCCTGCCTCAAGGTGGACCTGCTGTTCAAGCGTGAGTTCTCCTACTACCTGCTCACCATCTACATCCCGTGCTGCATGCTGGTGATCGTCTCCTGGGTGTCCTTTTGGCTCGACCAGAATGCCGTCCCCGCCCGCGTGTCCTTGGGGGTCACCACGCTGCTCACCATGGCGACGCAGACCTCGGGGATCAACCAGTCCCTGCCGCCCGTCTCCTACACGAAGGTAAGGCGGGGGGAGGGTGGAAGGGGAAGGGGTGGGTTGGGGTAAGGGTAGGGGTAGGGGAGGGTAGGGGGGGATGGAAGGAGAGGGTTGGAAGGGGAAGGGGGACGCAGCCCTCGGGGATCACCCAGTCCCTGCCGCCCGTCTCCTACACGAAGGTACGGGGGTGTGGGGGAGGGGGGGGAAGGGGGGGGAAAGGGAAGGGATGGAGGGTTGGAAGGGGAAGGGGTTGGAAGGGGGGTGGAATGGAGAGGGGTGGGTTGGAGTGGGGAAGGGGGACGCAGACCTCGGGGATCAACCAGTCCCTGCCGCCCGTCTCCTACACGAAGGTACGGGGTGTGCGGGGGTCGGGCTGGGGTTGGGTAGGGGGAGGGGAAGGGGGGTTGGAATGGAGAGGGGGTGGGTTGGGGAAGGGGGACGCAGACCTCGAGGATCAACCAGTCCCTGCTGCCCGTCTCCTACACGAAGGTAGGGGTGTGGGGTCGGGTTGGGGTAAGGGTAGGGGAGGGTAGGGGGAGGGTGGTGGAAGGGGAGGGTTGGGTTTGGTGGGGAAGGGGGACGCAGACCTCGGGGATCAACCAGTCCCTGCCGCCCGTCTCCTACACGAAGGTACGGGGTGTGGGGGTGTGTGGGGTCGGGTTGGGGTAAAGGGGGGGGGTTGGAGGGTTGGGGGAAGGGGTTGGAAGGGGAAGGGGGTTGGAAGGGGAAGGGGGACACTGAACACCTCGGGGAGGGGGAGGGAGGGATGGAAGAGGAGGGGGAGGGAGGGATGGAGAAGGGAGGGGGAGGGAGGGATGGGGGGAGGGGGAGGAGGGATGGAAGAGGAGGGGAGGGGAGGGATGGAAGAGGAGGGAGGAGGGGAGGGATGGAAGAGGAGGGGAGGGAGGGATGGAAGAGGAGGGGAAGGAGGGATGGAAGGGGAGGGGTAGGGAAGGGGAAGGGAGGGGGAGGGTTGGAAGGGAGGGAGAGGGAGGGATGGAAGGGAAGGGGGAGGAGGGATGGAAGAGGAGGGGGGAGGGAGGGATGGAAGGGGAGGGGGTAGGGAGGGTTGGAAGGGAGGGGGGAGGGAGGGGATGGAGGGGGGAGGGAGGATAGAAGAGGGAGGGGGAAGGGGGATGGAAGGGGAGGGGGTAGGGAGGGTTGGAAGGGAGGGGGGGGAGGGATGGAAGGGGAAGGGGGAGGGAGGGATGGAAGGGGAAGGGGGAGGGAGGGATGGAAGGGTAGGGGTAGGGGCTGGAAAGAGGAGGGGGATGGGGGTAGAAAGGGGAGGAGAGGGGAATTTGTTTGTGGGTGAGTGGAGGGAGGGGGATTGTGTGTGTGTGTTGAATACTTATTTCAAGGCATTTGATGCACAATAATTTTACTCTCTAGCAAATCTCTAACGTAACTTTTCAACACAAAGATTCTTAATGCCCATTAGCAAAATCTTCAGTCTGTACGTTATTTTGTTATTATAAAACAATAATTTACAGTCATTCTCCCCAAAACACCGGAGATTATCATAATTATCGTCATTATGACATAGTTGTTAACATCATGATTGATATGATTAATAATGTCTTTATCTTATAAGTTTTTTACCATTATTAATGTGATTTATGATTATTATTATCATCATTATTATAATGTGCACACACGCGCACACGCACACACACACACACACACACACACACACACACACACACACACACACACACACACACACACACACACACACACACACACACACACACACTCACACTCACACTCACACTCACACTCACACTCACACTCACACTCACACACACACACACACACACACACACACACTCACACTCACACACACGGATATAGGCTTGTGTGTATACATGCATTCGGAAACACGCACACACACAGATCTAAGCATAGGCAAAGATTCCCCTGCTGTCCTTGTGTGCACTTCTTCCTACTTCTCCTCCCCTTTCCTTCCCCCTTCTTCTTCTTCTTGTTTTTCTCCTCCTCCTTCTTCTTCTCCTTCTCCTCCTCCTCCTCCTCCTCCTCCTCCTCCTCCTTCTCCTCCTCCTCCTTCTCCTCCTCCTCCTCCTCCTCCCCCTCCTCCTCCCCCCCTCCCCCTCCCCTCCCCTCCCCTCCCCCCCCCTCCCCTCCCCTCCCCCTCCCCCCTCCACCTCCTCCTCCCACCTCCTCCTCCTCCCCCCCCTCCACCTCCTCCTCCCTCTCCTACTCCTTCCCCTCCCCCTCCCCCTCCACCTCCTCCTCCCCCTCCACCTCCTCCTCCCTCCTCCCCCTCCCCTCCACCTCCTCCCCCCCTCCACCTCCTCCCCCCCTCCCACCTCCTCCTCCCCCCCTCCACCTCCTCCTCCCCCTCCACCTCCTCCTCCCCCTCCCCCTCCACCTCCTCCTCCCCCTCCCCCTCCTCCTCCTCCTCCCCCCTACCTCCTCCTCCCCCACCCACCTCCTCCCTCCCCCACCCACCTCCTCCCTCTCCCCACCCACCTCCCTCCCCCTCCCCCTCCCCCTCCCCTCCTCCTCCCCCACCCCTCCCCTTCCTCCCCCTCCCCCACCCAACTCCTTCCTCCCCTTCCTCCCCCTCCTCCTCCTGAGAGAGAGATCTGACGCGCCCCCCCGCCCGCAGGCCATCGACGTGTGGACGGGCGTGTGCCTGACGTTCGTGTTCGGCGCCCTGCTGGAGTTCGCCCTCGTCAACTACGCCTCGAGGTCCGACATGCACCGCGAGCAGATGAAGAAGCAGCGGCGCCAGTGGGAGTTCGAGCACCAGGCAGCTCTGGAGGCCGAGCACCTCGAGTCCGACGGCGCCACGACCTTCGCCATGGTGAGCCGAGGGGAGGGGGTGGAAGGCGGGGGTGGTAGGTGAAGGGGGGGAGCTAAGGTCAAAGGGGGGAATGGGGAGGGGGAGGAGGGAGCTAAGGTCAGAGGGGGAGGAGAAGGAGGGAGCTAAGGTCAGAGGGGGAGGGGGAGGTGGAGGAGGGAGCTAAGGTCAGGGGGGGAATGGGGAGGGGGAGGGGGAGGAGAGAGCTAAGGTCAAAGGGGGAGGGGGAGGGGGAGGAAGCAAGGTGGTAGATGAAGAAGGGACCTAAGGTCAGGGGGGGAAGGAGGGAGCTAAGGTCAGAGGGGGAGGGGGAGGAGGGACTAAGGTCAGAAAGGGAGGGCAGTTATATGAGAGGAGGTCATGTGTTTTGGCAGACAGGTTGCAGTTGGTTATTTCGTGAAACAATAAGTAGACAGCTAGGAAGTTATACGAAGGTGTCAAGCGAGGATAAACAAAGGGGAATGTTGATCCAGAATGTCAACATAGTTAGAACAAGTCAGAGCGGGCTGGTAAATAGCAGGCATAAGTCTCAGTGGTCTTGGGTTATACACATGTAGCAGTATGTTGCTAGTTCGGTAGAAAAGTGTAGATAGGGACAGATAGATGTATAGGTAGAAAGATAGATGGATATTTGTAATGACGGGTATAAGTATATGGTTATAGATATATATATTTGTAATGTGTAATTATAAAGATAAAAAAAGTAAGTAGATAGGTTTTAGGTATATATAGCGTATGATAAATATATTTATTAACCATACTTATATAATAAGTTATTACCAACATTTAAGATTAAAAAAAGAGATTTAGAATCAAAGATCCATCATATAATTACAAACGTGGCTGCCCAGCCCCAGTTGAAAAAAGTCTGCTTTTATATTTTTATGTTTGTAAGGGTACTTTTTTTGCTTAACCCTATCTTGTTTTGAAGGCGTTTGCCCAAGCTTCCATTGATATTGTGTTGCACTTTGACATATACTCACTGCACTATCTTCCCACTCTAACCCTTTTCCTGTGTTACCTGTATTCGTAGACGGGGACTAAATAATGCCCTTGTGATGTGTGCTAAACCTGCTAGATGTCCCTTTGTCCTTCCAGCATAGCGTCTGGGTCCTTATAATCCCGGAGTGTGGTGGCGTAGCATATGTAAACCTCTTTACCTTCAGCCTCTTTTGGTGTTCCGTTGCCGCTTGTGTGTGTTGTCGCTTCAGTTCTCCTTGCTGGTGTTCTAATGTGCTCTAAGTGTGGCTGTTTGCGTAATGTTTTGTTTTTGGATTGTGACTGTGAACCCCTTCTCTTTCTGTTCTTTTCTTTCTTTCTTTCTTCTTTTTTGTCTTGGTTTTGTGTGTGTGTGTGTTTGAGGGATGGGGTGTTGGTTGTTCTGTGTGATTCGTTTTTGGTAGTTTTTTTTCTGTGTGAAGGAGAGAGAGAGAGGCTGGTATATGATGAATTTAGTCAGACTTTTAGCAGCAGTACATGAAATTGCTCGAGTATTAACTATTCATTAAGGCTAGTAAGTGTTTTTTTTTCTTGTGGATAGTATTACTCACACTTTAGTAAAATTTGGATGGCAAGTAGGGATTGGTAATCGTGCTATTCTAAAATGTTCTAAGGATGTTTTATCACCTCTTCTCATTGATAGTATCTTCGCTTGTCTTGCGAAAAGGAACAGATTTTGTGATGTATTAATTTCAACTTCTTACCACATGTAAGAATAAGCCATTGCAATTCAGTGTGGGTATATTAGTCTCTTTGAATAAACTGATATGCAAATTTTAGAATTAGAATAGAAACCGACAGTTAGTGTTCATATATATGTATTTGGTTGAGTCAGACCGACGTATACACAGGATATAAATGGTCTTAGTCTGCAGGGTATAGTTATTTAAAGATTTAAGGCGAAAGCTAAAGAATAGTTGCGTCTAATGTCCCAACAACTATACTTATGGTGTTATGATAGACTGATTGGGAGTGTAAGTTGTGCGTTGTTG
>NC_091567.1:2949891-2952391 GCF_042767895.1 Penaeus vannamei
AGCCGTGACTTGTATACACTGTTACTTTAAGTATGACGAGTTTGCGTGACATCCGCTGCAACGTAGTGCTTTTTGTCACCTTGGCTGGGAAAGGTTCGTGTGCATCCATATAGATTCGTAAAGATTCGTCAATATTTCCTAATGTCGAGCACCTCAGCAGTAGAGTTTCTGTAAGGTCATTGTGTGTTAATCTACATTCTTGTGATCCTGCAACGCACTGACTGACAGGCTGGCTCCGGGTGGCGGAACGCGCGCTCTACACACGCTGGCGGGTGCCGGGCGGGGGATACGGGCGCAGTCAGCAGTCTTCTGGTTATAAAGTCCCGGAGATGCTGGACTGATGCCGTTCAGCTGGTCGGCAAAATACACACCATCTGCATAATACTACACAAGATCTCTCGTTCACTATAAAATGTTTATACCCTTGCTAATCACGGCGCGAAAGGCAGAAATCGTAGCATAATAGAGAGAGAATGATGAGCGTAAGAGTGAGAGACGAGTATCCCCGTGACCACCTGAGAGAGCCAGCTGTGCGAGGGTGCGCTCCGCCATCTGGCAAGCCTCAGTCCACGTCGGTGTCGAGCGGGAGCAGACAAGTTCAAAAATTCGGGTCGCTATTTCATGCACTTTTGCTTGAGAGCCCCAAACCTGCGTGCTTTATGTTTCCCCGTCGGGCATATGGGACTGCTCTCTTATTTAGCTAAGTCTTCCCTGAACCATGCTTACTCGTTTTCTATGATGGGTAGAAAGTCGTAGTAGTTTTTTTGTCATCGCTTCATCAGCTGTCAGTGTACTGTGTGGAGTTTACCTGCGTTTTGTTCAGTATATGATTCATGCGTTCCCACATTTCATGACTTGAAGCAGACGCATCCGCAAACACTCAGGCACATGCACGGTTACATACACCAAGGCCCACACGCACACCCGCATACACACACATGCGCGGACATCCATACTTATTCTCATACTGATGCTCTTATCTACAAAATACTAATGCGCATACACTTGCATGTGCACTGCCTGTATATCTATAAAAGTCTACATGAATACTTAAATACGTACGTACATACAGACATACATGAATACATACATACATACATACATATATATATATATATATATATATATATATATATATATATATATATATATATATATACACACACACACACACACACACACACACACACACACACACACACACACACACACACACACACACATATATATATATATATATATATATATATATATATATATATATATATACATACACACACACACACACACACACACACACACACACACACACACACACACACACACACACACACACACACACACACACACACACACACACACACACACACACACACACACACACATACGTATATATATATATATATATATATATATATATATATATATATACGTATGTATGTATGTATTATACACTATACACGCATATACATAGTCAGCCCACACAACTAATCTGCATTTTCTCGCAAAGGTCAAAAAGGTGAAGTATTTGCAGAAAGTCCCTCAGTGCACTTCCTCTCGACCCTCCTTCTCTCCCCCATGGAACCTTAATCCCCCCCCTCAGTAACCCTCCCCCTCCCCCCTCGGCCTACTGTCAGTGCCACGCCCCCCCCCCCCCCCCCACCACCACGTGCCACCCTTTCCTCGTCCTCTGGCACCTCTCACTCCCTCGCCCCGCCCATGGCACTCCTCCGCTGACTCATGCCATCTCTGATTCCCTGTTATTTCTTCGTTACTTTCTTTTTTTCCATTCCTTGTCCTTTTCCTTCCGCTTCCCTCCTCCTCCTCTTCCTCCTCCTCCTACTTGCTCTCCCCTTTCCCCACTCGTCTCCCCAGCCACAACCCCGTTTTCTTCTCCCTCTCCCACCACCCACTAATCTCCCCATCCACCTCGCCCCATACATCCCCATCCTCTTACCCCCCCCCCCCCCCGTCACGTCTCCATACCCAATAACCCCTCCCCATTCCCCCTCCCCCACACCTCCCCATCCTCCCCCTCACCCCTCCATACCCAACAACCCCTCCCCTACACCTCCCCATCCTCCCCCTCTCCCTCATCCCTCCATACCCAACAACTATCCCCCTTCCCCCTCCTCCCCCTCACCTCTCCATACCCAGCATCCCTCCCCCTTCCCCCTCCCCCACACCTCCCCCTCATCCCTCCATACCCAACAACCCTTCCCCCTCCCCATCCTCCTCCCCTACACCTCTCCATACCCAACAACTCCCCCCCCCTTCCCCCACACCTCCTCCTCCCCCTCACCTCTCCATACCCAACAACCCTTCCCCCTCCTCATCCTCCTCCCCCTCCCCACACCTACCCATTCCCCTCCTCCCCCTCACCTCTCCATACCCAACACCCCTCCCCCACACCTCCCCATCCTCCTCCCCCTACACCTCTCCATACCCAACAACCCGCCCCCCTTCCCCCTCCCCTCACCCCCGCACTTCTCTGCCGAGG
>NC_091567.1:2967391-2969891 GCF_042767895.1 Penaeus vannamei
TAACAACAATAACAATGATAATTTTAATGTTAATGATGATAATGACAATGATATCAATATTAATATTAAGAATGTGTATGTGTGTATATATGGTTGTGTGTGTGTGTGCGTGTGTACAAATACACACACACATACACACACACACATACATACATACATACATATATATATATATATATATATATATATATATATATATATATATATATATATATGTGTGTGTGTGTGTGTGTGTGTGTGTGTGTGTGTGTGTGTATGTGTGTGTGTGTGTGTTTGTGAGTGTGTGTGTGTGTGTGTGTATGTGTGAATGAGTGAGTGCCTGTGTATGTGTATGTGTATGTGTATGTGTATGTGTATGTGTATGTGTGTGTGCGTGTGTTTATGTATATTTATGTACAACCGAGAGTTTGATAGCATATAAACATGAATAATTGAAAAAGCTATTAGCTTATACTATCATAAAGCAAAAAAAAATGTATAGCTATCGCAGACAACTCAGCCATCTTACCTGTAACTGGATCACAATACTAAGTCTCAAGAAATGCCTTTGTGTGTATTATTATTATTATTATTATTATTTTTATCCGTACTGTAGTTCATTTATCTGCGTGTCTTTCTCTGTATTCGTACGCGCGCACGTGTGTCTGTGTGGGAGCGTGTGTGTGGAGTGTTTTAAAAATCATTTCATTAGGTTTATTTAGAATTTGGTATATTAAAAAAGAAGAAGAAAAAAAACTTTTGTGATATTCAGAGCATAATAAAACTAAATAAATAAAATAAAAATACATAAATAGATAAAAATAAGAAAAAAAAACTTTTGTGATATTCAGTGCACAATATGGATCCATCCTTTTGTTTATTCTCTGATATTATTTTTATTTGGATTAGAGTGTATATGAGGAACTGTTCAAATCCACCTCAGTATTAAGGGAAGTGGATCAGTGTAAGAAATGTACGTCAACAAAGTTCAATGAACAAAGCATTTCGTAGGTTATTCGTCACGTCACAATCAATTTAATTGCCAATGCCAGTATCTTAACACTGATAAGTTCATTAAAGAATCATAAATTTCACATTCTTACGACCATGATGTAAAAAAAAAAAAAATGAGGTAATTTTCTATATTACGTCCGCATGACCGATAACGACGATTTTGGTATCGTTGGATTCCTCTCACTCTATACAATGCAAATACCCCCCCGTTAGCGACAAACTTGGTCCCGATTGCGGGGGCAACGATGTTGGAGCGCCGGACGTAATATAGAAAATTACCCTAATAATTTAACCTCACAGTGAAAATAATCATAGTTATTCACATGACTTTCCATTGCAGGGGGCTGCGCCCCCTGCGACCCCCCCTGGGGGGGGGGCTGCCACCCCCCAACCCCCGCCGAGGAAACAAAACCTCCACCACGTATTCACGGCAGGATAGAGCGCACACAAACTAGATGCGGAGCCGATAACCTACAATAACCTAGGATTTTTAAGGTACTAACCTGATTTATTAATGCCGCTAATTACTAGGGAGGGTGCTCCTTTGCCGCAAAATGTGAAGGAGGCAGGGTGCGTCAGGCAGGAGGTCCTAGGCCGGAGGATACAGCGACGCTGCAGCACACAGGAAGTGATGCAACCTCACATTCAGGTGCTGGCTGCCCGCACCTGCCGCAATCTTTCTCACGACGAAGGAGGCCGTGGCGGAAGCACATATCTAGCATTTTTTTCTTGGCTAATGGCAATCTCGCGCAGAAAATCCGTCTCGGAGTACGAGCACCCTCCACACTCGGCCATCGCGGCGACTATGACTGACTTCTGAACGCGACGGTTATTTCGGTTAGGAATACGAATGTCGTTATTCCAGAGGAAGGGAAACTCGACTTTGAGGCCATCGGTGTAACATCGAAAAAGGCGCAAAACCCGCCGACGAGGGCGGGCCACCGTGTTTATCCTGATTATACTACAATCGTCTCTATATACAATGCTGACTATGATAAGGTTAATATGCTGATTCAGTGAGAATCTTACGAGGTAATACGCCCCCTGCTCCGACATCGACGATGATTGTGTAACGCTCTAGCCTGACGTGAATACGTGGTGGAGGTTTTGTTTCCTCGGCGGGGGTTTGGGGGCGGCAGCCCCCCCCCAGTGAGGGTCCCCCCTGCAATGGAAAGTTATGTGAATAACCATGGTTATTTTCACTGTGCGTTATATTATTAGTGCTATTTAACCCGCATTTTCCCCGGAACCTTTCATGCCCTCCCCTGCTATCGGGGCCAAGTTTGTCGCTAACGGGGGGTTAGCGCGCAATAAAAACTATATATTTGCAATGTGGAGAGTGAGAGGAATCCAACGATACCAAAATCGTCGATATCGGTCATGCGGACGTAATATAGAAAATTACCAAAAATGATTTATTGACGTCAAAGATTACTGATATCGAAATTTATTGGTATCAAGATTAATCTCAGACGTGATCGATGCTGAAATTTATCTTTATATCAAA
>NC_091567.1:2974891-2977391 GCF_042767895.1 Penaeus vannamei
CAATGTTGGGCATTCCTTGCAGCGCTGACCTCCGCGCCACAACCGTAATATCAGACTGGAAAATCCTCAAATTCTGAAGAGCTGGAGCATTCAGCTGAGGTATTTCAGTCAGCGAATTGCCGTTCATCGAGAGATTCTTGAGGGAGGCGCTGGAGGCCCCGAGGAAATCGTCGACCTTCGTCAGGTTGGAGCACGACATCACCTCGACCACGGAGAAGCGGAGGTCGGCGAGGAGACCCGCGGGGAGGTGCTGGACCACCAGGTTGTCGTACAGACCGAATTTGTTGTATTCCGTGACGCCGTTAGAGCTGCTGAGCTGCTTCAGGAAATCTCCGATCTCCTGGAGGCTCGCTGAGGCAGAGCACGTGACGTCAGAAACACCTTCGCCAGTGACATAGCACGGTGGCTCCTGCGCTGCTGCTGCTGCGGGGTGACAGCAACCCATAAGCACGACGGCTGAGCAGAGCAAGAGATATCGCAGCTGCATCCTGGGAGAGATGTGAAATGTACGAGACTAACGTAACAGCATGGTCGTTGGCGTCTTTTATACCGAGCTGTGACGCACGGGCTTATCGTCTTAAGTCATAAATCAGTCACCTTACGATGTCTTTGTCTTTGACGCAATGAATGTTACGAAGTTTATGATACTACTTAGTAATATCCTTGTGTTTTGTGGGAAGAGAAAAGATAAGATAAAATATAACAAAATCATATATATATGTGTGTGTGTGTGTATATAAATGAATAAATGTATAAATATAAATATAAATATATATATATAATATATATATATTGTTATGAATTGACTTCTTGCTCTATTTAAGAGACGACCTTTTGTCATTTATGGGAATTTTTGGGCAGAAATAAAAGTATATATAAATCACCTGGGTTTATTGATATGTATTTTTAATAATATTAGGGCTTGCAGTGGCCCTGCATGTACTGAGGGGATGGGTAGTGTGGAGTGTGTGGAGCTCACAACCATTCTGCCGTCCTCTTCGCCGCCACCACACCACCTTGCCTCTTCTCGCGCAACTTAGGCCTACTTTGCCGTGCCATCACGCTTGTTCATATGCAAACACGTTTGTTTCCCCAAGCCTATACCCTTCACCAGTTTGGCACTGGTGAGGGGTATATATATATATATATATATATATATATATATATATATATATATATATATATATATATATATATATATATATATATATATATATATATATATATATATATATATACATATCATTGCACTGGTCAGTGCCCCAGAGGCCGAACAACCCAAACTCTACTCCTCCCCAAAATCTCAAAAATGGGGGGTGCAGGGGTGTCCCCCCAACCCAAAATCTCTGCACAGAAGGGTGTAAGGGTGTTCCCACTTCAACAAGCTCCAGTCTACTCGCAAACAGACCACTACCCTAAACATACATAAAACGTATAAGAATCGCCATCGGATGCTATGGGGCCAGTCCAGTAATACACAAAAGCATTTTAGTGGGTTTTCAGGGTCCTGCAAAACAGAGTTCCCGACTAACTAGGATCTTGAAACTTTGGGGCCGAGGTATAGTTGGGCCAATCTTCAAGAATGGAAAGTTTTGCCCCGGTAGAAGCAGAGATACAGAGGGGTCCCAAATTGCCTAGATTAAGATACACATACAATGGTGCGACCATATTTAGAAGCAGGATCCCTCAAGAACAGAAAGAGTTAGAGATGATCGACCACTCATTGGAAAGGTCTCGTAAAGGAGCGTCTTTTGTTGGGGTAGGGAACATCAGGGTTCTAAGGCATCTTGCTAAAATCGAAATGTTTGTGTTTTTAAGCCCCAAAAAGCAGGGTTAACAAGGAGCCAGGAACTTAATCTAGGACCAGAGAGGTCTTGGGCAGTTCCTATTACGTGTCAAGTTTCATGTGTTGGCATAACATAAGCGAGGATAAAGAAGAAAAACTCCGTAAAATCGGCCTATATTAGCTTTTGGCTCATTATTTTATGAAATTAAAGACTGCAAAAAATCGCTTCCCCAATAACAAAATGAGTGATGTTTTTTTTCCAAAAACAGTTAAATTGTTTGGCTTACCCAGGGATCCAACAATGTGGAGGAGACAAGATATTTTAGATTGGTCCATGGGGCGTGCAATCATTCCATTCTCATATCTCATTCCTCAATCAAGTTACATCCTCATCTTCGGCAACTTTCTTGTACCATCATGACCCACAAACTTTCAGTAGGAAATCTTAGTTGGTAAACAGTTCCAATACATCTAACTCTAGTATTAGTTGGAAAGCTTTGAATTCTATCATTTTTCAGCGGGGAACTATCCCCTGCACCCCCTCCCCCGAGTGGGTTATCATGTATCTGGAAACGGATGAGAAAATATAACTTGTCAGGCATAATGTCTCAGTCTCACATCTCTCTCTCTCTCTCTCTCCCTTTCTGATTTCTCTCTCTCTCTCTCTCTGTCTGTCTATTTGATCTCTCTCTCTTTCTCTGTGATCCTAATTCT
>NC_091567.1:2992391-3009891 GCF_042767895.1 Penaeus vannamei
GCTTTTGCTGCTGTTGTTATTATCATCATTTTCATCTCAATAATTAATTTTGATATTAGTATTATGGTGACGATTATTGTTTTTATTGTTATTTTTATATTTGTTATTTTTATCACCATCGTAACTATTATTATTATTAGCTATTATTATTTTTATCATTTTCATAATTATCGTTGTTATTATTGCTATTATTATTGTTGTTAAAATTAGCATCATCAGTCTTTGTCATTGATATTGTCTTTTTGTAATGCGTGAGATGCTTGTGGAGTTGTTTGATTTAGATTTTTGATATACATTTTGATTTTTTTTTTTTCCATAGTTGTGCATTATTCTTTTCTGGCCATTTGATATGTATAAGGGCATGCATTCTTTTATTCAGCTCTTATTTGATATTATGTATAAGTGCATAACACCATGTACACATTAGTATATATATATATATTTCTCTCATTCATGATTACAGATCTGAGATGTTAGATTAAGAGAACATGATAAAGAAAGAAACTAATTAAAAAATTAAAACTTGATTGACTTCAGTGACACATGAGAAGTAACATTTTTTTGACTAATCACAAACAGTTTTCATTAGACTGTTAATTGTTTATAAATAGTCAATAGGTGTTGATTATCTTTCATCATTGAATTAAGTTTCCATTTTTTTCTTCTGATTTTTTAGTTATCTGATCTTAGTCTAGCATTTCTTATTATTTGTCATAAAGTCACAGTTCAGATTGTTTATATTTTCCATCAGTTTTAGTATCTCTTTCCTCTTTTTTTGTCATTTCCTCGTCCAGTTAGTATGACAAGAGTGCGGAGTGAGGGGTGAGCACATCCAATCTGCGATTCCTAACCCATCATGATGAAAATGAGGAAATGAGAGTTAAATGATAGGTTTCAGAATCAAGCTTTGCGGAAACCAGTGATTTTTTTTTTACTACGTTACACAGATCAAGAACTAGAGGGGGGGGGGTGGAAAGAAGTTTGTCAGATAGCCTAGTCATGCTTAAAATTTTGTCTGCTTATATATATATGTAAGTATTCGCAACTCATTAGTGTTAACTGTACTTACTCGTGTAAATGACCATTTAAAATCTAACCATCCATTACTTGTGCATTAACCCACGACTCCAGATAGCTTCCTTTGTTCTACATAAAGTTTGCATCTCATCAAGTGACCAAACGCAGCCTTCTCATCATTGGAAAATATTCCCTCAGTTCTGGGTACTGATGCCAGATGGTTTATTAGGCTTGCATGACTGTCATGAATGTGCGTGCGGTGAATGTGCTAAGTGACAGCTGTTCTTATAATGCAAGAAAAGGGAGGAGAAAAGATCTTGAGCTCTTTTAGTGTGATGCCTCTGTCGGAGTGCCATAGAAGCACTGAAAGGAGATTTCTTTTTTTTTTGACTTGAATTAATGTTGTGCCAGTCAGTGGTTAACTGTTGTCATTAGTTATGTCCACTTTCCTGTCAGAACAAGACTTAAGGCAAGGAGAGATTTCTTTCTTTCTTTCTTGCTTGCTTGTTTGTTGCTGCTGCTCTTCGTCTTCGTCTTTGTTATTGTTGCTCCCATTCTTATAATTTTCTTCCAGTGATTTTTTTTTCTACTTAAAACATTGATATATATTGATTTCCACATGGTAGAAAAAAAGAAATTATGTCTTCCCAGTTTTATGTAAATCGTTCACTTAGCTTCACAGATCCGCCAGATCACTCCTTGGTTTCTGTGGTAATTGTGCAGTATTGAGTGGCTTCTCGACCCACTTCTTGGGAGAGGCGATCAATCTGAGGTTTTGGGAGGAAATGTCGTCATGTGTTTGGGGGAGGGGGGGAGGGAGAGAGGGAGAGAGGGAGAGAGGGAGAGAGGGGGAGAGGGAGAGGGAGAGAGGGAAGGATCTGTGATAAGGATAGTCCATCCATACTCACATATGTACGGACGAGGTCTAAATATAGGCACGGTTCATACGGTCATGCATGTGTACGTCTAGGACCTGACTCGGGTTCGAGTGCCCGGCCAGACGTTAAGTAAGCCTTATCACCCAAAGCTGCTCGGAACTCCAAAGTGACGAGACGTTACTCATATAGCACGCACGCACGCACGCGCGCCCCTCCCCCCTCCCCCTCCCTTCCCCTTCCCCTCCCCTCCCCTTCCCCTTCCCCTCCCCTCATCCTCCCCCTCCCCCCCCCCCTCCCCCCCATACAAACCAAAAAAGTAAAAAGAAAACAAAACGTGGAGAGAGAGCATTTATCCCTACATCTGCATGTGAGTCTTTATAACGTTCTGGTTTGTGATTTGTTAACGTCATAAGTCGCTACGTTTTCTCTCCACCTGGCAGACGTCGTGGAAGATGTTACCGGGAAGTGGTAATTATTCGGCATCGTGAGGTGGAAACTTACCGCAGGCTTGCATTATTATTTTTCTTTTATTTTGTTGTTATTGTTGTTGTTGTTCGCAATAGCCACATTGCATTTTAACTCACTTACTCTTTATTATTATTTCTCTCTCTCTCTCTCTCTCTCTCTCTCTCTCTCTCTCTCTCTCTCTCTCTCTCTCTCTCTCTCTCTCTCTTTCTCTCCCTCCCTCCCTCCCTTTCCCCGTCCCTCCCTCCCTCCCTCCCTTCCCTCCTTCCCTCCCTCTCTCTCCCTCCCTCCTCTCCCTCTCTCCCTCCCTCTCCCTCTCCCCTTCCCCTCCCTCCCTCCCTCTCCCTCTCGATCTCCCACCTTCCTCTCCCCTCTCCCTCTCCCTCTCCCTCTCCCTCTCCCTCTCCTCTCTCCTCTCCCTCTCCCTCTCCCTCCCTCCCCCCTCTCCCTCCCTCTCCTCTCCCTCACCCTCTCCCTCTCCCTCCCTCCCTACCCTCTCCCTCCCTACCCCTCTCCCTCTCCCTTCTCCCTCTCCTTCCCTTCTCCCTCTCCTTCCCTCTCCTCTCTCCTCCTTCCTTCCCTCCCCCTCTCCTCTCCCTCCCTCCCCCTCTCCTTCTTCCTCCCTCCCCTTGCCTTCTTCCTTCTACCCCCTCCCCTCCCCCTCCCCCTCCCTCTCCCTCCCTCTCCTCCCTCCCTCCCTCCCTCCCTCCCTCCCTCCCTCCCTCCCTCCCTCCCTCCCTCCCTCTCTCTCTCTCTCTCTCTCTCTCTCTCTCTCTCTCTCTCTCTCTCTCTCTCTCTCTCTCTCTCTCTCTCTCTCTCTCTCTCTCTTTCTCTCTCACTCTCTTTGTCTTTGACATTGTCTTTCTCCTCCCTCCCTCTCTCTTTACACCCGCTCTCCTACTTCCTCTCCATCTCCGCTTTGCTCTTTTATTTCCTCTCCCGCTCATATTCCTACCTCTCCTCCCTCTCCCTTCACTTCCCCACTCCCTCTCCTCTCCCTCTTGTACCACTATCCCCTCTCCCTCTCGTTCTCGTTTTCGTTCTCGCTTTCTTACTCTCCATTCTCAATTTTCCTCCTCCCTCTTCCTCTCGCTCTCCCGCAAGTAAGATCTCCCTCAAAGGGGCGCAAAGATTTTGTAACCATAGCAACGGCGACGCTCCCTCCCCTCTCCCTCTCCCTCCCCTCCCCTTCTCCCCCTCCCCCTCCCTCTCCCTCTCCCTTCTCCTCTCCCTCTCCCTCTCCCTCTCCCTCTCCCTCTCCCTCTCCCTCCCCCTCCCCCTCCCCTCCCCTCTCCCTCCCCCTCCCTCCCTCCCTCTCTTCCCTCCCCCTCCCCCTCTCCCTCTCTCTACGACCATCTGTTGCGCGTGACACTTT
Source organism: Penaeus vannamei (assembly GCF_042767895.1). NCBI lineage: Eukaryota > Metazoa > Arthropoda > Malacostraca > Decapoda > Penaeidae > Penaeus > Penaeus vannamei. The sequence goes on from NC_091567.1 coordinate 2,996,127, forward strand.
TACCGCGAGTCGTAGTAGCCATCTGTCTTGGCGGTGGCGGCGTCGCGTCGGGTCGAGTCGCGGTGGTCGTAGTGGGTTGGTTTTGAGGATTTTATTAAGATCCGATAGCGGTTCCCAATCTGCTTGTGTGAGGATTTTGTTTTGAGGGGGTGGGAGGTGGGGGAGGGGAGGGGGTTACGTTTGTGTGTTCGTGTGTGTCTTTTTTAATTAGTTCGTGCAAGGATTTTCTGGTGGTGTTGATGGTGATGATGATAAAAGAATAATGGTGGTTGTAGCATCAGTCGCCGTGGTAGTAGTGGTAGTTGTAATACAGCAGTAGGGAGTGCATCATTAATATTGACAGTAGGCCTAACGAAAAAAAAAATATATATCGCAGGAATTGAAAATGGGGAAGTGAAACCGAACTGTGGTAATCCGTTTGATCGAGTATGACAGATCTAAAACGCAAAAAAACAAAAAACAACAGATAAACACCTTGCCTGTTTATTTGTTTACTTTCCCGTGTGTAGCTGCGGCGGGGGGGGGGGGGCACTCCACGTGTTCGGGGCGTGGGTGAAGGGAGGTAGAGAGGCTTACGTAAGGAGGCAACCGGATTTGGTTAGCAACAGGCCCTGGCGATTTCCTGGTGGCCAAACGGCGCGCATCACGAGACATAGACCCTCCTCCCTCTGCCTCTCCCCCTCTCTCCCCCTTCCCCTCCCTTCCCCTCTCTCCCTTCCCCTTCCCCTCTCCCTCTCCCTCTCCCTCCCCTCTCCCTCCCTCTCCCCCTCCCTCTACCCTCCCTCTCCCCTCCCTCTCCCCTCCCCCCTGCCCTTCCTTTTCGGCGTTGTAGGAGACAAGATGTCATTGTACAATGATTCCTTTATGGGCTTTGGAGAGGAGGAGGGGAGGGTAGAGGAGGAGGGGAGGGGAGGGGAGAGGGGGAGGGGAGGGGAGGGGAGAGGAGGAGGGGAGGGGAGGGGAGGGAGAGGGAGGGGAGGGAGGGGAGGGAGGGGAGGGAGGGAGGAGGAGAGGAGGAGGGGGAGGGGAGGGAGGAGGAGAGGAGGAGGGGAGAGAGGAGGGAGGGGGAGGGGAGGGGAGAAGAGGAGGAGAGGAGGAGAGGAGGAGAGGGGAGGAGGGGAGGGGAGAGAGGAGGAGGAGGAGGGAGGGAGAAGAGGAGGAGGAGGAGGGGAGGCGAAGGTAGATGGGGGAGGGGAGTTCCCAATGGTCTGTTTCTTTGGCTGAGATGGTAACACATTTACAAATTATTATTTTTTTTAAATGACCTTAAAGAGGGCGGGAGAAGAGTGAGTGCAAGGTCTATATAAGTACTTGTATAGGCCTAGAGTGAGAGAACAAGAAATGAGAGAGAAGGAGAGGAAGGTAAATGTGGGAGAAGATAGCATGCGAGAGATGTGGGAATCTGGAAGAATGGAGAGGAGGGGAAGGGGGAGGGATGAGGAAGGAAGTAGAGAATGCGTTAGCTAGGAGAGGGAGATAGGCCTACAAGAGAGAGCACGAGAAAGACTTAAAGAGAAGAGAGAGTAAATTAGAGCGTAAAAGAAAACGAGAGAGAGACAGACAGACAGACGCAGACAGACACGGACACGGACACATACTCATACTCAGACACAGACAGACAGACAGACAGACGCAGGCACAGACACAGACAGACAGACAGACAGACAGACAGATGCAGACACAGACACAGACACAGACAGACAGACAGACAGACAGACAGACAGACAGACAGACAGACGCAGAGAGGCTTCTATTCATCCCGAATTCCTTCATAGACGAGAGAGCTAATTGATGCGGGCAACAGGGAGTTTCCTCGGCCATTGCTCTCAGGGAGAAGCTGGCGATAGAGACATTAATAAAGGAAAATGATAGAGACAATAATAAAGGAAAATGATAGAGACATTAATAAAGGAAAATGATAGAGACATTAATAAAGGAAAATGATAGAGACATTAATAAAGGAAATTATTAACGTTGGGAATGATGGCACTGACGGAGCCGACAATGGCGCGGAAATGGGAGCGTGGAACTATCATGGCACGTCTCGATATCATAGGCATTGTGGCATGACTCATGGCCTATGTTCAGAGAGACAGCTCGGAGAGTTCTTCGAATGTCAATACAAAGCAAGTTGGATTCATTGATAGACCTCGTTGTATATTCCTCGCCCGTTATACCCGGGGGACATATTCGTGTCTTGATTGTGATGTGGTAATATTTTTTTCGGCTATTATTTTTCTCTTTGTTGTTCGTTATTGACGATACAGTCGTGTTCTAATTGGCATCTGGAAACTCATACAGCAGGATATCCTTTTAAATTGGCAGGGCGGGGCAGGGTGGGCGGGGCAGGAGGGCTGAGGAGGTGTAGGGGAGGGGGAGGGGAAGGGGGTTGAGTCAGCTGTGTTGGGTACGCGGTGGTCGTCCGGGGAGGGGAGAGGGAGGGGGTGGGGGAGGTAATGCTTGGCCGAATGTTGTTGCTTGGTTACACCTGGGGATGAGAGTGGCGCTGGGGTGTCTTGGTAGTAGCGGCAGCGAGTTGGTTTTCGGCCGTGAATGGCTTCGCTGTGGTTGATAGGGGTGAGTGTATGGTCTTTTCTCTCGGATGGTAATGGTGGGATTTATTGCGGGTGGGGGGGAATGGGGTGGGCGTGGGCGGTGAAGTGAGGGGTGGGGGGGAGGGGTGTCAGAAAATTTTCGGACTCGATGAGGGTCTTCCTGCGTTCAGAACCTCTTCGGGTGGACGACCAGCATTCCCGCTCGGAAACGTCTGGCTGGACACGACGCCACGACCTCACGGGCGGCCAGGTCAAAAGGACCCGCCCCCGGAACAGCTGGAACCCGCCAGTCAGGACCTCCGGGCGATGTTGTTGTTTTTTTCTACGACTTCCCGTTTAGCCCAGGTCAGCAGCAGCCTTGTTGAACGCTTAGACCTGGGTACTGGAGACGGTCGACCCTCCCGCACCACCTCACCGTCCCGCCTGTGGTCTGGTCGAATTAAAGGAGAGCGGGTCTTGGAGGTTGAACGTAGGGGGAGGGCGGCCCAGAGCAGCTGCTGAGCCAGGGAACGTCGATGCCGTGCGGAAGCGGGGGCAAGAAGGTGCTGGGATGTGTCCCTCCGAGTTCCATGGGGGTGGGGGGGGCTGCTCTAAGACGCGGGGGGTAAAGAGCGCTACTCAAGGACTCGTGAACAGTTGGGTATGGTACAGCCATGTTGTTCCCTGGATTGTACACGCCGTCACCCTTGGACTGTGGTCATGAGGAAGAAACAATTGGTCCAGTTGGGGTTCATGGGAATGTGTATAGCATTGCTACATATTAAACCTGGACTATTCAGTATAACCTCGAAACCAAGCGAAAATCGGCGGACTGGGTGTTTCCAGGTGATCTTCCATGAGCAACTAAGAAGTCTAGAATCGTGGGAAAAGTGTAGGTGTTTCCATTCTTTGCTTTGCATGGCATCTCTGTCCAACTCTCCTTTATCTTCCTTCTGCTTTTCCTCTTCTCCTCCTCCTCCTCCTTTTCCTCCCCTCCACTTTCTTCTTCTTCTTCTCCTTCTTCTTCTTCTTCTTCTTCTTCTTCTTCTTCTTCTTCTTCTTCTTCTTCTTCTTCTTCTTCTTCTTCCTTCTCCTTCTCCTCCTTCTTCTTCTTCCTTCTCCTCCTTCTCCTTCTCCTTTTCTCCTTCTCCTTTCCTTCTCCTTCTCCTTTTTCTCCTTCTCCTTCCTTTTCTTCTCCTTCTTCTTCTTCTTCTCCTTTTTATCTTCTCCTTCTCCTTCTTCTCCTTCTTCTCCTTCTCCTCCTCCTTCTTCTTCTTCTTCTTCTTTTTCTTCTTCTTCTTCTTCTTCTTCTTCTTCTTCTTCTTCTTCTTCTTCTTCTTCTCCTCCTCCTCCTCCTCCTCCCTCCTTCCTCCTCTCCCCTTCCCTCCTCCTCCCCCTCCCTCCTCCTCCTCCTCTTCCCTCCTTCCTTCCTCCTCCCTCCCTTCCTCCTCCCTCCTCCTCCTCCTCCTCCTCCCTCCTCCTCCTCCTCCTCTCCTCCTCCTCCTCCTCTCCTCCTCCTCCTCCTCCTTCCCTTCCTCCTCCTACGCCCCTTCCTCCTCCTCCTCCTCCTCCTCCTCCTCCTCCTCCTCCTCCTCCTCCTCCTCCTCCTCCTCCTCCCTCCTCTCCTCCTCCTCCCTCCTCCTCCTCCTCCTCCTCCTCCTCCTCCTCCTCCTCCTCCTCCTCCTCCTCCTCCTCCTCCTCCTCCTCCTCCTCCTCCTCCTCCCCCCCCTCCTCCTCCGTCTCGAAGCCTCTGCACACAGTAGACCCGACAGGAGGCGTCTTGAAGGAGCGGAAGGTGGAGATGCTCGGGCTACCTTTCCTGGAGCTGGACTAGACTAGCCCCGCGCGACGTGTCAGTGTTCCCGGAGGCCGGAGAAGGGCTTCGCGAAAGGAGGTTTCAGAGGTCTTAAGCTGCTGTGTAAGATTGCGCTGGAGTAGAGAGAGAGGGGGGGGGGAATGGGAGAAAAAGACACACAAACACACACACGCACGCAAGCACGCACGCACGCACGCACGCACGCACACGCTCTCACACTCACACCCACACTGAAAAAAACCCTGAGGAGACCTATGCTGAAGACGACTAGGGGGGAGAGAGAGAGAGAGAGAGAGAGAGAGAGAGAGAGAGAGAGAGAGAAAGAAAGAGAGAGAAAGAGAAAGAGAAAGAAGGACAGAGAGAGAGAAAAAGAAGGAGAAAGAGAAAGAGAAAGAGAAAGAGAAAGAGAAAGAGAAAGAGAAAGAGAAAGAGAAAGAGAAAGAAAAGAGAAGAGAGAAAGAGAAAGAGAAAGAGAAGAAAGAAAGAAAAGAAAGAGAAAGAGAAAGAGAAAGAGAAAGAGAAAGAGAAAGAGAAAGAGAGAAAGAAAGAAAAAAACCCGAGGAGACATGCTGAAGACGACAAAGAAATGGTCACGCAAAACGCAACTCTCTTTAGAGTGTTCTGGGAAAGGCAGAAAACAAAATATGGACAAGTCAAGTCTCAAAAAAAAAAAATGATGAAGTTTTTTTTTTAAAGATTCGGAGAAAAAAAAAAAAACTTGCTGGTCCACCCTTGGAATGCGGTCCTGTCGTTGTCTCTTGTTGTTGATGGCGAAAATGAGTCTGTGGATGGTAGTGAGTTGAGTTATTTAGTTATTTAGAGGTATTCGTTAGTGATGGATAGGTGGCCTCCTTCGCGATTGGCAGGTTTGTGTTTGTTTGTGGTTGTTGTGTTGTGTTGTGGTTGTGTTGTGTTGTTGTGGCTCTCGTGTGGGGGCTTGATAGAGGGATGCAGTTATTAGTACTGGTGTTGTTTATGGTCGATTCTGATGCCGTGCCATGGGTTGTATTCTTCTTGTACTTAAGGTGTAATGCTACATGTAATGGTACTTGTTGTGTTCTTCTTGTACTTGAAATGTGATACTGCAAGTAATGGTACTTTTGGTTGTATTCTTGTACTTGAGATGTAATGCTACATGTAATGGTGCCATTGGTTGTGTTATTCTTGTACTTAAGATGTAATGCTGCAAGGAATGGTACTTTTGGTTGTATTCTTCTTGTACTTGAGATGTAATGCTACATGTAATGGTGCCATTGGTTATGTTCTTCTTGTACTTAGAATGTAATGCTGCAAGGAATGGTGCCATTGGTTGTGTTCTTGTACTTAAGATGTAATGCTACATGTAATGGTGCAATTGGTTGTGTTCTTCATGTACTTAAGATGTAATGCTACAAGTAATGGTGATGTATAGCGATGGTACGGATTTGTTCTAGGCCTATTGTAGTGTTATGAGGAACTAATATAGTTTTTTTTTGTTATTTATACTATTGTTGTTGCTGGTGGGTTATTGTAGTTGTTCTTATTGTTGCTGTTCATGTTGAGGGCTGTGTTCTTGTTCACCATTTTTTTTGTTTTTTATTATTGCTGTTCATGTTCAGGGCTATGTTCTTGTTCACCATTTTATTTATTTTTTTGTTATTGCTGGTTATGTTCAGGGCTATGTTCTTGTTCGCCATTTTATTGTTTTTTATTACTGCTGTTCATGTTCAGGGCTGTGTTCTCTTACGCAATTTTACTGTTGTTCTGATACGCAATAACCCGCGGCGTGAGAAGGTGTGCAGGGGGCGGGTGGGGGGTGAGGGGTGGGGGTGTTGGTGGGGGGTGGGGGTGAACTCGAATTGTCATCGGGCGATTCGTCACAGACACTACTTAAAGGGGGTTTACTTGTTTTCTCGTCGTTGCTCTCTCGTCTCTTCTCTTGTTTCTTTTGTTCTTTTCTGTTCTTTTCTGTTCTCTTCATTTCTCTTCTCTCCGTTCCCTCTCCCTCCCTCTCCCTCTCCTTCTCCCTCTCCCTCTCCCTCTCCCTGTCTCTCTCTTTCTCGCTCTTCTTCTCCCTCTCCCTCTCATTCTTCTCCAATTTCCTCACCCTCTCCCTCTCTCCCTCTCTTTTGCTCTCCATTTACCCTACCCCCCCTCTCTCTCTCTCTCTCCAATTCCGTCTTTCTCTCCTTCTTCCCCACCCCCATCCCTCCCTTCCTCCCTCCCTCTCTTCTGCACACTTATTTTCTATTATGCTTATTCAGTCTTTAGGCATGACGAACTCTTGGCGTGCAGGGGGTGGGGAGGAGGGGGGGGCTTTGTGGTGTGGGCGTGGGCGTGACATTTTACAGTGAAGGTGAAAGTGAGAGATGGTGATTTTTTTTCTTTTTTTTGTGTGGAATTATCGTTGAATTCGGATGGAGGGGAAAGCTATGGGTGGGTGGGTAGGGGGTGGGGGGTGGGCGAGATGGGAAGGGGAAGGGGAAGGGGTGGGGGGGGAGTGAAGGAGAGGGGGAGGTGGGGATAATAAAAAGAAAAGGAAAGCGTCGTCAGATCGTTGACAGATAAATTCGATAGATGAATTCGGTAATTCGTTCGGCTTTTTTGTCATCGGCTTCGTCTTCGTCGTCGTCGTCGGCATTGCGCAAGGCTTGTGTCTTTTGTTTCTTAAGGTGTTTCGGGAGAAGCTTGGGAATTGTGCGAATAACGGCGTTTTTTGTTTGCTTTGTGTTTGTTCTCGTTGGTGGGTTGTTTTTATGTCTTTTGTTGTTAAGGAGTGTGGGAGGAATGCGGGGAAGACGGGGACAAGGTTATTGAAGGGGAGGGAGGGAGAGAGGGAGAAGGGTTGGGAGAGAGGGAGAAGGGTTGGGAGAGAGGGAGAAGGGTTGGGAGAGAGGGAGAAGGGTTGGGAGAGAGGGAGAAGGGTTGGGGGAGAGGGAGAAGGGTTGGGGGAGAGGGAGAAGGGTTGGGAGAGAGGGAGAAGGGTTGGGAGAGAGGGAGAAGGGTTGGGAGAGAGGGAGAAGGGTTGGGAGAGAGGGAGAAGGGTTGGGAGAGAGGGAGAAGGGTTGGGAGAGAGGGAGAAGGGTTGGGAGAGAGGGAGAAGGGTTGGGAGAGAGGGAGAAGGGTTGGGAGAGAGGGAGAAGGATTGGGAGAGAGGGAGAAGGGTTGGGAGAGAGGGAGAAGGGTTGGGAGAGAGGGAGAAGGATTGGGAGAGAGGGAGAAGGGTTGGGAGAGAGGGAGAAGGGTTGGGAGAGAGGGAGAAGGGTAGGGAGAGAGGGAGAAGGGTTGGGAGAGAGGGAGAAGGGTTGGGAGAGAGGGAGAAGGGTTGGGAGAGAGGGAGAAGGGTTGGGAGAGAGGGAGAAGGGTTGGGAGAGAGGGAGAAGGGTTGGGAGAGAGGGAGAAGGGTAGGGAGAGAGGGAGAAGGGTTGGGAGAGAGGGATAAGGGTTGGGAGAGAGGGAGAAGGGTTGGGAGAGAGGGAGAAGGGTTGGGAGAGAGGGAGAAGGGTTGGGAGAGAGGGAGAAGGGTTGGGAGAGAGGGAGAAGGGTTGGGAGAGAGGGAGAAGGGTTGGGAGAGAGGGAGAAGGGTTGGGAGAGAGGGAGAAGGGTTGGGAGAGAGGGAGAAGGGTAGGGAGAGAGGGAGAAGGGTTGGGAGAGAGGGAGAAGGGTTGGGAGAGAGGGAGAAGGGTTGGGAGAGAGGGAGAAGGGTTGGGAGAGAGGGAGAAGGGTTGGGAGAGAGGGAGAAGGGTTGGGAGAGAGGGAGAAGGTTGGGAGAGAGGGAGAAGGGTTGGGAGAGAGGGAGAAGGATTGGGAGAGAGGGAGAAGGATTGGGAGAGAGGGAGAAGGGTTGGGGGAGAGGGAGAAGGGTTGGGAGAGAGGGAGAAGGGTTGGGAGAGAGGGATAAGGGTTGGGAGAGAGGGATAAGGGTTTGGAGAGAGGGAGAAGGATTGGGAGAGAGGGAGAAGGGTTGGGGGAGAGGGAGAAGGGTTGGGAGAGAGGGAGAAGGATTGGGAGAGAGGGAGAAGGATTGGGAGAGAGGGAGAAGGGTTGGGGGAGAGGGAGAAGGGTTGGGGGAGAGGGAGAAGGGTTGGGAGAGAGGGAGAAGGGTTGGGAGAGGGGATAAGGGTTGGGAGAGAGGGATAAGGGTTTGGAGAGAGAGGGAGAAGGGTTTGGAGAGAGGGAGAAGGGTTGGGAGAGAGGGAGAAGGGTTGGGAGAGAGGGATGAAGGATTGGGAGAGAGGGAGAAGGGTTGGGGGAGAGGGAGAAGGGTTGGGAGAGAGGGAGAAGGGTTGGAGAGGGATAAGGGTTGGGAGTGAGGGATAGGGTTGGAGAGTGGAGAAGGGTTGGGAGAGAGGGAGAAGGGTTGGGAGAGGGAGAAGGATTGGGAGTGAGGGAGAAGGGTGGGAGAGAGGGAGATAGGGTTGGGAGAGAGGGAGAAGGATTGAGAGAGAGGGAGAAGGTTGGGAGAGAGGGAGAAGGGTTGGGAGAGGGAGAAGGGTAGGGACGAGAGGGAGAAGGGTTGGGAGAGAGGGAAGAAGGGTTGGGAGAGAGGGAGAACCGTTCGGACAGAGGGAGAAGGATTGGGAGAGAGGGAGAAGGATTGAGAGAGAGGGAGAAGGGTTGGGAGAGAGGGAGAAGAATCAAGATTTAAAGATTTAAGATTTAGCTTTAATTTGTTGCAATGGATATTCTTTGTTGTGACTTATTGTCTGTTTTATTTTGTTTCTTCCCCTGTGTGCTAGGAATGGCCGGGGTTACCATCCACTGGAAGCGCGCGGGATTGAACGCGGGTCAGCAAGATTGCAGGACCAACACACACACACACACACACACACACACACACACACACACACACACACACACACACACACACACACACACACACAGAGAGAGAGAGAGAGAGAGAGAGAGAGAGAGAGAGAGAGAGAGAGAGAGAGAGAGAGAGAGAGAGAGAGAGAGAGAGAGAGAGAGAGAGAGACGCACGCACGCACGCATCCACCCACACACTCCCACACACACACACACACACACACACACACACACACACACACACACACACACACACACACACACACACACACACACACACACACACACACACACACACACACACACACGTACCCCCCCCCCCCACACACACACACACACCCTCCCCCTCCCCCTCTCCCCCCTCACACATACCCTCCCCCTCTCCCCCCCCTCATACACACACACCCCCTCTCCCCTCACCCCCCTCCTTACACTCAGACGCACAGACACAGACAGACGTCAGAGAGCCTGCGCGCGAGTGAAAGCGAGGGGACACTCAATCGGCGAGCGCGGGCGGCAAGAAAGGGAGAGAGAGAGCGCGCGCCGTCGAGGGCAGGGTCGGGCGCGGCGGGCGTGGATCCGCGCCTTTTACCGCCGCCTTGACGCAGGAGACACGGGCGCGCATGACGAGGGGATCATGCGGCGCCCGCGGGGGATGTGTCAGCGCCCGCGGAGGATGTGTCAGCGCCCGCGGGGGATGTGTCAGCGCCCGCGGGGGATGTGTCAGCGCCCGCGGGGGATGTGTCAGCGCCCGCGGGGGATGTGTCAGCGCCCGCGGAGGATGTGTCAGCGCCCGCGGGGGATGTGTCAGCGCCCGCGGGGGATGTGTCAGCGCCCGCGGGGGATGTGTCAGCGCCCGCGGGGGATGTGTCAGCGCCCGCGGGGGATGTGTCAGCGCCCGCGGGGGATGTGTCATCGCCCGCGGAGGATGTGTCAGCGCCCGCGGGGGATGTGTCAGCGCCCGCGGGGGATGTGTCAGCGCCCGCGGGGGATGTGTCAGCGCCCGCGGGGGATGTGTCAGCGCCCGCGGGGGATGTGTCAGCGCCCGCGGGGGATGTGTCAGCGCCCGCGGGGGATGTGTCAGCGCCCGCGGGGGATGTGTCAGCGCCCCCTCGGCGTGCGTCAGGCGGGGTCAGTCTTGTCGAGGAAACGGAATTGAGCGGAATGGAGCTCCCACGCCCACCCGGCTCGCAAGATGGCGGCGACTTCTATTTTTTTTTTTTCAATGCAATCTCCTGTGTGATTCGGGTTTTTTTTTTTGGGGGGGGGGCGATGATGGGGTTATTTTTATGGGGTTTGGGAAGGCGGGGTTTTACGTCGGAATTGGGGTGTCCTTTCGGAGCCGGTTGTCGCCTGCGGGATGGGTGGGTGGTTCGGTTGAGTGTGTCGTTTGTCGGTTGGTTTGTTATTGTGTCTTATCTCTCATGTTCGGTTATTCTGTTTTGTTATTGTCTTATCTCTCATTATCGGTTATTCTGTTTTGTTATTGTGTCTTATCTCTCATGATCGGTTCTTTTGTTTTGTTATTGTGTCTTATCTCTCATTGTCGGTTATTCTGTTTTGTTATTGTGTCTTATCTCTCATTATCGGTTCTTCTGTTTTGTTATTGTGTCTTATCTCTCATGATCGGTTCTTTTGTTTTGTTGTTGTGTCTTATCTCTCATTATCGGTTATTCTGTTTTGTTATTGTGTCTTATCTCTCATTATCGGTTATTCTGTTTTGTTATTGTCTTATCTCTCGTTATCGGTTATTCTGTTTTGTTATTGTCTTATCTCTCATTATCGGTTCTTCTGTTTTGTTATTGTGTCTTGTCTCTCATTATCGGTTATTCTGTTTTGTTATTGCCTTAGTTCTTATTATCGGTTATTCTGTTTTGTTATTGTGTCTTATCTTTCATTATCGGGTATTCTGCTTTGTTATTGTGTCTTATCTCTCATTGTCGGTTATTCTGTTTTGTTATTGTCTTCTCTCTCGTTATCGGTTCTTCTGTTTTGTTATTGTGTCTTCTCTCTCATTATCGGTTCTTCTGTTTTGTTATTGTGTCTTGTCTCTCATTATCGGTTATTCTGTTTTGTTGTTGTGTCTTCTCTCTCATTATCGGTTATTCTGTTTTGTTATTGTGTCTTATCTCTCATTATCGGTTATTCTGTTTTGTTATTGTCTTATCTCTCGTTATCGGTTATTCTGTTTTGTTATTGTGTCTTATCTCTCATGATCGGTTATTCTGTTTTGTTATTGTCTTAGTTCTCATTATCGGTTATTCTGTTTTGTTATTGTCTTATCTCTCATTATCGGTTCTTCTATTTTGTTATTGTGTCTTATCTCTTATTATCGGTTATTCTGTTTTGTTATTGTGTCTTATCTCTCATTATCGGTTCTTCTGTTTTGTTATTATGTCTTATCTCTCATTATCGGTTCTTCTGTTTTGTTATTGTGTCTTATTTCTCATGATCGGTTCTTCTGTTTTGTATGTCTCGCCTTTTCCTTCATTTTCTCTCGCTCTTCCCTTCTTTCATGCCCTTCCTCCTTTCCCTTATTCTCCTCTCCGTCTCTCTCCACTCCCATCATCTCCGTGCTAGGCCTACACACACACATACACCTACACATGCTCAGATATTTCCTTGCGCACATACACGTACACATGCTCAGATATTTCCTTGCGCACATACACGTACACATGCTCAGATATTTCCTTGCGCACATACACGTACACATGCTCAGATATTTCCTTGCGCACATACACATGCGCAGATTTTTCCGTGCGCACATACACATACACATGCACAGAAATTTCCTTGCGCACATACACATACACACGCGCAGAGATTTCCTTGCGCACATACGGCACCCTTCCCTGCCCCCTCTTCTCTCTCGCGGGGATAGCGCTTCGTCACCGCTTGCGCAGGGCCGTTGTTGCTCAAGGTCCGGCGCTCAGCGTTGCCTAACGAGGCTGAGCTTCCCACCGCGAGCTCAGCGCCGCCGTCGTCGAGGGTGGTTGGGGTTGGGGGGTGCGGGGTTTTGGGGGGTGCGGGGTTTTGGGGGTGCGGGGTTTGGGGGGTGCGGGGTTGGGGGGTGCGGGGTTTTAGGGGGTGCGGGGTTTGGGGGGTGCGGGGTTTTGGGGGGTGCGGGGTTGGGGGGGGTGCGGGGTTGGGGGGCGGAAGTGTCACGGCGCGCACAGGCCTTCACACTCTCACGCATTCGCACCCATTCGCACATGCAAAACTTGAACATGGCACTAACACACACGCCCACACGCCCACACGCCCATGCACGTTCCCGCTGACAGCAACTGCAGGCGGGACAGCCCCTGAAACAGAGCCCCTGTACCCACGGCTGTTACTCAGAGGGTACGGCGTGGGTGCCGGCGTTGGGTATGGAGTATGAAAAAAGGAGGAGGGAACGAATGGATGATAAACGAGATGTATAATGATTTTATGGTTAATAATAATGGAAATGGAAATATAAATATATATATATATATATATATATATATATATATATATATTTATATATATAGACACACATATATATACACATATATATACACACGAACACACACGAACACACACACGAACACACATGAACACACACACACACACACACACACACACACACACACACACACACACACACACACACACACACACACACACACACACACACACACACACACACACACACACACACACACACACACGCTTTAGATTGATTCTCATGACTGTCGGCTCGCAACATTATCGGAACCAGGAATTTACAGAAAGAAGAGTCAGCAACGTCTAGCTTAATAGATAACAACAATAGATAATAGCTGGTGGGGTCTGGGAGCAGTCGACGGAAATCACAGGACATACCGTGGTTTCTAGCCTCAGTGAGCTGAAGTGAAGTGAAGGAGGATAGAGTAAATGAGGTGGGAGTAACCTACTTTACTATCCCGGTATCTTTACTCTCCCAGGCGTATTGGACTGTCGTTCCACGTAATAAGGTGATCGCTTAATGAGTCGGAAGGTATTTGAAGTGCAGTTGACGTCACTTCCTCTTTCTCTTTTTTCCGTCTACTTGATCAGATAGCGATATCACTGTAACTGTGTCGTTCCTGTGCAGTTACCTCATGTCTTTCAAGAAGCTGAAGTTCACTGAAAATAGATAGGCCTACCATGTCTTGGGGCCGGCTCTTAATCTCCCTGTCTCGCGGAAGCTGTCTCAATCTTCTGTCTAACTGTAATCAGTCTGTCTCGAACTGTCTGTCTAACTGTAATCAGACACCGGTATAGCAGATCACGGCGCTGTCTCCCTGCCAGATCCCAGAGGATAGTACGCTCACCTTCCGCTATATCAAACACGTCGCTATATGGGTGTTTTCTTTTTAAATCTTCCTCATTTTACAAGGACACGAGGAAAGACTTGACGTCTTGCAACTGTCTTGCTCCAGCTCTAGACGGTGTTCGCTGCGTTTACCCTTTACAAAGTTTTCACACTGAGGCGGCAACACAGGAGAGCTGGACTACGTAAAACCAGGGCCAGGGAATGCAAGCAACGTTTTTCTTGTGGAGTTTCTTTCCTGGTTGTGGTTTCCGCTCGTCGAGCAGGCCTTGGGTTGGGGTCTGGAGATGCGATTCGTGCAGGCAGGCA
>NC_091567.1:3014891-3017615 GCF_042767895.1 Penaeus vannamei
GAACCCCGATGGTCAGGCCGGGTTGCAACGCCCAGGCAGCACTTTGGAGGAGAGAGAGTAGGAAGGTCCCGGATGTCTTGAGATGCTGAATGGGGGAAAATGTGCAGGACAGTGATTTGTTAAATGCCGATTGAAATGTCGAATGTGGAAGGGAGGAGGGAGGGAGAAAGAGAGGGAGTGGGAGAAGGGGGAGAGGGGGGGAAGAGGAGGGAGAGGGAAATTTGGAAGGGAGGGGGAGGGAGAAAGAGAGGGAGAAAGAGAGAGGGAGGAGTGGGAGGTGAAGGAAGGGAGGGGAGAAGGGGGAAGAGAGGGAGAGGGAATTTTGGAAGGGAGGGGGAGGGAGAAAGAGAGGGGGAGTGGGAGGGAGGGAGAGGGAGGAGTTGAGGGAGGAAATAGGATATAGGCAAGGGAGGGGAGAGGGAGAGAAAGAGAGAGGAGAAAAGAGAAAAATAGGAGAAAGAGGAAAAGAATGAAGGGAGAAGAAATAAATATAGGGAAAAGAAGGAAAATGAGGAGAAGAAGGGAAAAAAGAGGAAAGGGAGAAGGGGAAAAAAGAAAGAGGAGGAAAATTAGGCGGAGGAGAGTGAGACAGAGACAGACGGATGGGAAAAATCAAAATCGGAATACATCAGCGTCCATAACAACTTGTTTACCCAGCCCCCTCCTCACAGCGACACATCCTGGAGCAGAGGAAGCGGAAAGCCCTAGAAGGAAAGGGAAAAAAAATAAATAAATAAATAAAAAAAAAATCCCGGCTTCGGAACCATACTTGCCAGCCAGGGGAGGAGGTGACAGGGGTGAGGGGGAGGAGGGGTGGTGGGGTTACTTTGGGTAAGTAGAGATAGGGAGGGAAGGGGGAGTAGAAGGGAGGGGAGGGGGAGGAGGGTAGGAGGGAGGGAGATGGAGGGTAGGAGGAGGGAGAGGGAGGAGGAGGGAGAGGAGGGAGAGGGAGAGAGGGAGAGGGGAGGGGGAGGGAGGAGGAGAGGGGAAGGGAGGGAGGAGGAAGGAGAGGGAGGGAAGGGAGGGCGAGGAAAGGAGTCATGCAAGAGGGGAGTGGTCTGTGGTGTGTGATGCTTTGTTGTGGTCACGAAGAAGGGGAAGGCAAAGGGAGAGATAAAAATGGGGTAAAGTGACAGGAGAGGAGAGATTTAGATATCAGGCAGGGTAAACTAGAAAATTAAAGAGAGAAATGGAGAGCGGGAGAGAGAGAGAGACAGACAGACAGACAGACAGACAGACAGACAGACAGGATGACAGACTGGAACAGACAGGCACAGACAGGCAGTTGGACAGACAGAGGACAGACAGACAGAGACAGACAGACAGACAGACAGACAGACAGACAGAGAGGAGAGAGAGATTTAAGAACAAAGAAAAAGTAAAATTAGCTGGTGGAGGCATAACACTTTGACTTAAAGGAACATTGATTCGTGAAGTTCAAACACTGATTGATGACAAGTTGGCGGGGTTGAGGGTCGCCTTTCTTCCTCTCTTTTCTTGTTCCTTCTCGTACCTTCTCATTTTCTCTCGTCTTTGCTTCTTCCTTTACCTTATCCCCTTAGCAGGTATCCTCTTTTCTCTTCTCTCTTCTTCGCTCTTGTCTCTTCTTGTCGTGTCTCCCCTTTCCCGATTCGCTTTTCTCTTTCCACTCTCCTCTTCTATCTATTCTCTCTCTCCTTCTCTTCTCTCCTCTTCTCTCCTCTCCTCTCCTCTCCTCTCCTCTCCTCTCCTCTCCTCTCCTCTCCTCTCTTCTCTCCACTCTCCCTCTCTCTCTCTCTCTCTCCCACTCTCTCTCTCCTCTCCTCTCTATCTCCTCTCCTCTCCCTCTCTCCCTCCCTCCCTCCCTCCCTCCCTCCACCTCCGCCTCTCCTGCCCCTTTCCCACCTTTCCTCCTCCTTTCCCTTCCTATTTCCACATTCCTTCTTTCTTTCCCCCTCCCTCCTTCCTTCCTTTCCTTTTCCTCACCTCCTTTCCTCTCTTTCCTCCTTCCTTCCCTCCTTCCCCTTTTCCTTCCTTCCTTCCTTTCTTCCTTCCCTTCCTTTTCCCTGCCTTCCCACCTTCCTTCCTTCATCTTTTTCCTCTTCCTTCCTCCCTCCTCCCTCCCTCTCTCCCTGTCTCTACTAGTACCAAGGGTTTCTCCAGCTAATCGGTCGACGCGTTGAGGGGAGGGGCAGCGGAGGGACGGAGGGCATTCTGGGGCAAGAGAAGGAAGTAGGGGAAGGATAGGGGAGGAAAAGGAGAGAGTGGTGTAAGGAATTGGAGGATGGGGGGAGGCCTAAGGAATAGGAGGAGGGGGGATAGGGAGGGAGAGGGGGAGGGGAGAGGGAGAAATCATGCGGCCTGCCTGCGGTTATACTCGCGGAATCGTAACCTGGTTCCCCGCATTCAGCCGACTCCCTGGTCACCACCGAGGCTAGCGGGCTAGCCTTTGTTTACCTTCGCTAATTGTGTTTTGCTTCCTCTGCCGTTGCTCTTTATCTCACTTTTTTATTCAGAGAAAGAGGGAGAAAGTAAGCACGCGGAGGTATAAGAGTAGGTACGAGAGGCAGGGTATCACGAGTCCAAATTTATGATACAGTTTAGAGGAAGAGGTTATCTAAGGACGCGGTGGACACACACACTTGGTCAAGGATCTTCCGCGCCATGAATGAGCAATCCTTTGGAATCGTGTGGCCGTGTGTGCGTTCCAGGTTGAGAAAGGGATACATCGGCTCTGGGGGAAAA
>NC_091567.1:3018115-3028115 GCF_042767895.1 Penaeus vannamei
AAAGAGAAAGAAAGAAGAGCATCTCGTCAAAACCTTCCTATTTTACCTAGCGGGCACCAGGTCGCGGTGCACCCTCGTGACCTACTTTCCGATTGACCTGGGAAGACCTAGGGTTGAGAGGGGGGGGGGGGGGAGGGGGGGAAGGAAGGGAATTAGAAGAAATTACAGTCAGGTCATATACCTTACAAGGAGAGGAACCTGGCAAATGAAACTCCGGCCACAGAAGGAGAGAGAGAACTTAAAACTCGAAACTCTTTTTAACTCATCGGCGACCGTAGGAGGGACTGAAATTCAGGGTACATTTTTTCTTTTCTTTTCTCTTCTTTTTCTTGTCTTTTCGTTCGGTGTGGGGCTTCTGGCGCGACGGAAGCATCTGTTTGTGTATTTATTATTGTTATTGTGACCACTGCCACCATTGTTGTTGTTGTTGTTGTTGTTGTAGTTATTTATTTTTTATTTTTTTATTATTATTATTATTGCTATTATTGTTGCTATTATTATTGTTATTGTTGTTATTATTATTGTTATTATTACTATTATTATTATTATTATTATTATTATTATTATTATTATTATTATTATTATTATTATTATTATTATTATTATTATTATTATTATTATTATTATTATTATTATTATTATTATTATTATTATTATTACTATTATTGTTGTTATTTCTATTGTTATTGTTATTGTTGTTGCTTTTATTGTTTTTGTTGATATTGTTTTGTTGATATTGTTATTGTTAATGATTTTTTATTATTAATAATATTATTGTTATTATTATTATTATTATTATTATTATTATTATTATTATTATTATTATTATTATTATTATTATTATTATTATTATTATTATTATTATTATTATTATTATTATTATTTTTATTATTATTATTATTATTATTATTGTTATTGTTATTAATCATCATTATCAATTGTTATAATTATTGTTTATGGTTATTATCATTATTATTATTATTATTGTTATTATTTATAAAATATTGTTATTATTATTACTTCTGTTATAGTTATTACTATGAATACTAAACTCAGATGGATATTTACAAATCTACTTTTCTTTCCTTTCTGTACAGACAAAAAGTGAAGGGCACTGTGTGTGGTATGGGCAGTGCGGCCAGAATCCTCTCACCTCGAAAACCGCCAACTGCCCATATAATGGCACTGCGCAGGTGCTGGACCCTTCTGCCCACATGACCTTGGCAGCAGCATGTCCAGAACTTGTCATGGACCTTAGTAAGTCTGATTGTTTAAGGGGCTTTGTTTGTTGATTGGCTAGTACTAATGGTTATTGTTCATCATCTTCTCCCTCTTCTTTTTCTTCTTCTGCTTCCTTTTAGTATCTTCATTATGCAGTTGAGGTTTTTGAAAGTTTGCTGATACTTCTCCCAGTCCAAGTTGTCGTCTTCCTTTGGTCAGATGCAAGGATGGGAATGATTTAGTAGCATTTATAGGGAAATTGCGCTGTTTGTGCTTTGCGTTTGATGTCCTTAACCTGGTAATGCATGGCTTACAGAATTATACAGCTGGAACAGGAGGAATTTTGAGATTTCAGCACAAAGTGATTTTAATTTTCTTTGACTCTCCACACAGTGTCCCGTGACCCTGGCGGCAACATCAGTACGTGCTGTGATGCAGATCAGGTCACTGCCATCCTGACGCAGATGGCAGTCGGGATGGGCCTGCTGAAGCGTTGCCCAACCTGTGTGAGGAACTTCCGGATGGCCTTCTGCTACCTGACTTGCAGTCCTGACCAGAGTGACTTCATGAATGTTAAAGAGTTCAAAAAGGCCACAGATACAAGTGAGTCCCACAAGACTTTCACAGATGGATATATGGAGCAGCATCTGTATCTGGGATATATGACGTTATATTGTTGGGTTTCTAAAATATATATAACTTTAGCATTTACACACACACACACACGTGCATGTATGTACATGTATGTACACACACACATCCACATATCCATAGTCTCTCATTGTGAAAAGAAGTTAATGGTTTTGTGATATTGCTTATGCACATTTGTTAAATAGTATTATTTATGAATGTATTTATTTTTTCTAACAGATAAAACAGTCATCTCCTCATTGGATGTGCACATAACAAATGACTTTATAAATGGAGTGTACAGCTCGTGTAAAGACGTAGCGATGCCCTCCACCAATGAGAAGGCAATGTCGCTCATGTGCGGAGCTTGGGGCTCCTACTACTGCACCGGCCAGAGGTGGTATGACTTTATGGGCAGCACCAGTAATGGTTATTCGCCCTTCCAGATTGATTTTATCTACAAAGAGGAGTCAGGATCTGAATTTAAGCCTTTCAACAAAACAATTATTCCGTGCAACCAAGGTGTAACGGTAAGTCATGTTTAATTTTTTTTTTGGATAATTTACAGTCATTTACATGCACACACATGCAGACATACACCTGCATAGAGGGATGTGCACACACACCTGTGTAGCCATATGTATGCATACACTTAGTTCAGCACATGCACATGCATACATGCCCACATGTGCACGCACATGCACACACTGAAGCACATACAGGCAAACACCCACCCACACTCACACCTACATCTATATCCATATGTTTGCCTACTCACTCAGCCACACTCTCCTTTTCATGTACACTCACTGACCCACCCACCCACTATTAATATAGATATTGAATAATAAGTAGCTATTCTGTGTGCTTTTAACTTTATCCATCTTCTTAAATGCTACCTTGCAGAATGACTCCCGGTCATGCAGTTGTCTCGATTGTGAAGAGTCTTGTCCAGTGCCACCCCCTCTGCCCCCCCTTCCACAGCCATTCACTATTTTTGGGTTGAACGGCATGGAAGTGGTGATGACATTGCTGTTCATTGTCTTTGCAACAGCCTTCACCGTTGTTTACATTTGCTTCTCATGCAGGGCAAGGAGCATAGATAGTAAGTAATGGAGAGTGCCATGCTGTGTTTTTTTGTTTTTTTTTTAAAGTGCATTCATGATAGGGCTCTGCCTGATAGTGGAGAAGGAGGAACTGGTCTCATATGCATTGGAAATTGATCATTATTTCACAAGTCCAGTATCTTTAGTTGCAGTGACTGACCAGAGTGGAGCTGTGGCGGGAGATGAGCCCAGCTTTTTCGAGAAACTTGGATCGAGTTTGGAGGATTATCTGGAAAGGTTCTTCACATCATGGGGCACAGGTAATTTGATAATTCTATAAGCATCGTCCATTTCATGTGAATGTTTTAGCATGAGAATGTATTTTTCTCCATTTTTTTCCCCCTCTTTTGCTTTTACTTTTCTACAGTTTAGGATAATATTCAGCAATTTTTCTTTCTTGATGTTTCTGAGTAACAGATCATGTACACAACTCTTTCAAGTGCTTTCCTCTTCTTTTTTCAGTGTGTGCTGATCACCCATGGACTGTGCTAATTGTAGGTGTACTGATATCCATTGGACTGTCAGTGGGCATCATCTATCTGAAAGTGACAACAAACCCAGTAGAACTATGGGCTGCCCCAAATTCTAAGTCTCGTATTGAAAAGGATTATTTTGACAAGAACTTTGAACCTTTCTACAGAACAGAAATGCTTATTATAAGACCAAAAGGAGTTGATAAGGTAAGTATATAGTCTTTCAAATATTCTTCAAAATCCCTATAGAGAGAGTAGTATAACTAAAGATATACAAGTGCCTGCAGTTAGAATTTTTTTCTGATGAATTCTGGCATCATTGTAGGTTCCACATCAAACTCCCAATGGCACAGAGATGTGGGGGCCAGCTTATAACCAGACATTCCTGGCAGAGGTCTTCAAGCTGCAGAACATCATAACACAAGAGGTAAGATTACCAGATGTATGTATGTATGTATGTATGTATGTATGTATGTATGTATGTATGTATGTATGTATGTATGTATGTATGTATGTATGTATGTATGTATGTATGTATGTATGTATGTATGTATATATGTATGTATGTATGTATGTATGTATGTATGTATGTATGTATGTGTTTATGTATGTATGTATATATATGTATGTATATAAATATTTAGCTTGTTAATTATTGAGGATTGAACAGGGTTTGAAGATGAAAATGTTGGGATCTATCCACATTTCACAAAGAATCATTCCCTCTTATATTTGTTTTACAAACTTGCTGGAAAGCACATTGGCATTCAAAGACATATTTGTTTCTGTCTCAAATTAAGTTTGTTGAAAGTTTATTCAGGTTTTCAGTATTATGTTAGATGAATAGCTTGTTCTTTTATTATCTTTCCTTAACCTTGCATTTATGGTTAACAAGAAATCTTTTCCTTGTTTTGTTTTCTTTATTTATTTGTTTATGAATTTATTTATCAGTTGATTTCTTATATTTATATATTTTATTAATGTATTTGTGTATCAATTCACTTGCTTTTTTTATTTTTAGGTACATGGGAAAGTAGATGATAAAGATGTGTACCTGGAGGATATATGCTTTACACCGCTCTCACCTGTGAACAATAACTGCACCATCCAGAGCGTGGTAAACTACTTCCAGAACAATGAAGACAACCTGAACCTTACAGGGACCAGCAGCTTCGGACTGCCGTACACCTACATTGACCATATAGACCTCTGCTTCAGGTGAGCCTAAGAACCTTGAAGTGAAAGCAGGTTTCACTAAGATTGTAGTGGATCGTAAGTTATGGCTTGGGACCGATAGATGAGGAACTATGGCCGGGAATTTTAGAATACGCATATTTTTGGTGGCTAGATGACACGCTTATAGTTCTTTAGAGGATTGATTATTAAAAGTTTTAGGAATATTAACCTTAAAAATGTTAAGGATGTATAATGATTACCATACAAAAAGATGAAAACTTTTAGAAAGTGAAACAGAGACCGATAGTCAAACTTTTATGGCAAAGGCCAAAGCCTTAATTTACCTATTCATTGGCTTACTTGTTATTTTCTTTTCTTTTTTATTTTCTTTTTGTGCCCTACACACAGAAATCCTGTGGCAATGGACACAACTTTAGATATTCCCTGCTTGGGTGAGTATGGAGGACCCATCCTGCCCTTCACTGCTCTCGGGGGCTTTCTCAACGGCTCTCAGATCCTTGGGGCGAACCCTCCATACAAAGATGCTTCAGCACTTGTTATCTCCCTTGTAGTCAACAATTTCAATGACAAGGAGAAGGTGGAGAAAGCCAAAGCATGGGAGGAAGCGTAAGTTATCTTGTTCTTGGTTATCTGTTTAATTTCCTCATTTCATATCATTGTTTTCATTAGGACGTGCTCTTGCTATTGTTATTCATTAGTTAGAAATGAAAAGAAATATATTAGTGTTTTGTTTTGAAATCTTTATTGATCATGGTAAATACTTTCTTTTGCAGTTTTCTCAAGTTCATAAAGGACTATGATAACCCAATGATGGACATCGCATTTTCAGCTGAGCGATCCATTCAGGACGAATTACAGCGAGAGAGCGAGGGCGATGTCATCACCATCCTCATATCTTACTGCATCATGTTTGCATACATTGCTTTAGGTAGTGAAAGATATATAGAAATACCGATTGGATCACTACATACTAGTTTGAAGATTTTTATTTATATGTATATTTGATTTTTCTTTTGGATTTTTTTTTTTTTTCAGATAAAAGATTTTTTCATAGATATTTTCTGGAGAATAAAATTCTGTCATTATTATACTATATGCTACAAATTTTTAGGCAAGATGTTATGAATATAAAGATATAAGCTTTCACTTCTATGACCTGCTGGTAACACAAGTAATTACACAAACACAGGCTTGGATGTGCAAGCATGCATATGCTTACACATATACAGACACACACATACATACACATGCAAACCTATATACACCAGCACACATGCACACACTTGCGCACACGCACAAGCACATGCACATTCAAACAAAAAAACACAGGCTATATACATATAGGCTATATATGATGCATATAAATAGATAGATAGAATGATGGATATATGAATTATTGTAGAGTATCTAATAAGGATATTTATTGATGTCTTTTTCATCCTCAGCTCTTGGGAGCTACACACGTTGCAGCCGTGTGTTGGTAGACTCCAAGATTACTCTGGGCTTGGGCGGTGTACTGATTGTATTGATTTCTGTCTCATCTTCTATTGGTGTTTATGGCTACGCTGGTGTTCCTGCAACGCTTATTATTATCGAAGTGAGTTTATCAAGTCCTTTTGTTTTGATTTTTATTGATTGTTGAAGATCTGAATGTATGTGGTGACCATCATGGTAGTAGGGCTTCAGTTTATGTTGAACTCACTCTACTTTTTCTCTCTCCTTGCAGGTTATACCATTCTTGGTGTTAGCAGTAGGAGTAGACAACATGTTTATTCTCGTTCAAACGTATCAGCGCGAGTCACGCCGTCCAGCTGAGTCGCGATCAGAACACATTGGGCGTGTTGTGGGGCAAGTTGTTCCCACAATCTTACTCGCCTCCTGCTCAGAAGTAGCTTGCTTCTTCCTGGGTATGTAAGACACCTTGAGAAAACAAGATTCTTTTATCTTTATGTTATATTTGTATATGGTAAATATTGGTGTTATTAGTAATAGATATAGGGGGATAAGTTTGTAACACTGATGGGGTATATCCCAATTTTCTTGATATCTTGGTGCTATTTTTATCTCCAGTATGAATATTAAAAACAAGGAGTCTTGTTCATAAAAATGGCAGGTTTTTACTTGATTTGATAATTTAGAAAATATTATATCTGATGAATATTACCATTATTTCTATATCTATTGCTTTATATTATTGTGCAAGAATGTATAAGTACTCTAATATTATCAGATATGAATGTATAATCATAAAATATCTTCTACATATTATCCAAACTAATTTACAATTCTTTTTCTCAACACAGGGGTGCTCTCAGGGATGCCTGCTGTTCATGCATTTGCTCTGTATGCTGGACTTGCCCTCACCATCGATTTTGTCCTGCAGATCACATGTTTTGTGTCTCTCATGGCACTGGATGCAAAGAGACAAGAAGTGCGTATTGAATTTCTTTCTCTGTCTCTCTCTCTCTCTCTCTCTCTCTCTCTCTCTCTCTCTCTCTCTCTCTCTCTCTCTCTCTCTCTCTCTCTCTCTCTCTCTCTCTCTCTCTCTCTCACTCTCTCTCTCTCTCTCTCTCTCTCTCTCTCTCTCTCTCTCTCTCTCTCTCTCTCTCTCTCTCTCTCTCTCTCTCTCTCTCTCTCTCTCTCCTCTCTCTCTCTCTCTCTCTCTCTCTCTCCCTCCCTCCCTCCTCTCCCTCCCTCTCTCCCTCTCTCCCTCCCTCCCTCCCTCCCTCCCTCCCTCCCTCTCTCCCTCTCTCCCTCCCTCCCTCCCTCTTTCCCTCTCTCCCTCCCTCCCTCCTTCCCTCCCTTCCCTCCTTCGCTCCTTCCCTCCCTTCCCTCCCTTCCCTCCTTCCCTCCTTCCCTCCTTCCCTCCCTTCCCTCCCTTCCCTCCCTTCCTTCCTCCCTCCCTTCCCCCTATCATTTTTTTGCTTCTTTGAATTGGGTAGTATATTTCCTGCCACTTTTGATTTATGTGTGCAATATTAATGCCGTTTTCTTCTGCAGGAGAATAGACTGGACATCTGCTGTTTCATCAAAGGATCCAACAAGGAGGGAACGTCACCTGAAGGCCCCATACAGAAATTCTTTAAACTTGTCTATGCTCCCATGCTTCTATCCCGCATTGCTAGACCAGTTGTGGTAGTGGTCTTTGTAGGATGGCTGTTCTCAAGCATTGCTGTTCTGCCAATGATTGAAATAGGTCTTGATCAAGAATTATCAATGCCTGAAGATTCTTACTTACAAAAATATTTTGAGGTGAGTCTGGCATCCAAGAAGGATGTACAATTATTACAATTAGCAATAAGTTGCTGAAATGATTGATACCACTATTGTCAATGACATTATTGTATTGTTATATATGTATTTTAAGTCTTTATTTTGCCAAATTTGGTATTTGTGTTGTGTTTTCCTTTAATGGAGGTAAGAATTTAGAATTTATTGATGTTTTATCTTGTATTTAGTTTCATTGTTACTCCTTTCTCTGATTACAGTATCTAGGGAAGTACTTAAGTGTTGGACCTCCAGTGTACTTCGTCCTCAAGGGAGGTCTCAATTTTACTAACTTCAGTGATCAGAACAAAGTCTGTGGGACTGTGGACTGTGACATGGACAGTTTGGCCATGCAAGTGTATTATGCTGCCCACCGTGCCAATAGGTAAGGAAAATTAGATCTGATACAGGCCAGTATACAAGATTGGAACCTTACTTAATGTATATCCACTGGGAACATATTTTTTCTGGTACTTTTGTTTTGTTTTAGCCAACTAACTTTGGTATTAGACTGTTAGATTGATTTTTCCAATTATTGGGAAAGGATTTTGGCGTTGCTTATAAAAAAGAAAAGAAAGTGTAGCTGTTTATTTTTATTTATTGTTAATATTTCCTTAGCAATTATTTGTAGTGGTAGAAATGATGGTTACATTTCAAGTAGTCTAGTGAAATTATGAGTGAATAATATGAAATGATGTAAGTGATGTAAAGTTTGTAAGGGAAAAACTACAAGATTCAAGTTGATGTGCTATTGTTTGTACTTTATAATGTCCTCCCATATTTTTCTTCGTTTCAAAATTTTGTATATTTGGTTCTTAATTATTTAAGATTGAAAAAAAAATAATAACCAAAATATTCTTTGGCAGAACTTTCATCGCCCAGCCAGCCTCCTCATGGATAGACGACTATATGGACTGGTCCATTTACAATCTGGACAGTCCAAGTGGTGATGTACCATGCTGCAGAGTAAAGAAAGATGGAACATTCTGTCCCTCAAGTGATTATGAGTCTGACTGTGATGACTGCAACATCAACCTAACAGATGTAAGATCTAATATTACTCTATTTGAAGTAGCTTTCCGCTGTCTACAAACCTACATCTTTAGGACTAATATTACAGCTCATCAGTGGAGCTTGTTAGAATGGTTTAGGAAAGAATGGGTATTTTCTGGTGATAGAGAATTGGTTGATGTCACAAGTATATTAGATTTATATGCAATACTTCTATGTTGTTCAGAAATAGCCGGGAGTATAAGAAATAAGAGACAAATAATTAGAATACAGGTCTTTGCTAGCCTCTTTCCCAAGAGATTGTGACATCTGCTGAAATAAAGCCTCTGCATCATTTTTAGTCTGCCTATACGCAGGCCTTAACATTTTTTCCCTCTTTTCCTTGTAGGATGGACTGCGGCCCGATCCAGACTCTTTTATGCAGTATTTACCATTTTTCCTGGAGGATGTACCAGGTGAGACATGTCCTAAAGGTGGGCATGCAGCTTATGGACAAGCTGTTAAAATTGTAACAACAGACAAAAATGAGGTATGACATTTGAAAGTTTATCAATTTAATATTTGTTTTTATTTTTTGCTCATTCATCATAAAATGAAAAGAGATATAAATAAATGTTGATTAAAGGTCTCAGCATATGCTGGACTTCGTCTTTTGGCAGCAAAATTTATGCTTTTTAATCTTTACTCAGACAGCAGTTGGTGCCAGTTACTTCATGACATATCACACCATTCTCAAGACATCCAAAGATTATTATGAGGCTCTAGAATGGGCCAGAGATATCTCAGAAAATATCACAAACACCCTGAATGAGGGTCAGAAGGAGCCAGTGTATGAAGTTTTCCCTTACAGGTAGGAGGAGCTCGTTTGTAGGCAGTAAATGCTTTATTTGTGTTATCACTGTATGTTGGGAACAGGGAAAAAGGAGGAAAGGGATAGAAGATAATTTTTTTCAGCCTATGAAGGATTTATTAGTTTGTCTAAGGAGTATTTCAGCATCAGTGTCTTTTATTTATTTATTTATTTATTATTGTGGATAATGTGTGATTTTAGACTAAGTTCACCTGATACCTTCTGAAAAGCTATCCAAATGGATA
>NC_091567.1:3033115-3038115 GCF_042767895.1 Penaeus vannamei
AGAAATTTGTGGATGGTGATAGAGAATCATCTGGTAAAATTATTATTACTGTTGTATTTTTTTTCATTTTTTATAACCATGTTTTCTGAATTATGGCAGGTCTATATCTTCCTTATTTAGAGAAGACTGGAGAAAGGGTTTTCATCCTTTTTTCCCATTTCAGTTTTGCTTTTGTTTTATTTGGAGGCTGGAGCCATTCTTCTTTTTGATGGCAGAAGTGTAAGAGCCAACAAGAGCTTTCTCTGAACATGACATACTTAAGGCGTTCTGTTGTTTGATGATATCGGTTTTGCATTTTAGAAAGATTTCTTCTGGTGTTGATTCATTTTAAATTGGGTATTTGATAAGGTTCCATAGGAGACTTGCAATATCTCTTGCTTTATTTATGAATTATTATAATTATTGATTTTTTTACATTAGTTTGTTCATACTTTTCATATGTGTCAGATTACTTACATATATTGTATGAAAATTGATGGTCACTGTGACAGGGTCATGTTGGTGCTCCTAGAGGGACTCGTATTATCTGGGCTTCTTAAAGAGAGTATTTTAATTTTCATGTTTGTGTAGAAAGAGATTTTTGTAACCTTTGTTCCAACTTTTGTTTAATACAAACAAAATATATTTTTTTTGTTTAATGTGTTCAGTTTTCTTGCTAGGATTGTTACATCTGTATCTCATTTTTCATGTCTTTTATCATAGACAGCATCATCACCATAGTTTTTTGTTATCTATATAATGTTAGCCAGTAGATTGATAACATTATTTATGATTATATATAAGGTTGTTATTGTTTATTTATTTTTTAGCATTACAATACACATGTCATGCTTACCCTTAGTTTGGGAGTATTATTTACCCTTGTGCAAGATTATGTATTTGTTTATTATTTTTATTTTTTTTCATTCATTTCCCTTAATGCATTTGGGATAAATGTACTGGTTGCTGCATTTTTGAAAATATTCCTCCACCCCAACCCCAGGATCAGCAGTTAATCGCGCGCGCTGCCAAAAGAGAGCAGACCGTGAGGTCCAACACCAGGAACAGGAGCGGCATTGGGCCAAGAAATACCCATCCGGACTGTAATCTAGTAGCGTACCACCAGCCTCGTTTGGTTTCCTCCTCTAGCTTGGCTCACTCTCTGCACCCACATTGATAGGAGCACAACTCATAATTTTTTTTTTTTTTTTGTTGTCTCTTTTTCATTGACTTATTTGACCTATATCTTGTAGTATCAGCAGACCAGGGTCTTGGATGTGAGCGGAGTACGTATTGTCGCCTGGGGATATTGCGAGAGTGAATTGAGATGAAAATGTGGTGGTTTCATGTGCTGGTGAGGAACCAATCCAACCCTGGTTCCTTGCTGTCATCAGTGAAAGCCACTTGCATCTTTGCACTTCCCGAGAGAGCTTTTCTCCTCGCTCTCCAACTTCTTGCACATCATAAAAGGCATTTGAGATTTGGATATAGAGGAGAAAAGGGCATTATGGTTATGGCTTAGAGAGGTGTCTGAAGAGGTTGTGGTGGGGTAGTTTCTTCTATTAGGTTACAGGGCATGCAGATATATTGTTCTGCATCCTGGTTTCTCTGTACATCTGTCACCAGCTTGTGGAAACAATTTAGTGATGTCCCATCATATCTAGTGTTTTCCTTACAGAAAGAAGGACTGTACAGATAAATTAGGAACGACTTAGGGGCAGTGTTGGTCTAGTATTGGCCATTGTTGCATTTCTGTGGATTCTGGAGTATTGTAGAAATGCATGCTGCACTGGCAAGTCGTTCTAATGCTTTCAACTTATGACTAACCAGTAATATGGATTACTTGATAATTATTTTGTTCTATATTTTGAACAAATTATTTTTGATGACTTATTTCTGCTAAGTTTAAGATATGCTGTCTGTCTGTTTGTCTCTGTATGCCTTTGTCTTGCTCAATCTGCTCAGTCTCTATCTCTTATCTTTCTTTTCCTATCTCTGTGTCTATCTTTTCCTATTTCTGTTTTTCTCTGCAATCTCTCTCTCTGTTTCTCTCTCCAATCTCTGTCTATCTTTTCCTATTTCTGTTTTTCTCTGCGATCTCTCTCTCTGTTTTTCTCTCCAATCTCTCTCTCTCTCTGTTTCTCTTTCCAATCTCTCTCTCTCTCTCTCTCTCTCTCTCTCTCTCTCTCTCTCTCTCTCTCTCTCTCTCTCTCTCTCTCTCTCTCTCTCTCTCTCTCTCTCTCTCTGTGTCTGTCTCTGTGTTCGTCTCTGTCTGTCTCTCTGTCTCTCTGTCTGTCTGTCTCTGTCTTCTGTCTCTGTCTGTCTCTCTCTGTCTCTCTCTGTCTCTCTCTCTGTCTCTCTCTGTCTCTCTCTCTCTCTCTCTCTCTCTCTCTCTCTCTCTCTCTCTGTGTTCTCTCTCTGTTTCTCTCTCTCTGCTTCTCTCTTTCTGTTTCTCTCTGTCTGCTTCTGTCTCTGTGTCTCTGTGTCTCTGTGTCCTCTCTCTCTCTGTGTCTCTGTCTCTCTGTTTCTCTGTGTCTCTGTCGTTTCTCTGTCTCTCTGTCTCTCTGTCTCTCTGTCTCTCTGTCTCTCTGTCTCTCTCTCTCTCTCTCTCTCTCTCTCTCTCTCTCTCTCCCTCTCTCCCTCTCTCCCTCCCTCCCTCCCCCTCTCCCTCTCCCTTCCTCTCCCTCTCTCTCCCTCTCTCTCTCTCTCTCTCCCTCTCTCTCTCCCTCTCCTCCTCTCTCTCCTCTCTCTCTCTCTCTCTCTCTCCTCTCCTCTCTCTCTCTCCCTCTCCCTCTCTGTCCCTCTCCCTCTCCCTTTCTCTCTCCCTCTCCCTCTCCCTCCCCCTCTCTCTCTGTTTCTCTCTCTCTCTGTTTCTCTCTCTCTCTGTTTCTCTCTCTCTCTGTTTCTCTCTCTCTCTGTTTCTCTCCCTCCCTCTCCCCCTCCCACCCCAACTCCCCTTAATAATGTATATTTGATTCTTTTTTCCTTGGGAGAAGGTGTTTTATCCTGGTGTTAAATGTTTTAACCACAAGATGATTTACCTCTATATTATTTGTTGTGTGTGTCAGTAAATAAAAGACTATAGTTATAGAAGTAAAAATCAATAAACTGTAAATTGTTATTTTTTTTTGTGTGTGATAGATTTTTCTTTCTTTAATCATGTAACTTAAATATTGAAATCATTGACCTTTACATTTGTGTTTAGATTTTTTTCAAACAGCCAGTATTTAAATCCATATAAACCATCATAAAGATGGTTCTGGTTAACAAAACCTCTCTCTCTACAAACTAACAAACAAATTTTCATGTCCTTTTTTTCCCCAGGTCCAAACCCCAATAGATGTCGCATCCAGAAGCGGCACTGGAAGCACATTGCAGAGAGCTTCCACGGGTCCATGTCCATGTCGGACGAGGTGCCGGAACCAACTTTTATCAATGTGGAGTCGGATATGGATACCCACCTTGTCCAGCCAGAAATTCATCCTTCCTATGGTGGCACTAACAACGTCACTGTCTAGCCTCTAATGCCATACCTATGAAAGATCGGGTCTTTAAAAAAAAAAAAATGGATTAGTAATACTCCCATCTTTTTTCTGTTATATGTGAAAGGATCTGAGCTTATAGTTTGTTAGATATTTATTGACTTTTCTTTTTTCTTCTCCTATTCATTTCTCTCTTTTTTTCTTTTTTAAATTTATTTATCATTTTCAATTTTTTAAAGACTTCTTTAGACCTCAGGTGAGATCCCTCTTATGCTAGAGCAGCATGGAATAGAAATTTGTATGTTAAACCAACTTCTCGCAGATATGTTGTGGTGATTTGTTAGAGTTATCAAAATGCGTTTGTACTTGTGTCCTGTATTTAATTTTTTTTTCTATATGTGTTCTCACAAACTTAGAAAACACATTTGTTGCATATGATTCCAGGAATTCGTGTTGAAACTTTTCTTTTAATCCCCTTCCCCCTTGTATATAAAGGATTAAGAAAAAGAGGTATCTGTGGACTCGAATATATGTATTGTATTTTCCTGTGCAGGGAAGTGAACATTTAATTTTAAAAATATGAACAAAATGTCAGGTAGAGAGTTTTATTTTTCTCTTTGAAATAATGTAATCAAGCACAGTATTTACATCTGTATAAAGCCAAAGATGGAACATCAAACACAATCCACTGTCACTTTGTCCTACATCTGTTTATATTGGACTGAAGTAGCTCATTTTATATACCTATTTATATATACATATTTTGTCTTTTTTAAATATATTTTTTTGGAAAGTTAACAAAACATATTCAGAAACTCATAGTTTTCTTTCTTTCTTTCTTTATAGAAAAACAAAGGATAACTTTTCACAAAAAACATGAAATTGGTGTGATGTTAGACGACTGTCTGTAACCTCAGCAGTCGGCTATAAATATTTTTGATTATTGATTTTTGTGGTTTCGTAGCCAGAAGCTCTACTTGACTGTACATTTCAGTTTCCCTTTTTGTTTTGTGATAACCTGATGTATGTTTTACAGGGAAACAGCTCCTTCTGGAGTGTAGTGACATATTTGTTATCTTTCCATTTTTATTTTTATTATTTTTTTAAGTGGTATATAAGATTTTGAGTACTTTAAAAGATACTACAATGCTTTTGGAATCTGCTGGCCTGTACTGTTTTATTTAATAACTTAAGAATCCCAGGTTCTTTGGTTGTGATTCATGTAAACCTTAAATAATATTCATCATTTTATTAGTGTTTGTATATATAATATACTGAAGCCTTCTTGTACTTCCTTTTATTTCTAACTTCTCTTAATTTTCATACAAAGTCAGAAAGCTTAATTAAGGAGCCCAGGGTTTTGATTATAAGTAAATGGAGGAGGCAAAAAATACAATAAAGTCAAAAAGATGAACTGATATCTACTATGGCTCAAGTTGATAGATGCAAGTTGAATTTGGTTGATATATGTAGATTGTGATTTTTTTTTTCCTAAACTTTATATCTCCTGTTTTATTTTTTAACTCCTCTCTTGGCTTT
>NC_091567.1:3053115-3055615 GCF_042767895.1 Penaeus vannamei
TATAGACAAATAGATATCGGTAAATCGATAGATTTAGACAAATAGATATAGTGAAATAGATAAATATAGATATATAGATAGAGATAAATAGATAGAGAAAAATAGATAGATAAACACAAATATATAAACAAAGATAAATAGGTAGATTTAGATAAATCAATAGATATAAAAAGGTAGATAAATATGAGTAGATATATACCAATAGACAGATAAATGTATGTATATATAGATAAACAGATAAATATACATAAATAGGTAGATAAATGTACATGAATAGATATATATACATAGATAGGTAGATAAATGTACATAAATAGATAGATGCTATATATATGTGGATATAAACGAAGCACATATAAAAGAAATCCAATAAAGTTTATTTTAAACTTGAACAATAACAAAGGTGATGCCGCGGGGAAGAGATTTCTGGCTTTCGAAATTCCTGCCAACAATTCAAAATGTTTTCAGGGCTACGACTGCGCCTTCTCTTTCCTCTCTCTCTTTCCCCTTCTTTCCATCTTTTCCTCTTCCTTATGTTAATTCTTATATTGATCTTATACATTGCTCTTCTCTTTTTTCTCCTCGCTCCTTTCTCCCCCTTTTTCCCTCTCTCCCTCACTCCTCTTTTCCGTTTCCTCCTCACACCTTCTCCCTTACTCCTCTCCTCTTCCTACCTCACTCCTTCTCCCTTACTCCTCTCCTCTTCCTACCTCACTCCTTCTCCCTTACTCCTCTCCTCTTCCTACCTCACTCCCTCTCCCTTACTCCTCTCCTCTTCCTACCTCACTCCTTCTCCCTTCCTCCTCTCCTCTTCCTACCTCACTCCTTCTCCCTTACTCCTCTCCCCTTCCTACCTCACTCCTTCTCCCTTACTCCTCTCCTCTTCCTTCCTCACTCCTTCTCCCTTTCTCCTCTCCTCTTCCTACCTCACTCCTTCTCCCTTACTCCTCTCCTCTTCCTACCTCACTCCTTCTCCCTTACTCCTCTCCTCTTCCTACCTCACTCCTTCTCCCTTACTCCTCTCCTCTTCCTACCTCACTCCTTCTCCCTTACTCCTCTCCTCTTCCTACCTCACTCCTTCTCCCTTACTCCTCTCCTCTTCCTACCTCACTCCTTCTCCCTTACTCCTCTCCTCTTCCTACCTCACTCCTTCTCCCTTACTCCTCTCCTCTTCCTACCTCACTCCTTCTCCCTTACTCCTCTCCTCTTCCTACCTCACTCCTTCTCCCTTACTCCTCTCCTCTTCCTACCTCACTCCTTCTCCCTTACTCCTCTCCTCTTCCTACCTCACTCCTTCTCCCTTACTCCTCTCCTCTTCCTACCTCACTCCTTCTCCCTTACTCCTCTCCTCTTCCTACCTCACTCCTTCTCCCTTACTCCTCTCCTCTTCCTACCTCACTCCTTCTCCCTTACTCCTCTCCTCTTCCTACAGAATCGGGTTCAATCCCCGACGGATACTATCCAGCAGCTTTTGTTTGTATTTCTATCTACTTCCATTCCATATATCTTCCTGTTTTTGTTTCTCTCTCTTTTTCCGGTGTTTACAATGTGAAGGAGTAAGAAGGTATTGGAGTGTTTGATATTGCATGTTTTATTTACATTGTTGTTTGTTAGTGTTTATGCGCGTTTTCGTAATTTTGCTGTTAGTCCTCTCATAATTATATGAACGTATTTGTGATATGAGAAGGGAAGAAGGAAACTCGTGATGAAGAGAAAGAAAGAAAAATCAAGACGGAGTAGAAAAGGTGGAAGTGTTAGTGTTATCTTCGTTCCACTTACGATTTCAAAGAAGAGAAGAATGATTTCTCTTTTTCTATATTAGCTTGATAATTACCTATGTATTTGGAAAGATCTGGTGTCACTGTAGTTCACAATGAAAGAAATGAATGCTACTTATGGTCCGTAATGAAATAAAAAAGCAAAGTACACAAACCAGGCACAACAGCTACCAAGGTAATAATTGTGATATTATACATAAATAATGATATACATCAATACTACTACTATTGCATTGTGACAGCTGGATCCTGTGCTAACCATGTCTTCTATTTTGTATGAGATGTAATTCTTGTTTACATTTGATGTAATTTCATAGCGACTTACAGAAGTTGTATATTGATTTATATTTATCTTCGAAGCATATTGCGGTTGGGTAAAATCTGTTACTTCAATAGAAAGTTCTAAAAAAATATATGATAAAAAAACAAAATTTCATCTAACAGGGATTCGAATGAATACCAATAATTTTGAAACTTGTTTGTGGCGTGAGCGACAATTATATAACGTTAATAAATATATTATTTACGATCAAGGGATATATCAGCACATAGTTGACCTACATCATCTAATAGATGGTTGTTGAAGAATACGCACGTGAGAAACGAAAGCAATTACATAGACTCATGAAATTATGAAAATATGAAATGTTTAAAGAGGGATTCATTTTAAACATTTATGGGATAAAGGAGCGTAATTATATAACTTTAATGGATATGATATG
>NC_091567.1:3060615-3062437 GCF_042767895.1 Penaeus vannamei
GGGGGAAGGGTTACAGGAATAGCGAATAGGATAGGAGGGAAGGAGCAGAAAAGATGCGAGAAGAGAGGGAGTAGGAAGGAGGAAGAGGAAAGGGGAAGAGAGGAGAAGGAAAGGAGAAAGAGGTGGCTATGAGGGCGAATGGAAGAGAAGCGAGTAAGGAAATAAAGGATGAAGAATATGGTTATGAGAAGGAAAGCGAAGGAGAGGAGGGGAAATGAACAAACGAAAGGGAAGAAAAGGAGTAGAGGGGATAAAATATGAGAAATTGGAAAGGAATGAAAGAGGGGAGTTGAAGAACATGAAAGTGACAAGGAGGGAGGAGAGAGAAAAGAGAAAATTCTCGGGATGGGAGGCAGGAGAGTATTTTTGTTTGTTTTGCTTTTGGTTCCACGTGGATTCCCGATGTCTTTCTTTTGCTGTTATCTCGTATTAGTATCTTAATTTTATTATCATTATTCATTATTATTGTTATTATCATCATCAGTAGTAGTAGTAGTAGTAGTAGTAGTAGTAGTAGTAGTAGTAGTAGTAGTAGTAGTATAGTAGTAGTATAGTAGTAGTATAGTAGTAGTATAGTAGTAGTAGTAGTAGTAGTAGTAGTAGTAGTAATAGTAGTAGTATCGTAATCATCTTTAATATCATTGCTGCTGTTGTCTTCCTCTCCTCTCCTCTCCCCCTCCCCCCCCTCTCTCTCTCTCTCTCTCTCTCTCTCTCTCTCTCTCTCTCTCTCTCTCTCTCTCTCTCTCTCTCTCTCTCTCTCTCTCTCTCTCTCTCTCTCTCTCTCTCTCTCTCTCTCTCTCTCTCTCTCTCTCTCTCTCTCTCTCTCTCTCTCTCTCTCTCTCTCTCTTTTTCTTTCTCTCTTTATCTCTGTTAATGTGTGTGCATTTGTAGACATGTTTATACACGTATTTGTCCGATATTTCCTTCTCAGTGTTGATCCAGATACGTTTTTTTCCCCAGAATTTTATTACTTGATCGAAATCTTATCAATTTGGTGGGAGATCAATTTTGCTTCAACAGATTTTAAAAGTAGAATGTAATCGCCTCAGATGTTAAAGGAAGAGAAAAAGATTCTGTTTTGCTTGTTTGTTTGTTTCCTGAGATGACGTGGTATGCTTCCCTTTCCTCAATTTCCGCTGCTGTAACAATATCTATAGCACATTACTTTCTATATTTGTCAGACAAATGGTAGATCATGGAATTTTTGCTTAATCTACTGTGTGTACTTTTTCCTTACAGAATCGCTTTAAAACAAACCTGAAATTCTGCCTTGAATTATTGGGATTCATTCGAATTCCTGTTAGATGAAATCTTGTTTTTTATCATAAATAATGATTATTCTGTTGAAGAAACAGTTTTTTTTTTACACAACCGCAGCACGTTTTCGAAGACAAATATAAATCAATATACAACTTCTGTAAGTCGCTATGAAATTACATTCTTTCTCAGTATGTTTAAAATAATTCTAGGTTTTAAAATCTTCGAAAATATATGAATTATCAAATGGTATAAATAAAAATATATATACATAGTGCTGAAAAAATGTTTCATGAGGAGAGAGAAGTGTAAACAAGAATTACATCTAATACAAAATAGAAGACATATGGTTAGCACAGGATCCAGCTGTCACAATGCAGTAGTAGTGGTATTTCACACCTTGGTAGCTGTACTGTCTGGTTTGTCTACTTTGTCTACTTCAGTTCGGACCCCATAAGTTGCATTTATTTATTTTATAACACTGAACTACAGTGACAACAAACCTTTCAAATTATATAGGCAATTAACAAGCTGCTGTAAAAAAAGATAATTCTCCCCCTGTGAA
>NC_091567.1:3065437-3067937 GCF_042767895.1 Penaeus vannamei
TAATATTATCATTATAATAATCATTGTTGTTGTACTTATGACTATTGTTATTATCATTATTTCTATTGTTTATAATCATCATTATAAGTATTGCTATTATTAATATTGTTATGACTACAATCATCATTATAATTATTGTTATTGTTGATGTTATTGTTATTACTATAATTATCATATTTGTTCTTTATTATTATTTATCGTTATTTATTTATTATTATTATTATCATTCTTATTATCAATGATATCATGGCCTGCTGTTTTCGGACAAATTATTTCTTAAAGGATATAGGTTAAAGAAAAATGTAATGGACAGGTGTTCTTTGATGTCATCAGTACAGGAAAATAATAACAAAGGAATAATGGCATCAACGATGACAATAGTAGTGACAACAATAAGAATAATGTCTTTGAATTAACGATGGGAATAATTATCAGTGTGCCTATAAGTATGAGGAAGACAGAACTACCTAAATTTTAATGTATCAAAACGCATTGTTGATAAGTTGGAGTATATACCAAACCTCATCTCTATTCCTCAGTGGGTTTTGCCATTCACGTAGACTCACACACACACGCACGCACACGAAAACGCACACGCACACTCACACATATTCACACACACACACACACACACAAGCAAGCAAGCAAGCAAGCAAACACACACACACACACGCACACGCACACGCACACGCACACGCACACGCACACGCACACGCACGCACACACACACACACACACACACACACACAAACACACACACACACACACACACACATACAGACTATGCGTCTATATTCTCTTTAAATTCCCCGATTTCTTCATTAGTACATAACAATCGGTGGTGCGGTTGGTAAGGTCGTCGCCTCCCACGCGAGGGGCCCGCGATCGAGCCCCATCCATGCCAAGCGAACAGGGGGTCGCGTAGGTGCCACATTTTTTAATTTTCATTTTTTTTAGCGTTTTTATAAAATTTTATTGACTAACATATATGAATGCGGATAAATAGATAGATATAGATAAACAGAAATACAAAGGTATGAATAAATTGATAGGTACAGATAAACAGATAATATAACGATAAATATGTATATGACAAAAAGATATAGACAAATAGAGAGATAGAGACAAACAGAATGATATAGACAAATGGCCAAAAATTGACTGATGAATATAGAGAGATAGAGACAAGAAAATTAATATAGATGTAGATAAATATAAAGATTTAGATAAATACATAGAAATAGACAAAAAAGATAGGTATAGGCAAATAGATATAGACAAACATAGATATAGACAAATCGATAGATAGACGAATATGTAGATACAGATGAATATACATATATATATATATATATATATATATATATATATATATATATATATATATATATATATATATATAATAGATATTGATGAATAGATATAGACAAATACACAGAAAAGGATAAATAGCTAGATATAGATAAATCGATAGATATATACAAATCGATAGATGTAGACAGATAGGTGTAAATTAATAGAAAGAAGCGGTCAAATAGATAGTTACAGATAAAAAGATATATATAGATGATATAGATAAATAGATAGATATAGACAAAAAGGTACATATAGATAGATAGAACTAGATAAATAGAAATATATATAGACCTATAGATATACACAAATAGATAGATATAGATGATAAATATAGATGATAGTGATAGACAGATAAAAATAAATTAATATATATAGATAGAATAATTGATATAGGTAGATAGATAGATAGACATATGAATTGATAGATATCATTTATATATATGAACATAAATCAAGTACATATAAAAGAAATTCAAAAAAGTGTATTTCTAACTTAACAGATAATGAAGGTGTTGCCGCGGGGAAGATTTCTGGCTTTCGAAATTCCCGCCAAAATTTCAAAATGGCGGAGGGAAGAGAGAGACAAATGTGGATGAAATTCGCCTCTCTGCATTCACACACACACACACACACACACACACACAGACACAGACACAGACACAGACACACACACACACACACACACACACACACGCACACACACACGCACACACACACACACACACACACACACACACACACACATACACACACACACACACACACACACACACACACATACATACACACACACACACATACACACACACACACACACATACATACACACACGCACACACATACATACTTACACATACACACTTTGTTATCCGAGTTCAAGTCAAAGCAAGAGAAGGAATAAGAGAGAAAAAATAAGAAAAAGAGAGAAACGAAAAGACATCAATACAATTAACACATTAAATAAAATCTAAAACATCCAAAAATGGCCACACTTAAAATTCTATAATTGGCATGGAACAGTCTCGAACGCAGGTCTGGAAATTACCAGACCACAACGTTGATCGAAAATAGCCCTTTATTTAACCTAAGTACTTATTGTATCACCGTATGAATGGCGAACTTACACATTACGTACTTTTGGAGA
>NC_091567.1:3072937-3080437 GCF_042767895.1 Penaeus vannamei
ATGTAATTGTCGTTCACGCCAC
This sequence comes from Penaeus vannamei, assembly GCF_042767895.1. Classification (NCBI taxonomy): domain Eukaryota; kingdom Metazoa; phylum Arthropoda; class Malacostraca; order Decapoda; family Penaeidae; genus Penaeus; species Penaeus vannamei. Next base: position 3,072,960 of record NC_091567.1, read on the forward strand.
AAACAAGTTTCAAAATTATTCGTATTCATTCGAATTCCTGTTAGATGAAATTTTGCGTTTATATATATATATATATATATATATATATATATATATATATATATATATATATATATATATATATATATATATATACATATATATATATATATATATATATATATATATATATATATATATATATATATATATATATATATATATATATATATATATATATATATATATATATATATAATTTTTTCTTTCTTTCTTTCTTTTTTCTTTCTTTCTTTTCTTTTTTGTTTTTTGTTTTAGAACTTTCTGTTGAAGTAACACTTTTTACCCAACCGCAATATGTTTCGAAGATAAATATAAATCAATATACAACTTTTGTGAGTCGCTATGAAATTACATCAAATGTAAACAAGAATTACATCTCATACAAAATAGAAGACATGGTTAGCACAGGATCCAGCTGTCACAATGCAATAGTAGTAGTATTGATGTATATCATTATTTATGTATAATATCACAATTATTACCTTGGTAGCTGTTCTGCCTGGTTTGTGTACTTTGCACTTATATTTCATTACGGACCATAAGCAGCATTCATTTCTTTCATGACACTGTGAACTACAGTGATAGCAGACCTTTCCAAATATATAGGTAATTATCAAGCTAATATAGAAAAGAGGGATCATTCATCTCTTCTATGAAATCGTAAGTGGAACGAAGATAACACTAACACTATCAAACCCTCCAGTTCATACTCCTTCACATGGTAAACACTAGAGAGAGAGAGACAAAAAAGAAAAAAAGAAAAAAAGAAAAGAAATATAAATGGAACGGAAGGTAAGTAGATAGAGATGCAAACAGAAAATTATGCCAAAATTTGCATACTGTAGTATCCGTCGGGGATTGAACCCGAGCCTGTCCCGTAGGAGGTAACTGTGCTAACCATTACACCACAGAAACATTATGAAAGTATGGAATTTTACTAGGATTAGATTGTAGCTTTTACATAATACACTTGTGTATGTAATGCTACATAAATATGTATGTGTGTGTGAGTGCATGTGTACTTCCAATAAAAGAGTAAGATGTATTAAACATTATTCTATGCTTACCATTTCAAATGCCTCTTCTCTTGTCTCGTCCAAAAATCTACATTCCTAAAATCTCCAGTAAAAAGAAAAAAAATCTACCCATTTTCCTTATGTCAACTAAGCATTAAGATAAAGAGAAATCCTGAAAAAATATATAAATTACTAACTTTTTTCCCTTCCTTTTTTGTACGTATTATGTTGGCATGCCTACTGCTGTTACCATTATGGTTATCATCAATACTCTTCACAGACTTCTAAATCGACAATACCATTAGAATACCTATTTCGAAATTACCAGTGAGCCATATAGTTTATTTACAGGTGTTACCACTCTCGTTTGCAAGTCTACATTTATTTGTCGAAATTTGTGGTTAAAGGAATCAGCAGTAATAAGTTATTAATAAATCCCTCGATTATAAATTATATCTATTTCTCTTTATTTCATATTTACTAAAGTTATATAATTGCATTCCTTCACCCCATAAATGTAAATCACTATTATAGTATTCATCTCACTGATTTCCTATTCTTGCAAGTCTTTATAACTGCATTCGTTCATCCCGTGCCTATTCCTCGACAACCATCCATCAGATGATGATTGACAAGTATGCGCTGATGTCTACTCTACAATAGTCAAAATATATAATTATCGCCAATGATTCCTACTGAATATTTAAAATGTACACCTTCAGTTTTTCTAATACATATGACACTTCTCAACTCGCTACTTTCTCTTTACAAACATTTAGTGGTTACTTCTTCAATATTAGTCCCACATTTCGGGAAGTTCAGCTGTGCTATCATAAGACAAATATCTCGTCAGGGTTAACTTCTCGGAAAAAAGAAGAAAAAAGAAAAAAGAAATTAAGCCCTTCCTTTTCGTGTATTTTCGACGTCAATTCTTTAAGTTTAACGTCCCAAACGAGTGGCTTTAATAAGAGTCATTCATGCTTAATCCTCCTCAAATATCTTTCAGTTCATGTTTAGAACTTGACGTATAGCACGAAGTAACCGGAAATTAAAATAATGTATTTTTTTCGCTTTCATTGTAGTACGAACTCACTGTTCATTTGATTTTGTGATGATCCTCAGCTGAACGCAAAATTACTTCTAAATTATTTGAAGGAATATCAAATTATTAGGTGAAAATATTTAACCTTCTTTTGTTTTAGCTCCTAATAATGATATTGGTAATGGTAACAATAACAACAACAATAATCACAACGGCAGCACCAATTGAAATCATAATGGCAACACAAGTACAAAATCGTACAATTTGTAATTAGCCCACAAAAAGCAAATAGGTTCTAAGTACGTCTGATAATCCTATATTTAAAGATATCCGCTGAATACTTTGCTATTAAACACTTTTTACTGGGATTTTCTCTTTCGATCTTAATGCTCAGTCGAACGAAAGCAGACCTCAGTATATTAAAGCCATAATCTCTTTTACCTATACATGTAGATATGTTGTTTTCTTATAATGTAAAGGATCGAATACTGACTACATAATTACAGAAAATAAGTAATCATCAGATATCTCTTAGCACATTAGACACGTTCTTTAACGACAAAATTTAACTAGAGAAGAAGAAAGATCATGTTGTTTGTAGCTGAATTTATTAATACCTTGCTACTGCACACTTTGTGAATATCAAATTTGTATAGATGAAAGTAGATTCGTAAGCTACACTATTGCATACAAGTATCTTTGAAATACATAATAATAATGACATTAACATGAATATAAAGACAGCAGTATAACTTATTATGCAATGAAAATAAGAATACAAGGAAGAGAGGGAGTGAGGAATAAAGATGAGAAGAGAAAGGAGGAAAGGGAAAGGTAGAGGAAGAGAGGGAGAAGGAAATGGAGAAGGAGAGTGAGGAAGAGAGGGAAGGAGAAGGGGTAAGGAAGAGACGGAGAAGAAGGTAGAAAGGAGTGAGGTAGGAAGAGGAGAGGGGTAAGGGAGAAGGTGTAAGGAGAAAACGGAAAAGGGGAGTGAGGGAGACAGGGAAAAAAGGGTAGAAAAGGAGCGAGGAGGAAAGAGAAAAGAGGAATGAAGGTGCGAATGAATATAAGAAAGAAAGAAAAGACGGAAGAAGGGGAAATAGAGAGAGGAAAGAGAAGGCGCAGTCGTAGCCACATTTTCTCTCTCTCTCTTCCTTCCGCCATTTTGAACTGTTGGCGGGAATTTCGAAAGCCAGAAATCTCTTCCACGCGGCATCACCTTTATTACCTTTCAAGTTTAAAATTGTAATTCTTTAATATGTGTTTCGTTTATACTCATATATATATATATATATATATATATATATATATATATATATATCTTATCTATCTATCTATATCCATCTATCTATCTATATATGTATTTATCTATTTCTGTATATCTATCTATCTATTTATGTATATCATCTGTTTATCTATATATACATACATTTCTCCATATTTACCTGTCTATTGATATCTATTCATATTTATCTACCTTTCTGCATCTATCGATTTATCTAAATCTACAAATTTATCTTCGTCCATCTATTTGTCATTATCTATTTGTCTCGGTCTGTCTGTCTGTCTCTCTCTCTCTCTCTCTCTCTCTCTCTCTCTCTCTCTCTCTCTCTCTCTCTCTCTCTCTCTCTCTCTCTCTCTCTCTCTCTCTCTCTCTCTCTCTCTCTGTATTAAGGGAATGGCAAAACACACTAAGGAATGGTGAAAGGATGGAAACGAATATGATCAACGGAAAGAGAGAGAAAAACAGGAATGAAGTAGTGTGACAATCACAATAATAATAATGACAATAACGGTATTAATGGTAATATCATTGATGGTGGTAATGATAATGATGGAAAAAATACCGATAGTAATGTACAATAATAATGGTGAAAATAGAAAAGAGAGTTGGGTATGATTATGATGATAATGGAACTTGTAAGAATAATAACAATATGAATTCTGAGAAGCAAAATCATTCCTCTATTTGGAATATCTATCTCTAAGTAGCTACCTATTGCATAGCCGTCATATGATAATCATAGCAAAACCAGGAGCGACTGTTATGAGCTATTATTATTATTATTATCATTATTATTAGCATTATTATTATTATCCTTATTCGCTGATTACATTTAAAACCATTACAGTTACTTCCCCTTCTCTCTCTGGCGTTGTTTTCATCTTATCACAAAAGTGGTCATGCTTGTTTATATTTTGATTTCATGGAGTTTAGTACCTGATTATCAGTTGACAAAGGCTGTGTTGCTAAAATGGCTAATTCGGACGTATTTTGTATACGGAGGGAGAAAGTACTGTAAATTGTCCTTTTTTATGGAGGAATAACTAAGTTGTTTGCATACCTAATCCCATACATGACTTGGTAATCGGAAATATGGCAGGCGTAAGGTCGAGAAAAGAGTGACGGCAAACACACGTATGGTGAAGTGACACGTAAGAGGTTGAACGAAGGGAAGGGGACAAACAGAGCTTAAAGTACTGGCAGTGTCTATGTTGGTTGTGACGATCGAGCAAGCACATCATGACATGACCTTAGATGGAGTAAGGAATATGCAGAAAGGTAAAGAAAGAGCAATGATTTTTATATGTTTAAACTAGAGCGAAAAATTCTTGACAGAAAGATGAAAATTGTTAACTTGGAGAAGGAGCAACTCCTTGTTCATCTTCATTATATTATTGCTCCTGTTGCCATTATGGGAAATTATTTCTTAAATAGTATAAGTTAAAGAAATAAAAAGGAAAAGTTTGCTCTTTGATGTCATCAGTACATGAAGATATATAATAAATATCTCGCATACTGTTAGTGAGGGACCTACAATAATAAATTTTGTATATCTTTTCATAGTGCTATAGTTTACTCGTAATAACATATCGTTTGCGTAACAAAAATTTAGACAGAATTATGCTTTTTTCGCTAGTCTCTTTCTTTAGAGTAATCTTGCATCGGAAAGGCAGATTTCTGTTTTCTTTTTTCCTCTCTTCCTTGCATTTTTTTTTCTTTCTCTTTCACTAGAATCTTGCGTTAATTATTTTAGAGCAATCTCTGCAACTTTCTCTCCGCCTTTAACACTATCCTCACTCTTATCTCATCCCCCTTTCTCCTTTTCCACTCTTCACTACCACCTCTCTCTCCATCCTCTTTTCCTCCTCTCTTTTCTTCTCCACTCCACACCTTCCATTTCCTCCTTTTTTCCTCCTCCATTTCCCTTTTTCTCCTCCTTCTCTTCTACTCCTCCTCTTCTTCCTCTTCCTCACCCTCCTCTTAGACCCATACCTTCACCTGTATCTCCTCTTCCTCCTCTTCCTAGGTGGGAAGGAGTAAAAGGGGACTAAGAAGGGGAAGAGAGAGGGGAGAAAGAAAGGAGAGGCAGAACAAGGAAGAGGGAATAGAATATTCAATTAGGGGAAATAAGAGAAAAGGGGAGAGACGAAGGGAAGCTAAAAAAAGAGGGGAAGGAAGAAAGGAATAAAAGAGAGGCCAAGAGAAATGGGAGCGAAGGGAGAGGGAGGATAAGAGAGAAGGGTTTTAGGTTTACTTTCCATCCCGAGAATTTTAACATCTTTACTCTCTCCCTTTTCCTCATTTCCCTCTCCTCCCTCCTTTCTTTTTTCTCTCGCCTCCCTCCTCCTAATTTTATGCTCTTTAACTCCCCTCTATCTCTCCATTTAATTTCTCTCTTCCTATAGTACCTCTTCTCCTGCTCTCTCCTCTTTCGTTTCCTCTTCATTTTCCTTCCTTTCCTTCTCTTTCCCACTCCTCTTAATCATCTTCATCATCCCTTACTTCCCTTTTTTTTCTTCTCTTCCATTATTCATCTCTTCGCTCTTTTCCCCTCTCCTCAGAACCACCTCTTTCTCCTTCCCCTTTCCTCCTCTTCCTTACTACTCTCTCTCCGTTCGTATCTTCTCTGCTCCCCTCCTCTCTCCTATTCTTTAAACCCTTCCCCTTGTCCTTTCCCTTCTCTCGTTTTTTTTCTGTCCTTCTTTCCTTCCCCTCTTCTCCTTCCTTCCTTTCTTCCTTCCCCATTTTTCTAACTTCCCTTTTCTCTCATTTCCTTCATTTGAATCCTTCTTTTCCTTCCTTCCATTCTTTCTTTCATTCCCTTTTCCTTGTTCTGCCTCTCCTTCCTTTCTCTCCTCTCTTCCCCTTCTTTCCTCTTATTCCCCTTCTACTCTTACCCACCTAAGAAGAGGAGGAAGAAAAGGAAGAGGAGCAGGAGGAGATACAAGTGAAGGTATAGGTCTAAGAGGAGGGAGAGGAAGAGGAAGAAGAAAAAGAAGAGGAAAATGAAGAAGAGAAGGATGAAAAGAAAAAAGAGAAGTTAGAGATAAAGTTGGAGATGTAGGAGGAAGAGGAAATGGTGGTGGTTATGAAGTAGAAGGAAGAGGAAGAAAAGAAAGAGGAGGAAAGGAGGAAACAGAAGGTGACGACGACGAGGAGCGGAGGGAAAGAGGACGGAGAAAGTGGTGGTAGTGAAGAGGGGAAAAACAGAAAGTGAGGGAGAGTTAGGATAGCGCCAAAGGAAGAGGGAAAGCTGTAGAAATTGTAACACAATTAACGAAATAATAATGCAACGGAGAGAAGAAAAATAAGACACGAATATACCTTTCCGTTGTTATTTCTCCGAAAAAGCAGACTAACGAAAAATACTCTTATATCAAATTCTTATTACCTCATAATAAACATCAATTCACGTAATGTATAAACTTATATTGTCTTAGATTTATATTTTAATAGTGATGCATTGGCAATTTCACGGGAAATTTTCAAAATATATTTTCATGTACTGATGACATCAAAGAACAACTGCTCACATTTTTTTTTTCTATTATTTATGAAATAATTTCTCTTAATGGCAGTGGCATCAATGATGTTAATGACGATGATGATAACAACAACAAGGAAAATGATTATAACAATAATGATAAAAACAACAACAACGCCTGCAATGATAATAATAAACACAACAAAAATGATAATAATGATAATGATAATAATAATACCAATAACAACAGTAATAATAACAACAGTAAAAATGATAATCACAAGTCATAATAATAACAAGAACTATATCAATAAGTATAAGAATAATTAATAATAACAATAATAACAGTAGTAATGAAAATAACAAAATCCGTAATCATAATAATAATGATAATCAGAATAATAATGATAATGACATTAATAAGAGGAGGAGGAGGAGGAGGAGGAGAAAGATAGAAATAATATTAATGATAAGAAGTAGGGAAGAAGGAGGACGAGAAGCACGGCTTGGAAAATAGGATGACTGAAACAAACAAAAAGAAAAAGACTGAAAGACATCAGGAAACCAAGTGGAAACGTAAGCAAAACAAACAAGCAAATATAAATGTTC
>NC_091567.1:3102937-3105437 GCF_042767895.1 Penaeus vannamei
TGTGTGTTCGATTGTGTGTGTGAATGTGTAGCCCAGTGTCTGCACAGTGCAGTTGTTGGAGGTGTTGCATAGTGTAGACTCACCTTCTCAGAACCCGTGGCATTCTCTCTCTCTCTCTCTCTCATTCTCTCTCTCTCTCTCTGTCTGTCTCTCTCTCTCTCTCTCTTTCTCTCTCTCACTCTCTCTCTCTCTCTCTCTCTCTCTCTCTCTCTCTCTCTTTCTCTATATATATATATATATATATATATATATATATATATATATATATATATGTCTATCTATCTATCTACCTCTCTTCCTCCCTCCCCGCCTCCCTTTTTCTCTTCCTCTCTTTCTCCCTCCTCCTATCTCCCTCTCATCCTCCTCTTCTACGACATCTCACCTCCATCCTCTCTCTCCCTTCTTCCATAAATGCCACATTTTCCACACTCGAATGTTCTTTCACTTCTGACTGCAGTTTCTCCCCAATTAATGTTGTTGCTCAGTCGAGTCTCTTTGCCTGTGAGTGAAAGGGGTCTCGCTGCCTGATACCGAGGGGGCCCTTTGAACGTAACGAGAAAGGGGCCTATGCTGTGTATTATTCTAAAGGGAAACTGCCGCTCCGATACTAAGGTTTTACTACGTGCCGTTTAGAAGGACGTAAGAGCTGGGGGATTTTTAGAAGGGGCATTTTTTGTATATATTTTTTTCTTTTTTTGTTCTTTCTTTCTTTTTTTTTTTTTTTTTTTTTTTTTTTTTTTTTGCATGGGGTTATTCTGTGTTTAGGTTGTGTTTGGTGTAGAGGGGAAGTTCTCTTAGCTTTTTGGTTATAGGGCAACTTTAGAGATGAAATACTGGTTTGTTAAATTTTCATTTCAAATTATAGGAAGTTACTCTTAGTTACTTTGCTCTAGGACAACTTTAGAAATACTGAAGTTTGTTATTTTTCATTTCCCTTGAGCCTGTATATCACCTGTGAAGTCTTCATTACCAAAATACACCATTTTTTTCTATCAACAACGGAAAACAAAAAAATATCTTCATTCTTCACCTCCCTCGCCACCTAACCAAGAAATACCATCACTTAATATTTAATACCCAAGTCCCTACCATACCATAAATTCCAACAAGCAACTTCACCTGGTACCTGGTACCCATCATACCATATACCTCGCTAAATAACTTTACCTGGTACCTGCCACGCCACAGATCTCGACACAAAACTTCACCTGGTACCCATCATACCATATACCTCGCTAAATAACTTTACCTGGTACCTACCATGCCGCAGATCTCGACACATAACTTCACCTGGCACCTAGTACCTTTCATACCACAAACCTCTTCATAGAACTTCACACCCAGCTCCTAGTTTCCATCATACAAAGAAAAGGTATGAATGAAAATTAATATCTCTTCAATACAAGAGATGGATCTGCCTGGTTTGGATTATTGCTTCATCAGAAATAGACGTATTTCGTGTATTTCTAACGATGATATAAATTTCTATGCTCTCTCTCTCTCTCTCTCTCTCTCTCTCTCTCTCTCTCTCTCTCTCTCTCTCTCTCTCTCTCTCTCTCTCTCTCTCTCTCTCTCTCTCTATATATATATATATATATATATATATATATATATATATATATATATATATATATATATATTTTTTTTTTTTTGACGAATATATGTTTCTATTTCTGACGAATATATATCTATACTCCACCTCCTCCTCGACATCCACAACTCCACTTCCTCCTCGACATCGAACTCCACCTCCTCCTCGACCTCTCCTCTCCTTCAGAGCCTTCAGGAGCAAGAGAACGCAGATCAAGGGAGCTATTACCTCATCCTTCAAGATAGCTCGTCGAAACAGCCAAAAGATGTTCGGAAGGCTGAGGTCGACCTCGGATGCCCCCGCCGTGACCTCTACGTCTTCCTACTCGAAGAAGGAGGAAGCGAGTAGGAAGGTTGGTTGGTGTGGCGTTGTATGTGTTGGGTTGTGGTGTTATGTTGGGATGTGGTGTGGTGTTGTTATGTTGGGATGTGGTGTGGTATGTTGGTACGTTATGTTGGGGTGTAGTGTGGTGTGATGCTACTTTGGGATGTGTTGTGGTGTTATGTTGGGATGCGATGCGGTGTTGAGATATGTTGGGATGTGATGTTGAACTATGTTGGGATGTGGTGTGGTATGTTGTTACGTTATGTTCGGGGTGTAGTGTGGTGTTGAGCTATGCTGGGATGTGATGTGGTGATGTTATGTTGGGATGTGGTGTTAAACTATGTTGGGATGTGGTGTGGTATGTTATTATGCTATGTTTGGGTGTAGTGTGGTGTAATGCTATTTTGTGATGAGGTGCATGGTGTTGAGTTATGCTGGGATGTGGTGTGGTGTTGAGCTATGTTGGGATATGATGTGATGTTATGCTGGGATATGGTGTGGTATATTGTTTAGTTTTGTTGGGATGTGGTGTTATGTGTTTTAAGTTATGTTGTGATGTATTGTGATGGAAGGTTGGTGATACAG
>NC_091567.1:3110437-3112937 GCF_042767895.1 Penaeus vannamei
CACATAAAAAAAAATCTCTTTAACATAAATAAATAACAAACAAAAAGAAGGAACCGAAGAAAAAAAGTAATTTCAACATAAATATAAAAAAAACGAAAAAGTAAATAACTAAAAAAAACGTAAAGAACACAGAAAAACAACCAACAAGAACAAAACAAAGAGAAAAAAAAACACCAAATAACCCCATCAACATCAAAAAAGAGCCAAAACACAGAGAAGGAATCCCAAGTGACGCAATCTCATCCCATTACAACAATTTACTCCCGACGTCATACTCCTATTGGCGATAAGTTGACCTCATATTTGCGGTAATGTTGTTATTTACTCATTTACGAAAAGATCCGATTTTCGTTAATGAGGTTGATGTTGGAGGAAAAGGAGAGGAGTCGGTGAGGTCTCAATTGGGTCAAAAATGGGGAATGTAGTGTGAGATTCAGAGATGAACCAGGAGAAGGAGAGAGAGAGGAGAGAGAGAGAGAGAGAGAGAGAGAGAGAGAGAGAGAGAGAGAGAGAGAGAGAGAGAGAGAGAAAGAAAGAAAGAAAGAGAGAGAGAGAGAGAGAGAGAGAGAGAAGAGAGAGATAGAGAGAGAGAGAGAGAGAGAACGTGAAAACCAATGACCAAATACTGAAGTTTGATGACCAGCCAGAATGCACAGCGTGGCTTATGATTATCACGATTCTTATGCTTTATCAGGCTTAACATCTTCCATTATCCAATAGATAAAGAGGGTTTCCATGCAGACTACCTTGTGAATATTAAGTCTATCTCAGTTCATGACGAAAAGGGGTTTTCAATTTGACAGATAAGGTTCTACATTTATCTACTTTTAATACGAATTTGATGGCGATTATAAAGATAACAGCAGGGAGTCACGCGCGCTTTAAGAAGAAATCCGGGTACTAAATTAATCTCCTTAATCCTCTATGTCTTGAGAAGGTATATATTGCATTCCTCTCTCGTCATCGTTGATAAGAGTCATTTTTTCAGATTGATAAGATGAACCGTCGAGTCCAAGCTCATGGGAAGCTCATTGAGCCCTTATCAGCCAAGACGTCCTTAGAGGGAGGAGACCACGAAGGCGGCGGCGCAGGAGGTCCCGAAGGAGTGGCTGAGAGGAAGATCTCACCGCCAGGGAAGGGAGACTCCCCGGACGTGGCGGGCGTCCTCCTGAGCAGCAGCTTGAGAGAGACTCGTCTAGACTTGAGGGACGCCAACAAGGAGGACGTCGACCTCATCTCCCTCGAGTACCAGACGTCCCCCTCGAGACAAGCTCCCCCCGTGCCGGCTCGGGCCTTCGAGACCAACCTCCAGTCGTCCTCCGCGACTTCTTCTCCTCCTTCCTCCTCCTCCTCGAGCACCCGCACCTCCCCCGTCCTCACACGCCCACCGAGCACCTCCTACGACCACCTCAGCTGCCGAGAACAGGAGGCGAGGATCCTGCTGCTGAAGGAATGCCTGACCTCGCTCGACAAGATGACCCTGAAGCAGGAGGATCCGTCAAGGGGAGAGAAGTCGGGGAAGGGGAAGGGGCAAGGGGAGTCCCTGTCGAAGGAGGCGCTGCTGGAGATGTTCCGGAGGGCGATAGAGGCCCTGGATGAGGGGCATTAGGGTCCTAAAGGGGCCCTCACACGATAAATTTTTTCGTCAATTAATTGATATCAATTTATTGACGTCAATGAATTGATGGAAATCACTGTGCCCTCACACGGTCAATGATTTTACTTCAATTTTCAGTTTGATTCATAATTTCGAGATGAAAGCATCTGTGGCACTTGGAGTAGTGCTTGCTCTGGACACTCCAAAGCGAAAGAAGAGGAGTAAGCGGGTAAAGAAATGGTATCTCTGTCGAAGGGAACAAGGACATACAAGATTGCTGAGGGAATATATTTTCCATACAATATTTTATATGCGTCAGCCTTTTTCTCCCGGTCACTGTACTCGTCGGATTTTATTTTCCACAAGGCCGATAAGGATCTATAAACGTCGATTATCTCCATCATCATTTTACGCTCACTTTCTTTCTTCTTTTCAGCCATGATTACGATGACGACTCTTTCACTGCTGCAAGGGAAAACACTCAATTATTGATCAATATTGACGCTTTGCCCACACACGCTCAATTTTATTGAAGACCCATCAATAAATATCAAAGGAGTTTTGATCTATCAATGAATTGACTCAATGACATTGTTTCAATTAAATTGATATCAATGTCCCCCTCACACGGTCAATTTCTCCATCAATTCATTGACGTCAATAAATTGATATCAATTAATTGACGAAAAAATTGATCGTGTGAGGGCCCCTTAAGGCTCGCTTTTATTAAGACTGTAGACTGTTTTATTGTTTTTTTTTTACTATTTGGTGCTAAAACTGGGTGCCTTTATCTAAACGGTAAAATCATTTCAGTTTTGTTTATTCAGTGATATATATCCCTATATATTCCATTCGTCTCATAAGGAACAAGAGAGATATTGATATAAGATTATAATCCACAAT
>NC_091567.1:3142937-3152937 GCF_042767895.1 Penaeus vannamei
ATTATTATTATTATTATTATTATTATTATTATTATCATTATTATTATTATTATTATTATTATTATTATTATTATTATTATTATTATTATTATCATTATTATTACTGTTATTATCATCATAATTATCATTATTATTTTCATCATTATTATCATTATCATTGTGATTATCATCACAATAATTATTGTTTCTATTATTTCTATTTCAAATATCATTATCGTTTTCATTATTGTTATTGCTACCATCATTGTTATTATTACCACACTATATTTTTTTTACTGCTGTTACTATCATTTTATTTTCATTATCATTGTAATATTTATCATAATTCCTTATCAATATTATCATTATCATTATTAATACTATTGTGATTACTATTGTTTTACTATTATTATCGGTATTATCATTTTTACTGTTATTTCTGTTATCACTATCATTGCCATTACTATTATTGTTCTTATCATTATTATCATTATCATTATCATTATTATTAATAGTGTTATTACTATTGTTGTTGTTGTTGTTGTTATTATTATTATTATTATTATTATTATTATTATTATTATTATTATTATTATTATTATTAGTATTGCTATCATTATTATTAATAGTGTTATTACTATTATTGTTGTTGTTATTATTATTATTATTATTATTATTATTATTATTATTATTATTATTATTATTATTATTATCATTATTATCATTATCATTGTCAATATCATTGTTGTTATTACTATCATCACCACCATTAATGTTATCATCATCGTCATCATCATTATCATTATTATCATAATTATTGTTAGTATTATTATCGTCATTACTTTTGTTATGATAAATATCATCATCAATATTATGATTATCCTTATCATCATGATTATCATAATTTTTGATCACATATCGTTATTGATATTATTATTATCACTATATTCTTCATTGTTTTTAATGATAATTACTTTTACTATTTCTATCGTATCTTTGATATTATCATTACTCTTAGTTGCGATAATTATTTAATCAGTGATATTATAATTATCATTTCTATTTTCATTGTTATTATCATCATCGTCGGAATTGTTATTATCATTATCAGTATCATTATTTTATCAATATTATTTTGATTATCATCATTATTATTATTGTCATTACTATTATCATTATTATTATAATTATTATCATTATCACTACTATGGTTATTGCTGTCATTATCATTATCATCATCACCATTATTATCACTATTTTACATCGTTATAATTATCCTCATTATCCTCATCATTTCTGATTTATTATCATCATAATTATCCTCATATTACCATGATAAATTTTTATTGGTGTCATCGCCATCATTATCTTTTCCTTCCTTCTCCTGTTCATCATCATCATCACAATAATCATGACATCATCGTCTCTACTATTATCATCAGCATCAAAATGTCATGTGTTTTATGTCTCGTTTATTGTAAATGTCGTGCGAGGCTTTATCTAAATGGGATAACAAAATCATTGCTGTGTGAGGAGTTTTATCACTATCATTATCAATTTTATTCTCATTTTATATAGCGCAAAAATACACACAAGTTATCGCATTTTCATGTCTGCGATAGTGTGTTGATAGGGTCTTCGGTATCATCTATCATTTCCTACTTTGATATATATTATGGTATCCAGGGACCTCCACAGGAATTTCTGGTATACATATATGTATGTATATATGCCCTTTCAGTTTACCTACTTTTCCCGTACATATATGTAAGCAAACGGTTAATTTGTGGAACTTTGGTCAATGTACTGTTCCCATACACTGTTTTTTTGTAGTGAGAATGATATTTATTTACTTTGTGAGGCATGTCAAAATACTGTGATGTGTATGATAAGGAGAACAAGTTATTTTCGTAAAGAAAATGTTTTCTTATATGTTTATTTGAAAGGAAATTGCGTTTTTGTGTGTATTTTCTAAACACTACGATGTAAGGAAATCAGTTTTCTAATGCAAAAATATACTCTATTTTTCCTATTCACGGTCGAGTAAATTTCTTATGAATAATAAAATCTCTTCAACTCCCATGCTATTTTTTCAACTGTTTAATATACACCAGGGATTGGTTCGGGTACCGATAATGTTGCGAATTGGTGACAACTTGCAAATATGAGAACAAAATATTGCAAATATGAGAACAAAATGTAAATCTAACGCCATATATGAGGTCTCGCAGTATATATACATTGTATTTGAAAATGTCATATTTTTCCTATGACTTTAACAGTTGCTTAAAATTTATCACCTGTTCATCATTTGCTTAAAATCAATCATCTATTTTTCATCATTTGTTTAAAAAATTACCATTTGCTTTTAATTGTAAATATCCCCTTATCTTAAATCTAGTTTTATTCACGCCTTTAAAGTTACTCACAATCTTTCTAATTCTACGTGGAATCCTTACCCATTAGATATCTTTCATAAATGTCTTTTACACATCACTCCATACCCATTGCCTAAGGGTTTGCAATAAAACATTCTTAACTTGCCATTACCCATGTGTTTGAGAATGTTTATCGGGAGTATGTTCAGTGTGTATACCTTTCCTTTCCCTAACATATGGTTATATGACATATTTTTAATATTTCACCGTCTTACAGTAATCTTCAGCGCTTGCCCTCCGCCTTGCCCACTTCCTCTTACCCAAAATTCTCCGACTTGCTCCCCCCTCCCTCCCTATGTCTCTATTGTATCTATCTCTTATTCTAACCCATCTATTGCGACCCACCTTTGTGTAGATGTCTAAGTCAACACGTCTTTCGGTACTTACCCACCTTGCGACCCACCTTTGAACCCAACTTTCTCCATTTTTATTTTTATTTTCTACTTTTTTTCTATTTTTTAATTAATTTATTTGTTTATTTATTTTCTATCCATCTTGTCATCTCTTCCAACCCATCTTTATGTCCTACTCTAACCCACTTTTGCCCCCTTCGTCTCCTCACCCTCTCTTCTAACCCACCTTTCTCCTCCAACCCACCGCCTCTTACCAACTACAGATTACTTGTCACTTCCTCTAACCCACCTTATCCACTTTTACAACTCAAATCACCCACTTCTACAATCCTCCTACAACCCACCTACCCTTCCTCCAACCCACCTTTCCCCCTCCCTCACCCACCCTGTCCTCCAATCTACCTTCCCTCCTTCTCCAGCCCATCCTTCTCCCTCCAACCCACCTTTCCTCCTCCCTTGCTCCATACCCCTGTCCATCCTTCCTCTTCTTCCCTCCTTAACCCAGCCCATCCTTCTCCCTCCAACCCACCTTTCCTCCTAACCCACAAACCACGCCCCCTTTTCCATCCTTCCCTTCCTCCTCCCTTAACCCACCCATCACCCCACCGCCCACCTCCGCCCTCCTCCAACCCCCTTTCCCCCCATCTCTTCCTCCAACCCACCTTTCCTCCTCCCCAACCCCCCTCTTTCCCCCACCTCTTCCCCCAACCCACCCATCACCCCACCAACCACCCACCTCTTCCTCCAACCCACCCATCACCCCACCCCCACCCCCACCCCAGCCCTCCTCCAACCCACCCTAACCCTCTTCCAACCCACCCCACCCCACCCACCCACCCACCCTTTCCTCCCAACCCACTCCTTCCTCCAACACCCTCTTTCCCCCCCATCCCAACCCACCCACCCACTCCTTCCTCCAACCCCTCTTTCCCCCATCCCAACCCACCCCCCCACCCCTTCCTCCAAACCCACCCATCCCCACCCCCACCCACCCCCCTCCCCCAACCCTCCCACCCACCCTTTCCCCCCACCTCCCCCAATCCTCCAACCCACCCATCACCCCCACCACAACACCTGCCCACCTCGCGCACTCCTCACGGTAAATAAAGCCGAGTAATGAAGGCTGGCGCCCCGAGAGCCATGGCGAAAGGGATTTCCACTCGGCTTACGCATATGTAGGAATTTCCGAGCCAGAGGGACGTCTAAGGAGAGGCTACATACCGTCTCTTCTTCTTTTTTTTTTGCTTTTTTTTTGCTTTTTTATTGTATTTCTTTTGTATTTCTTTTTTTTCTATTTCTCCTTCTTCTTCTTTTCTATTTCTCTTTATTTTTTTTCTTTTTTTTCTCTTTCTTTGTTTTTTTTCTATTTCTCTTCTGTTTTCTTTTTTTTATTTCTCTTCTTCTTTTTTTCTATTTCTCTATCTTCCTTTTTTTGTTTTTTTTTTCTATTTCTCTTCTTCTTTTTGTTCTTTTCTTTTCTATTTCTTCATTTCTGTTGTTTTTATTTTTGTTCTTCTTCTTTTGTTGATCCTTCTCTTCCTCTTCTTCTGTCGGTTCTCTTTGTGTCTCTTTTTCTTCTTCTGTCGATTCTCCGTTCCTCTCTCTATTATCCTCTCCTCGTCATCTTTTTCTTATCTCCCATATTTCTCTGTTCACTATTCTCTTCCTTCTGTTACACTTCTCCTCCCTGTTTTACCTCTCCCTTTCTTCCCTATCTCCCCATTTCTTCCTCTCCTCCTCTCATTCCTATTATCCACTCCTTCTTCCCCTACCCCCTTCCGCACACCCCATTTTATCCCATCTCTACTCTCCTCCCTTCCCCCCATCCCCTCTTCTCCCCTCCAAATTCTCCCCACCCCTATTCGGTCCCTTCCTACTCTCCTCCTCTTCCCCTCCCTCCCCATTCCTCCCTCCTCTCCTCCCTCCATTCCTCCCTCCCTCTCCCTCCATCCATCCTCCCATTCCTTCTCCTCCCTCCCTCCATTTCTCCCTCCATTCATCCCTCCTCTCCCTCCCTCCCCCCATTCCTCCTCCTCCCTTCCTCCCCTTCCTCCCTCCTCCCTCCCTCCCTCCTTCCTCTTTACCCCTAGGAACTCAAAGAAGTCCCCCCCCCCCCCCCCCCCCCTTTTTTTTTAGCTGAGGCGGAGAAGTAACGAACGAGAAGAGAATCCTGCGCTTGTTATGAAGAAGCGCCATCATTACTTTTCTTCCTTTGGCATTCGTCTGGCTTGTAATTTAAAGAAAAAGGTAACTATTAAAATAAAGTTTTGATGTCGTATCTCACGTGGAACTTAAGGAGGTAACTATTAAAATAAAGTTTTGAGATCGTATCTTACGGGGATTTTAAGAAAAAGGTAACTATTTAAATATTTTTTTTTAGATCGTATCTTACGGGGATTGTAAGAGAAAGGTAACTATTGAAATAAAGTTTTGATATCGTATCTTACGGGGATTGTAAGAAAAAGTTAACTATTGAAATAATATTTTAGATCGTATCTTATGGGGGTTTTAAGAAAAAGATAACTATTAGAACAAAGTTTTCACATCGTATCTTACGTGGATTTTAAGAAAAAGGCAACGAAATAAAGTTTTGATATATCGCTTGAAAAAAGTTCAAAAAGGTAACTATTAAAATATAATTTTGATATCGTATCGCTTAAGAAAAATGAAAGAGAGAGAAAAAAAATTGTGTATTATTCTACATATCATTAATTTTCTTTCAAAATGACTGCGTGCATTATTCCCTTGCAGAAGCTGGTGTGTGTGTATATATTATCAAACAAACAATAGCCAGCAGGAGTTGTAAATATGATAGACTTTTAATCCCGGTTGTTCTCATGTTCAGGAATAATGGAACAAAGAGTCAAGGATGTTTTAATCGATATTTCCTAGGTCCATTTTCTTCGTCCCTGATTCCAAAATCTGGAAAGGCAGAGAAAGCTTAAGAAATGGGAATCAAGTATCACAATTCCAGAAGTTCATTTGGGAATCTGGACTGCAATGTTATCACAAGATACGATGGTTTTCTTTAGCGATGAAAAGACACCTTTACATTCAAATTAGTTCATGTACAATCTTGCACGCATTCAAATATTTAGCTCCACAAACAACGTGTTATTTCAGAACAACGGCCGATTGAACAAGGACTGACTTTTTATTCTGTCTTGAAAAGAATGTAAAATCTCCAGCAGGAAGATTTTAATTATTTCCGTTGGTGAGATATTCATGAAGAATAAACTTCTGTCCTCATCCCCTCATCCTCCCCTCACCCCCCCTCCCTCCCCCGGTCTCACGACACCTGTTTACATAAAAGATTTCCCCAACATATCAAAGATTCCAAACGAAGTACCCTATCCCCAACCCCGACGAACCGACGCATTTCCGACCTTCCGCTCCCCTCACCCAAGAGCCAACCTCGGCCCCTCTGAACCCCCCGAGGGATACGCCTCTCTGATTCGTCACATAAGGAAAGGAATAATTCCTAGGTCTGAGCTACGTCAAATATTTGCTCTTCATGTAAATGCCTGGAGCCTAAACTAAAAATCCCAGACAAGTTAAAACTGTAATTAGAAAATTTTTCACAGGGATGATCTCGGATTTTTGATGAAGAGAGAGATGGTTGAAGGGATTAGGAGAGGGAGGAAGGTGGTGGGCATGATCTGGCGAGAGAGGAGGAGGAGGAGGAGGAGGAGGAGGAGGAGGAAGAGGAAGGAGCTGGTAGAAGAGGTAAAGGAGGAGGAGGAGGAGGAGAAAGGAGCTGGTAGAAGAGTTAAGGGAGGAAGAGGAGGAGGAAGGTGGTAGAAGAGGAAAGGAGGAGGAGGAGGAGGAGGAGGAGAAGGTGGTGGGTAATGATCTGGCGAGAGGAGGAGGAGGAGGAGGAGGAGGAGGAGGAAGAGGAAGGAGCTGGTAGAAGAGGTAAAGGAGGAGGAGGAGGAGGAGAAAGGAGCTGGTAGAAGAGTTAAGGGAGGAAGAGAGGAGGAAGAGGTAGGTAGAAAGAGGTAAAGAAGGAGGAGGAGGAGGAGGAGGAGGAAGGTGGTGGGGTTAAGAATTAAGGGAGGAGGAGGAGGAGGAGGAGGAAGGAACTGGTAGAAGAGGTAAAGGGAGGAGGAGGAGAAGGAGGAAGGAACATGTAGAAGAGTTAAGGGAGGAGGAGGAGGAGGAAGGAGTAGGTAGAAGAGTTAAAGGAGGAGGAGGAGGAGGAGGAGGAGGAGGAGGAAGGAGCAGGTAGAAGAGTGGGTAAAGGGAGGAGGAGGAGGAGGAGGGAGGAGGATGAGGAGCTGGTAGAAGAGTTAAAGGAGGAGGAGGAGAAAGGAGCTGGTAGAAGAGTTAAAGGAGGAGGAGGAGGAGGAGGAGGAGGAGGAGGAGGAGGAGGAGGAAGGAGTTGGTAGAAGAGTTAAGGGAGGAAGAGGAGGAGGAGGAGGAAGAGGAGGAGGAGGAGGAGGAGGGAGAAAGGGGTAGAAGAGTTAAAGGAGGAGGAAGAGGAGGAGGAGGAGGAAGGAGTAGGTAGAAAAGTTAAAGGAGGAGGAGGAGGAAGGAGGAAGGAGCTGGTAGAAGAGTTAAAGGAGGAAGAGGAGGAGGAGGAGGAGGAAGGAGTAGGTAGAAGAGGTGAAGAGGTAAAGGAGGAGGAGGAGGGAGGTGAGGGAGGAGGAGTAGGAGAAGAAGGAGGAGGGAGGAGGAGGAGGGAGGAGGAGGAGGAGGTTGGATGGAGATTTTATGAAGGGGTGAGGGACTAGATGAGTAGGATGAGGAGGTAGAGGAGATAGAGGAGGAGGAAGAGGGGATGGAATATGAAGATGAAAAGGAGGAGAAGGAACAGGAGATGGAATATGAGGATGAAAAGGGAGGAGGGGGAGGAGGAGGAGGGAGGAGGGATTTAGAAAGAGATTTTATGAAGGGGTGAGGGACCAGCTGAGTAGGTGGAGGAGGAGGAGAAAGAGGAGGAGAGGAAAGAGGAAGGAAAGAGAGGAAGTAGGTGAGGGGAAAGACGAGGGAGCATTTTATGAAGGGGCGAGAGAACAGATGAGGAGGAGGAGGAGGAGGGAGAGAGGGTGAGAAAGGGAAGGGGAGAGGAAGCAGGTGAAGGGAGAAGCGAGGATTTTATGAAGGAATGAGGGACCAGATGATAATGAGGAGGAGGAGGTGGAGGGGGAGGGAGAGGGCGAAGATGAGAAATGATAGAAGAGAGGAGGGGAGAGACGAACATAAGAAGAGAAGGAGGAGGATGAAAAGAAGATGGCGGTGATGATGATGAGGAGGAAGAGGAGTAGGATGATGAGGATGAGACTGAGGAGAAGGAAGACGAGGATGATGAGGTGAGAGGTAGAGAGAACGAACTTGTGAGGGACCAAAAGAGGAAATGATAAAAGAGGAAGAGGAGAAAGAGAGAGAAATGAAATTTAAAGAGAGAAAAATCGAAAGAGAGAAAGAAAAAGAGAGAGAGAGAGAGAGAGAGAGAGAGAGAGAGAGAGAGAGAGAGAGAGAGAGAGAGAGAGAGAGAGAGAGAGAGAGAGAGAGAGAGAGAGAGAGAGAGAGAGAGAGAGAGAGAGAGAGAGAGAGAGAGAGAGAGAGAGAGAGAGAGAGAGAGAGAGAGAGAGAGAGAGAGAGAGAGAGAGAGAGAGAGAGAGAGAGAGAGAGAGAGAGAGAGAGAGAGAGAGAGAGAGAGAGAGAGAAAAGAGAGAGAGAGAGAGAGAGAGAGAGAGAGAAGAGAGAGAGAGAGAGAAAGTTACGTGAGTGAGAAAACAGACAAAGATGACAAAGAGAAGGAGGGGAAAAGGAAATGGCGGAGGAGAGAAGAAAAAGAAAAGAAAGGTGAGGAGATAGGTGCGGGGAGTCCATGGACGAGCGAAGGAACAAAGGAAGAGAGAGAGAGAGAGAGGAGAGAGACAAAAATAATAACGAGAGAGGAGGGGAGAAATGCAGATGGGTTTTGTCAGTGAGTGAGTGGAAAGAAGAGGAGGAGGAGGAGGAAAAGGAGGATGACGAGGGAGGAGGAGGAGGAGGAGGAGGAGGAGGAAGAGGAGGTGAGAAGGTGGAGAGGAATGCAGGAGGAGAAGGGAAGGGAGGAGGAGGAAAAAGGAGGATGAAGAGGGGAGGATGAGGAGGAAGAGGAGGCGAGAAGGTGGAGAGGAGATGTAGGAGGAGGAGGAGGAGGAGGAGGAGGAGAGGGAGGAAGAGGAGTAGGAAGAAGAAGAGGAGGAGGAGGAGGAGGAGGAGGAGGAGGAAAAGGAGGATGACGAAGGGAGGATGAGGAAGAAGAGGAGGCGAGAAGGTGGAGAGGAGATGCAGGAGGATGAGGATGAGGAGGGTAAAGGGGAAGGAGGAAGAGAAAGAGGAGTAGGAAGAAGAGGAGGAAGGGTGAGATTCTGAACGAAACGGTTCAGAGAAAAAGATACAGGAGACAGAGAGAAAGATATTAAGAAGAAAAAGAGAGACTGGAGGAGACAAGGGAGAGAGGTAAAAGGAAGCAGTAAATGGAGGGAGACAAGAGAAGAAAATAATGATACAGATAGATAGACAGAAATAGATGATGATAATAACATTGTGATGAGGATAGGATGATTATTCAGTAACAATAACAGTAAATGTAAACCTAACAATGATAGTGATAACATTGATGATGATTATACTACAGGTGATGGTACTGGCGGAGGTGCCATGAACATAACACTAATAATGATGGTGACGATGATGATGATGATTATGATGATGATGATGATCAGGATATGGATAATGATAATCATAATAGTAATGATAAGCAGTGGTAGTAGTAAATATAACAATGATGGCGATAATGATGTTGATAATAATGATGATAACAATATTGATAATAATGATAACATTGATACTAATAGTAATGATGATAATAATAATAGTAATAACAATAATAGTAATATCAATAAAATAATAATAATAACAACAACGGCAATAATAATTATGATAATAACAACAATAGTAATGATGATAATAAGGATAATAGCAATGATTATCATAATGATAAGATTGATATTCATCATAACTATAATGATGATGAAGATGGTAACTAACTTGATAGCAATAATAATAATGATAATGATAAAATCATCATCATTACTACTACTACTACTAGTAATAATGATAATAAAGATGATAATAACGATAACATCAATAATAATAATGACGATGATAATAATGATGGTAATGATGATAGTAATGATATTACTACCACATAGTAATTAAAATATTGACGATAGC
>NC_091567.1:3175263-3177763 GCF_042767895.1 Penaeus vannamei
CACCAAGCCTGATCGCCTCCATACTCGCTCTCTTTTCCAGCGTTCTCCCCTAAACGTAAGTCTTTTGTTAGTCTACACACTCACCTAAGGTAGCTTACCCTGATTAACGACCTTTACAAAATATCTAAGTGTGTCGGGTGAATTCCAGCGGCGAGCGCAGTTATCGGTGCCGGCAATCAAGGATAATTGCCGGTCATTACTTAGATAAGAATGACCGCCAGCTCCGAACAAAGAGGTTGTAACTTATTGCCTCCAAACACGACTCCTTTGGCAACCCCGTCGACAGATGCCGGTAAGGAATAATGAGATTTTTCACCTTTTTTCCCCTCCCTTAGCCAAAGAAGGACCTCTGTTTAACTCATGTGATTTTATTAAAGATGAAAGCTTCATTTCAAAAAGCCCCGAGCTTATACTATAAAATATTCCACGGGAGAAAATTAAATAACACTACAGGTATCCAGTTTCACAGATCCTCTAAATGTGGCACATGCGCCGCGCGGGAAAGCTGGATCCTCCCATTGGGTGGAGAGTCACGCGCGCCAGCCAATCCCCGCCGCTGACACAAAGGATTAGATGGATTTCCAGCCAACGAGCGACAGGAAGACAGAACTCGTTAAGGAGAAGAAAGAGGGAATTATTGAGCGGCAGAGAGAGGCCATGGAGAGATGGTGTGTTATTACAGGAAATGGAAGATGCATCTGACAGATATATATATATTACAGACTTACCGGGCTCCGACAGGGGAGTGTATTAATCTCGGAGGAATGGGAAGACGAATTTCAGCAGCCCTCAAAACGACTCGGGAATAAACCATAAAGATGTCCTCCTCGCGAGCACACGTTGATGTATTCCCTCTCACAATGAGCAGGGAAGTTGAACGGGACGGGGCAAATAAGCGGTCGTTTTAAGAGGGAGGTTGTTAGTTGTGTATAAATAAATGGGGCATTCTTCTTCTCCTCGTTTTCCCTCGTCCTTATCCCCCCTCTTTTCCCTCCTCCTCTCCCCTCCCCCCCCCTATTTTTGCCCCACCTTCCTTCCCCAGTTCACAGACTCCCTTCCTCCCTCTTCAAGACAAACTCAGCCAAAGCTCGGCGTGTGTTTGTTCCGTCGTGGTCCAGCTCGCCGTTTGGTACCGTTGTTATCGCTAAGATTTGTCGTTTGTGGTCGCTAAAGGTGATGTTTGACTTCCGGTGTCGGGGAAGACCGTTTTTTTTAAAGGGGGAGGGTCTGGGGGGAAGGGAGGGAGGGGAGAGGGTTTTTTAAAGGATGGGGAGGGGGAAGGGAGGGAGGGGAGAGGGTTTTTTTAAAAGATGGGGAGGGGGGAGGGAGGGAGGGGAGAGGGTTTTTTTTAAAGGATGGGGAGGGGGAAGGGAGGGAGGCGAGAGGGTTTTTAAAGGATAGGGAGGGGGGAAGGGAGGGAGGGGGAGAGGGGTTTTTAAAGGATGGGGAGGGTTTTTTTAAAGGATGGGGAGGGGGGAAGGGAGGGAGGAGGGAGGGGATTTAGGGGAGGGAGGGGAGAGGGGTTTTTAAAGGATGGGGAAGGAGGGGGAAGGGAGGAGATTTAGGGGAGGGAGGGGAGAGGGTTTTTTAAAGGATGGGGAGGGGATATGTTTTTTTTTTAAAGGATGGGGAGGGGGGAAGGGAGGGAGGGGAGAGAGTTTTTTTTAAAGGATGGGGAGGGGGGAAGGAGGAGGGAGGGGAGAGGGTTTTTTTAAAAGATGGGGAGGGGGGGAGGGAGGGAGGGAGAGGGTTTTTTAAAGGATAGGGAGGGGGAAGGGAGGAGGGAGGGGATAGGGGGTTTTTAAAGGATGGGGAGGGGGGGAGGAGGGAGGGGAGAGGGTTTTTTTAAAAGATGGGGAGGGGGAGGGAGGGAGGGGAGAGGGGTTTTTAAAGGTTGGGGAGGAGGGGAAGGAGGAGGGAGGGGAGAGGGGTTTTTTAAAGGATGGGGAGCGGGGAGGGAGGGAGGGGAGAGGAGGTTTTAAAGGATGGGAAGGGGAAGGGAGGGAGGAGGGAGGGGATTTAGGGGAGGGAGGGGAGAGGGGTTTTTAAAGGATGGGGAGAGGGGAAGGGAGGGAGGAAGAGAGAGCGGATTTAGGGGCAAGGAGGGGGTGAGGGAGGGGATGTAGGTATGAAGGGAAGAAACGAAAGAAGAATTTAGGTAAAGCAGTAAGGATGAGGCAAGAATTTAGGGAAGAATTTTAGGGAACAGAGAATTTAAGCGAGAAGAGGAAGAATAAAGGTACTGATAAAGAGAGGAAGGAAGGGAGGAAGAATTAAAGACGAAGCAGAGAATAAAAGAATAAAGAAGGAAGAGAGGATTTAAACAGAAGATTTTGTCAAGGAGAAAAGGAGAAATATACACAAATGAGGGAGGAAGGAAACATAAAGAAGAATGAAAGAATAAAAGAAGCAAACATGGATGCAAGAATTCAGACGAATAAGGAATAAGAGAAGATGTAGAACGAGAAAGAAATTAAAAACAAAGGAAAACGGAATTCAT
>NC_091567.1:3180263-3192763 GCF_042767895.1 Penaeus vannamei
TAATGTTAACAATAGTAATGATAATGATAGTGATATTGATACTAATACTAATAATGATGATTACAATTATAACAACGACAACAGCAATAATAGTAAAATAATGACAGTAATGATATCAATGATGACGATTATAATGATAATGAAAATAACAATAATAATATTGTTAACCCTAATGATGTCATTGCTAATAATAATAATAATAATAATAATAATAATAATAATAATAATAATAATAATAATAATAATAATAATAATAATAATAATAATAATAATAATAATGATAATAATAATAATAATAATAATAATAATGATAATAACATAACATGTTGTTATGATAGCAATAGCAATCATAACAATAACAGTACTAATAACTATAATGATATTGATATTGATAAAAATATAGAATTATAATAAGGATTTAGATTAAAGGAAGATAGTAATAATAATACTTACAAAAACAAAGACAACAGTAAAGATGATGATAACGATAATGATAATGACAGACAGATAGACAGACAGACAGACAGACAGATAGATAGACATAAGTATACAGATATGAAAATATGTATAGATATATAACAAGAATAAATATCACGATAGTTTAGCTTGCAGTGTAACAAAGGGAGAAGATCAACCTTATACTAAATATTGGCGTGCATTGTCTTGCCCCGAGAATGGAGGTAAATGAGGCTGCAGTTACATTGGAGGAGAATGGAGGGGGAGGAGGGAGAGGAGGGGGAAAGGTGGGAGGGGAAGGAGGGGGAAAGGGAAAGAGGGGGAGGAGGGGGAAAGAGGAAGAAGGGAGGGAGGAGGAGAAAGAGGAGAAGGTGGGGTGAGGAAGGAAGGGGGAAGAAGGGGGAGCGTAGAGGAAGAAAGAGGAGAAGCTAGAAGTTGGGGGAGGAATGGGAGAGGAAGGAAGGACGTGGAGGAGGAATGAGGGAGGGGGAAGGAGGGAGGAAGAAAATGGAGTGGAGGGGAAATAAGAGAAGGAATAAGGAAGAGGGAATGAGGAGGTGGAAGAGGTAGAGGTGGTGTTTGAAAGGAAGGAAGAAGGAGGAGTAGGAGGAGTAAAAGGAACAGGAGACGGAAATATGAGAGAAGGAAGCATGAGGAATAGGAAGAAGAGAGAAGAGTGACTGATGTGGGAGAGAAATCGGTGAGGAAAGCAGAACACTGAGGAGGGAGGGAGAGAGATAAGGAGGAAGCGATTCTCGGTAAGAGGGTACAAGGAGGAAGAGAGGAAGAAGAGGAGAGTGGAGGAGAGGACAGAAAGTGGGCTGAGTTGCTCGTACTAACTTACCAACTTGATAAAGCGAACTTGCCTCCTCCTCCTCCTCCTCCCCTTCACCCCCCTCCTCCTCCTCCTCCCCTCTACCTCTTCCTCCTCCTCCTGCTTCACCCACTTCCTCCTCCTCCAACCCTCTACCTCCTCCTCCTCCACCCCACTACCTCCTCCTACTCCTCCTATCCTCCACCTTCCTCCCTCCCTCCCTCCCTCCCTCCCTCACTCCACCCCTCCACCCCTCCACCCCTCCACCCCTCTTCCTCCCCTCCCTCCCTCCCTCACTCCCTCCCTCCCTCCCTCCCTCCCTCCCTCCCTCCCTCACTCCACCCCTCCACCCATCCACCCCTCCACCCCTCTTCCTCCCCTCCCTCCCTCCCTCCCTCCCCTCGCTTTCTGCTGAGGAAGGAATTTGAGATAAGTTTCGCGGCCCAAGTTCACAGGGAGAGGCGCCCGTTGAGATGCTGCAGCGGAACCGTCTGTATTCTGCCGCAAACTTACCCCCCCCCCACACCCCCACACCCCCACCACCCCCTACCTCTCTACTTACCTCCACTCTCACCTACCTAGCTCTATACTTACCCCCACCCCCACTACCTCTCTTTGCCTCCTCGCCCTCCCTTCCTCTCTACTTACCCCCATCCTCCTTACCTAGCTCTCTACTTACCTCCATCCTCCCCCTACCTCTCTACTTACTCCTACCCCCCCTTCCTCTCTACTTATCCCCATCCCCCCTACCTCTCTACTTACCCCCAAACCCACCTACCTCTCTACTTACCCCCATCCTCCCTACCTACCTCTCTACTTACCTCCACCCCCCCTTCCTCTCTACTTATCCCCATCCTCCCTACCTACCTCTCTACTTATCCCCATCCCCCCCTTCCTCTCTACTTATCCCCATCCTCCTTACCTAGCTCTCTACTTACCTCCACCCCCCCCTTCCTCTCTACTTAACCCCACCCCCACCCCTACCTCTCTGCTTACCTCCACGCCCCCCTACCTCTCTACTTACCCCCCATCCCCACCTTCCTCTCTACTTATCCCCACCCCCCTGCCTCTCTACTTACCCCCACACCCCCCTACCTCTCTACTTACCTCCACCCCCCCCTACCTCTCTACTTACCCCCCCCCTACCTCTCTTTGCCTCCTCGCCCTCCCGTCTCCTCCCACCCCCACCCTTCCCCGCCTCCTCTTCCTCCTCAAAGCTATCTTCGCCTCTCCTGTCCCGCTCTTATTTCTTTTCTTCCTTCTTTTCTTTCTCTCCCTTTTCCTTCTCCTTCTCGTCCTCCTCCTCGTTCTCATTCTCCTCCACCTCCTCCTCTTCCTCCTCCCCTTTTCTCCACCTCTTCCTCCTCCCCTTCCCCCTTCCCCATCCCTCGCACTCCCTCCTTACCCATCCTTCCCTTTTCCCTCCACCTCCTCCCCTCCCTCCTCCTCACTCCACCTCCTTCCCGCCGCTCATCCCTCCCCCCTCCCTCCCTCCCCCTCCCTCCACCTCCTCCCCTCCCTCCTCCTCACACCACCCCCTTCCCCCAGCCCCTCCTTCCCCTCTCCCTCCGTCTCCCTCCCTCCACCTCCTCCCCTCCCTCCCCCTCACACCACCTCCTTCCCGCCGCCCATCCGATGAAGCTAGCCTACATAATTGACTCACGCCCGGGGGATGGACGATGCTAATGAATGACCCGTAAAATGAGGGAGATGAGGTGAGGGCGAGCGAGGAATGCGCTGGGTGTCTATGAGGTAATGAGGTCAGATTATGAGGCGTGGGGGCGGGGGAGAGGAGGAGGAGGGGGGAGTGGGTGGGGTAGAGGAGTGTGCTCTGGTATGCTCCGAGGAATGCATTCGGTGTCTATGAGGTAATGAGGTCAGATTATGAGGCGTGGGGGCGGGGAGAGGAGGGGGAGAGTGGAGGAGGTGGGGGAGAGTGGAGGGGGTGGGGGAGAGGAGGGTGCTATTGACAAGGTCTCGGTTATGTTGATGTTACGTATGAGGTTAGAGAGTGAGAGTATAAGGTCTGGGTGATCCAGATTATGAGGCTGGGGGGGGGGAGAGGAGGGGGAGTGGGTGCTATGGTATGTTCCGTTTATGTTGATGTTGCGTATGAGGTGAGAGTATGAGGTCTGGGTGATCCAGATTATGAGGCTGGGGGGGGGGGGAGGAGGGGCAGAGGAGGGTGCTATGGTATACTCCGTTCATATTGATGTTGCGTATGAGGTGAGAGTATGAGGTTTGGGTGATCCAGATTATGAGGCGGGGGGGGGGGGAGAGGAGAGGGAGTGGGTGCTATGGCATACTCCGTTTATGTTGATGTTGCGTATGAGGTGAGAGTATGAGGTTTGGTGATCTGGTTGGTTAAGAAATGAGGAAAGTGTTTGAATGGGTGTGCTATGTGGTTCGCATTTGTAAGATTATGGATATTTATTTTTTTATTCATTTACTTACATCTGCTGCTAAAGCTAGACGGCATTTTGAAATTTTCTCAAGACTAAAGAAAAGATTAGGACTTAATCTGTACAATACATGTACATACAGAGACAGCTATATACACACACACATCTCTGTCTCTGTCTCTGTCTCTCTCTCTCTCTCTGTCTCTCTCTCTCTCGCTCTCTCTCTCTCTCTCTCTCTCTCTCTCTCTCTCTCTCTCTCTCTCTCTCTCTCTCTCTCTCTCTTATATTCTACAGTGCAGTTCACTATACCCGTCTTAAACTACAAAATACAAATTTAGTGAAGGGAAATGTAAAGAATTTTGCAATATGATTAAGCAACAATATAACTCTTAGAAAATGTAAACTAGGTTTGAAGGATATTAATCTAGATAAATAAATGACAGATTGGGAAATGTGAAAATTATAGATTTTGGTTTCAACTTTTTTTGAGTTAATATTTTGCATCATTGGAGAAGTGATAAATGTTATTTCAAAAATTATGATAAATGTTCTTTAAAAAAATCATAATAAATGTTATTTAAAAAATTATGATAAATGTTATTTAAAAATCATAATAAATTAATTCGAGTCTAAATTTGACTATGGGATAAATTTAAATAAAGCAATATTTATGGATATATGAAAGTAAAGATTTGAATAACAATAATAGTAAAAATAAAATATGTAAATAATCACTCAATGGATAAAAAACAAAAAGAAAATACAATGAAAAGAAAAAGAAATGCTGTACAAAAAAGAAAAAGAAAGGAAGTACGAAAAGGAAAAAAGAAAGGAAGTACAAAAAAGAAAAATAAAGGAAGTAGAAAAAGAAAAAAGAAAGGAAGTAGAAAAAAGAAAAAAGAAAGGAAGTACAAAAAAAGAAAAAGAAATGAAATACAACAAAGAAAAAGAAAGAATTAGAAAAAAAGAAAAAGAGAGAAAGAAAGAAAGAAAAAAAGAAAGAAAGAAAGAAAGAAAAACGGAAAATAACATAAAAATATTGGACAACATTCCTAGACAAAATTCAGGCTTAGGTTCGCTCCACTTAAGAGCCCAATAAATCACCACCAGTTACCCCCCCCTCCCCCCCCTCAACTATTCTGCCATCCACTTCCACTTCTTTGCCTTCTTTCTCCTCTTCTTTGTCATTTCCCTTCTCCTTTTTTTTTTTTGTCTTCCTTAATTTCTTTGCTTCCTCTCTCTACTTTTTTGCTTTCTCTCTTCACTTTTTCGCCCTCCCTTCCCTCCCCTCTCCTAATTACCTTTCTCCTTTCCTTCTCTCCTTCCTATTTCCCTTATTCCTTCCCTTTCATGTATTCTTTCTTACCTCTTCTCCTATATATCCTTCTTCCCATTCGCATATAAATTACCTTTTTCCTTTTACCCTTTCTCTCTCCTCATTATCTCCTCTCATTCTCCATTATCCTACGTATTATTCCCTCCCTCATGTTCTTCTCATTTTCCTCTCCATCCCCTCTTTTTTATTCGTCTTCTTTGCTTCCCATTCATTATCCCATAATCCCCTATTTCCCTTTCTCGTTCTTGCTCTCTTACGTCTTTGTCTCCTATTACTTATTTTCGTCTTCCTTCCCATGCCATCTTCTTCTTGTCTCCCCTCTCCTACACCTTTCCTATCCCTGTTCGTGTTCCCTCTCGTCCTCTCTCTCCTCTTTTTCCTCTTCTTCCCTTTCTTCTCCTCTCCTATGCGCCTTTTCCCTCCCCTCTTCTTCCTGTCCCCGTACATGTTCTCTCTGATTCTCCATCTCCCGTTTTCTCTCCTCTTTCTCAGGTTTTCCCTCTTCCCCCTTCCTCTCCCTTTGTGCCTCTTCTTCTTGCTCCCTTCCTATTCCTTCACAAATCCCCCTCTCCCTTTCCATCTCCCCCTCCCTTCCCTCTCCCTCTTCCTCCCCTTTCATTGCATATTCCCTCTCCCTCTCTACCTCCCTTTTCCCTCTCCCTTTCCCCTCCCCACCAGCATACCTTCCCTATCCCCCTTCCCCCCTCCCTTTCCTCCCTCCTCCCTTCCTTCCACCTTCCCTCTCCCCTCCTCCTCCTCCCTTCCTTCTCCCTCCCCTCCCCTCCTTCCCCCTTCCCCCCCTCCTCCCCTCTCCCTTCCTCCCCTCCCCTCCTTCCCTCTCCCCTCCTCCCCTCCCCCCTTCCTCCCCTCCCCCCCTCCCCTCCTTCCCCTTCCCTCTCCCCTCCTCCTCCTCCCTTCCTTCTCCTCCCTCCCCTCCTTCCCCCTTCCTCCCCTCCTCCTTCCCCCTTCCCTCTCCCCTCCTCCCTTCTTTCTCCCTCCCCTCCCCTCCTTCCCCTTTCCCCCTTCTCCCTTCCTTCTCCCCTCCTCCCCTCCTTCCCCCTTCCCTCCCCTCCCCTCCTTCCCCCTTCCCTCCCCTCCCCCTCCTTCCCCCTTCCCTCCCCTTCCCCTCCTTCCCTCTCCCCTCCTATCCCCCCTCCCCCCTCCCCCTTTTCCCTTCCTTCTCCCCTCCTCCTCTCCTCCCCCTTCCCTCTCCCCTCCTCCCTTCCTCCCCTCCCCTCCTCCCCTCCTCCTCCTCCCCCACTCTAAAAGGTAAGTATACTGACCTTTCTCCCTCTATGATGTAATCCCCATTAATCCTCTTATCAAGACGTCATAAGTGAACCGTCTTCGACATGCACGCCCTTTGGAGCAGCAGGGGACAGCAGGGGGCAGCAGGGGACGGGAGGGAGAAGCAGGGGACGGGAGGGGACGGGAGGGAGCAGCAGGGGACGGGAGGGAGCAGCAGGGGACAGCAGGGGACGGGAGGGAGCAGCAGGGGACGGGAGGGAGCAGCAGGGGACAGCAGGGGACGGGAGGGAGCAGCAGGGGACAGCAGGGGACGGGAGGGAGCAGCAGGGGACGGGAGGGAGCAGCAGGGAGCAGCAGCGGGCAGCGGGGGAAGGGAGGGAGCAGCAGGGGACAGCAGGGGACGGGAGGGAGCAGCAGGGAGCAGCAGGGGACAGCAGGGGACGGGAGGGAGCAGCAGGGAGCAGCAGGGGACGGGAGGGAGCAGCAGGGGACAGCAGGGGACAGCAGGGGACGGGAGGGGACGGGAGGGAGCAGCAGGGAGCAGCAGGGGACGGGAGGGAGCAGCAGGGGACAGCAGGGGACGGGAGGGAGCAGCAGGGGACAGCAGGGGACGGGAGGGAGCAGCAGGGAGCAGCAGGGGACAGCAGGGGACGGGAGGGAGCAGCAGGGGACAGCAGGGGACGGGAGGGAGCAGCAGGGGACAGCAGGGGACGGGAGGGAGCAGCAGGGGACGGGAGGGAGCAGCAGGGGACAGCAGGGGACGGGAGGGAGCAGCAGGGGACAGCAGGGGACGGGAGGGAGCAGCAGGGGACGGGAGCGCGCAGCAGGGGACAGCAGGGGGCGGGAGGGAGCAGCAGGGGGCAGCAGGGGCCGGGAGGGAGCAGCAGGGGACAGCAGGGGACGGGAGGGAGCAGCAGTGGACGGGAGGGAGCAGCAGGGGACGGGAGGGAGCAGCAGGGGACGGGAGGGAGAAGCAGGGGACAGTAAGGGACAGCAGGGGACGGGAGGGAGCAGCAGGGAGCAGCAGGGAGCAGCAGGGGACGGGAGGGAGCAGCAGGGGACGGGAGGGAGCAGCAGGGGACGGGAGGGAGCAGCAGGGGACAGCAGGGGACGGGAGGGAGCAGCAGGGGACAGCAGGGGACGGGAGGGAGCAGCAGGGAGCAGCAGGGGACAGCAGAGGACGGGAGGGAGCAGCAGGGGACAGCAGGGGACGGGAGGGAGCGGAAGGGGACAGCAGGGGACGGGAGGGAGCAGCAGGGGACAGCAGCGGACGGGAGGGAACAGCAGGGGACGGGAGGGAGCAGCAGGGGGGAGCAGGAGCAGAGGGCAGCAGTAAAAGGGAGCAGCAGGGGACGGGAGGGAGCAGCAGGGGACAGCAGGGGACGGGAGGGAGCAGCAGGGGACGGGAGGGAGCAGCAGGGAGCAGCAGGGGACGGGATGGAGCAGTAGGGGACAGCAGGGAACAGCAGGGGACAGCAGGGGACAGCAGGGGACGGGATGGAGCAGTAGGGGACAGCAGGGAGCAGCAGGGGACGGGAGGGAGCAGCAGGGGACAGCAGGGGACGGGAGGGAGCAGCAGGGGACAGCAGGGGACGGGAGGGAGCAGCAGGGGACAGCAGGGGACGGGAGGGAGCAGCAGGGGACAGCAGGGGACGGGAGGGAGCAGCAGGGGACAGCAGGGGACGGGAGGGAGCAGCAGGGGACAGCAGGGGACGGGAGGGAGCAGCAGGGGACAGCAGGGGACGGGAGGGAGCAGCAGGGGGCAGCAGGGGACGGGAGGGAGCAGCAGGGGACAGCAGGGGACGGGAGGGAGAAGCAGGGAGCAGCAGGGGACGGGAGGGAGCAGCAGGGGGCAGCAGGGGAGGGGAGGGAGGAGCAGGGGACAGCAGGGGACGGGAGGGAGCAGCAGGGGACAGCAGTGGACGGAGGGGGCAGCAGGGAACGGGAGGGAGCTGCAGGGAACGGGAGGGAGCAGCAGGGGACGGGAGGGAGAAGCAGGGGACAGTAAGGGACAGCAGGGGACGGGAGGGAGCAGCAGGGAGCAGCAGGGGACGGGAGGGAGCAGCAGGGGAC
This sequence comes from Penaeus vannamei, assembly GCF_042767895.1. Lineage (NCBI taxonomy): Eukaryota > Metazoa > Arthropoda > Malacostraca > Decapoda > Penaeidae > Penaeus > Penaeus vannamei. The sequence goes on from NC_091567.1 coordinate 3,188,593, forward strand.
AGCAGGGGGCGGGGGGGAGCAGCAGGAAGCAGCAGGGGGCAGCAGGGGACGGGAGGGAGCAGGAGGGTGCAGAAGGGGACAGCAGGGGACGGGAGGGAGCAGCAGGGGACAGCAGGGGACGGGAGGGAGCAGCAAGGGGTAGCAGGGGGACAGCAGGGGACGGGAGGGAGCACCAGGGGACGGGAGGGAGCAGCAGGGGGCAGCAGGGGACAGCAGGGGACGGGAGGGAGCAGCAGGGAGCAGCAGGGGACGGGAGGGAGAAGCAGGGAGCAGCAGGGGACGGGAGGGAGCAGCAGGGGACAGCAGGGGACGGGAGGGAGCAGCAGGGGACGGGAGGGAGCAGCAGGGGGCAGCAGGGGACGGGATGGAGGAGCAGGGGACGGGAGGGAGCAGCAGGGGCCGGGAGGGAGCAGCAGGGGACGGGAGGGAGCAGCAGGGGACAGCAGGGGACGGGAGGGAGCAGCAGGGGACAGCAGGGGACGGGAGGGAGCAGCAGGGGGCAGCAGGGGACGGGAGGGAGCAGCAGGGAGCAGCAGGGGACAGCAGGGGACGGGAGGGAGCAGCAGGGAGCAGCAGGGGACAGCAGGGGACGGGAGGGAGCAGCAGGGGGCAGCAGGGGACGGGAGGGAGCAGCAAGGGGTAGCAGGGGACAGCAGGGGACGGGAGGGAGCAGCAGGGGACGGGAGGGAGCAGCAGGGGACGGGAGGGAGCAGCAGGGGACGGGAGGGAGCAGCAGGGGGCAGCAGGGGACGGGAGGGAGAAGCAGGGAGCAGCAGGGGACAGCAGGGGACGGGAGGGAGCAGCAGGGGGCAGCAGGGGACGGAAGGGAGCAGCAGGGGGCAGCAGCGGACGGGAGGGAGCAGCAGGGGGCAGCAGGGGACGGGAGGGAGCAGCAGGGGACAGCAGTGGACGGGAGGGAGCAGCAGTGGACGGGAGGGAGCAGCAGGGGACGGGAGGGGACGGGAGGGAGCAGCAGGGGACGGGAGGGAGAAGCAGGGGGACAGTAAGGACAGCAGGGACGGGAGGGAGCAGCAGGGAGCAGCAGGGGACGGGAGGGAGCAGCAGGGGGCAGCAGGGGACGGGAGGGAGCAGCAAGGGGTAGCAGGGGACAGCAGGGGACGGGAGGGAGCAGCAGGGAGCAGCAGGGGACAGCAGGGGACGGGAGGGAGCAGCAGGGGGCAGCAGGGGACGGGAGGGAGCAGCAAGGGGTAGCAGGGAGCTGCAGGGAACGGGAGGGAGCTGCAGGGAACGGGAGGGAGCTGCAGGGAACGGGAGGGAGCTGCAGGGAACGGGAGGGAGCTGCAGGGGACGGGAGGGAGCTGCAGGGGACAGCAGGGGACGGGGGGGGGCAGCAGGGGGCAGCAGGGGAGAGGAGGGAGCAGCAGGGGACAGGAGGGGAGGGGAGGGAGCAGCAGGGGACAGCAGGGGGCAGCAAGGGGTAGCAGGGGACAGCAGGGGACGGGAGGGAGCAGCAGGGGACAGCAGGGGGCAGCAAGGGGTAGCAGGGGACAGCAGGGGACGGGAGGGAGTAGCAGGGGGCAGCAGGGGACGGGAGGGAGCAGCAGGGGACGGGAGGGAGCAGCAGGGGACAGCAGGGGACGGGAGGGAGAAGCAGGGAGCAGCAGGGGACAGCAGGGGACGGGAGGGAGCAGCAGGGGACGGGAGAGAGCAGCAGGGGGCAGCAGGGGACGGGAGGGACCAGCAGGGGGCACCAGGGGACGGGAGGGAGCAGCAGGGGACAGCAGGGGGCAGCAAGGGGTAGCAGGGGACAGCAGGGGACGGGAGGGAGCAGCAGGGGACAGCAGGGAACAGCAGGGGACAGCCGGGGACAGCAGGGGGCGGGAGGGAGCAGCAGGGGACAGCAGGGAGCAGCAGGGGTCAGCAGGGAACAGCAGGGGACAGCAGGGGACGGGAGGGAGCAGCAGGGGTAGGGGGCAGCAGGGAGCAGCAGGAGCAAGGGGCAACAGGGAGCAGCAGGAGCAAGGGGCAACAGGGAGCAGCAGGAGCAAGGGGCAGCAGGGATCAGCAGGGGACAGCAGAGGGCAGGGTGAGAGGGGAAGGGTGAACGTACCTCGGCAGGGGAAGAAGGGGAACCCAGCGGAAAACCTTATGTGCACGAGCGGTGTGTATGGCTACGTGCAAATGTGTGTGTATTATGTGCGTGTGTACTTAAGCAAGACTTGTCCCGGCAGGCAAAACAAACTTATGAAAACACAGATACCACACCTAACAAGATTTACTTAATCATATTCAAACATGTCTCTATTTGGTCGGTCTCTCAGTCCCTATTTGAAGAAATGTCTGGACCACAGGACCCTCCTCCCCCTCAGGTACTCCCCAGGACCCCCCACTCCTTCAGGTACTCCTCCAGGACCCCTCCCCCCTCCCCCCTCAGGTACTCCCCAGGACCCTCCCCCCCACTCCTTCAGGTACTCCTCCAGGACCCCCCTCCCCCCTCAGGTACTCCCCAGGACCCTCCCCCCCCCTTCAGGTACTCCCTAGGACCCCCCACTCCTTCAGACACTCCCCAGGACCCCCCCCTCCCCTTCAGGTACTCCCCAGGACCCTTCCCCCCCTTTCAGGTACTCCCCAGGACCCCCTGCCCCCTTCAGGTACTCCTCCACGACCCTCCCCCTCCTTCAGGTACTCCTCCAGGACCCTCCCCCTCCTCAGGTACTCCTCCAGGACCCTCCCCCTCCTTCAGGTACTCCCCAGGACCCCCCTCCCCTCCCTTCAGGTACACCCCAGAACCCCCTCCCCTCAGGTACTCCCCAGAACCCTCCCCCTCCTCAGGTAATCCCCAGGAAACCCCCAGGACCCCCCCCCAACCCTTCCTCCTACCCTCCACCCCCGCTTGAACACACAGTCTAGCACGCTACTCGGGGAGGGCTTGAAGGAGGGGAAGGAGGAGGGGAAGGAGGAGGGGAAGGAGGGGGAGGAGACGGCGATAAAGATGGGGGAGGAGAAAGGAGACGAGGAAAAGGGTGATAGGAAACGAGGGAAGTGGAGGAGAGTGAGAGGAAAGGAGAGAAGGGAAAGGAAGGAAGAAGGAGAAAGGGAAGGGGAAAAGGGTGAGACGAAACGAAAGAAGGGAAAGGAAGGAAGAAAGGAAGCAATAGGGGAATGGGGAGAGGATAAGAGGGAGAAAGGGAGGGGAAGAAGAGAAAGGGGGGAAGAAAGAAAGAAGGAAGGAAGAAGGGTTACAGAAGAAGAGCAAACAACGAGAGTAGGAAAGAAAAAATAAGAGGAAAGGGAGATGAGAGGAGGAAAGAAGAGAGAAAATCGAGATAAAGAGGCAAAAAATGGGAGAAAGAAGAAAAAGAAGAGAAAGAGGAGGGAAGGAAAATTTGAGGAAGAGGGGAAGTGAAGGGAAGAAAAAGTGGAAGGGAGAGAAGAGCACTTGACTATCGGAGGAAGAGGGAAGAGGCGATATATTGATAAAAAATTGTTTTGAAAAGATGTAGGCCATGTAATATAACGTTTTTAGCGAAGGAGGGAGATAGAGCAGAGAAAGAGAGATATTACCAGGGGAGAAAAGGGACCAAGGATTAGACAGAGAGAGACAGACAGAAAGATACACACACACACGCACGCACAGACGCACACACACACACACATATATATAGAGACAGACAGACAGATAGATAAATAGACAGACAAACAGACAGATAGATAAATAGACAGACAGACAGACAGATAGATAAATAGACAGACAGACAGATAGATAAATAGACAGACAGACAGATAGATAAATAGACAGACAGACAGACAGATAGATAAACAGACAGACAGATAGATAGATAAACAGACAGACAGACAGATAAATAGACAGACAGACAGACAGATAGATAAACAGACAGACAGATAGATAGATAAATAGACACACAGACAGATAGACAAATAGACAGACAGACAGACAGATAGATAAACAGACAGACAGATAGATAAACAGACAGACAGATAGTTAAAAAAGAGAGGAAAAAAATAGCCATGAAGAAACATAGCAGTCAAAACAGCTCTCGATAATCAATGCAAAGCAAAAACAAGCAAATAGACGGTTCATTTGATATGTCAAGCAGAACCCATTGTCTTCCTGTGCTTGCTGTACCATTTCACGAGAGGTTTTTTACGTCTTTGCTCTTTCTTGGGGAAAATTTATTGCTTCGGGTAA
>NC_091567.1:3200263-3212763 GCF_042767895.1 Penaeus vannamei
ATCTATCTATCTCCCCCCCCCCCTCTGTCACTCTCTCTTACTCTCTCTCTTACTATCTATCCCTATCTATCTCTTTCTCTCTCTCTCTTTCTCCCTCTTTCACTCCCTCACTCCTCCCATGTCTCTCTCCCTCTCGCTCTCTCTTCTTTCATTTAGAGGGAGGGGGATGGGGGGTAAGAAGGTAAAAATGGGGGGAGAACAGTGCGATAAGAGTCATAGGTCATGAACCACGTGGTTTCAGAAAGTCTAAAAAAAAAAAATCACATAAAACGAGGGATTCCGACCCTTACGACCAACATCCCGAAAGAAATACCGAACCAAGGGCCAATCTCACGGGATTCTCACCCTTACGACCGGTATCCCTAAGGGAATATTGGACGGAGGAAATATCCCGCCCGCTAGCCAGGGATTCTCATGCGTGTCTCACATGGCATAATCAAACCATTTCGGTGCATAATAATTATCCGCGTTGCTTATTTATGGCTTATAAAACGCCCGTGGTTGCACGTATGTACAGGGTTTGTGTTGTGTGTGTGTGTGTGTGCGTGTGTAGGTAAGAGAGAGAGAGGGGGAGGAAGAGAGGGAGAGAGAGAGAGAGAAAGGAAGAAAGAAAGAGAGAAAGGGAGAGAGAGAGAAAGAAAGAAGGGGAGGGAGGGAGATAGATAGATAGAGAGCGGAGGGAGGAAAAGAGAGAGAGAGAGAAAGAAAGAAAGAAAGGAAGGAAGAAAGAAAGAGGGAGGGAAAGAGAGAGACGGATAAAGAAAGAAAAGAAGAAAGAAAGAGAGAAAGAGAAAGAAAGAGAGAGAGAGAAAAAAATATATAGAAAACTGAGTAGGAGAGAGAGAGAGAGAGAGAGAGAGAGATAGAGAGAGAGAGAGAGAGAGAGAGAGAGAGAGAGAGAGAGAGAGAGAGAGAGAGAGAGAGAGAGACAGAAAGAAAGAGAGAAAGAAAGAATGGAAGAAAGAAAGAGAGAGAGAGAGAAAGAGAGAGAGAGAGAGAGAGAAAGAGAGGGAGGGAAAGAGAGAGACTGAGAAAGAAAGAAAGGAAGAAAGAAAGAGAGAAAGAGAGAGAGAGAAAAAAAGATATAAACTGAGTAGGAGAGAGAGAGAGAGAGAGATACAGAGAAAGAAAGAGAGAAAGAGAAAGAAAGAGAGAGAGAGGGAGAGAGAGGGAGAGAGAGAGAGAGAGACTGGAGTAGAGAGAGAGAACGAAAGAAAGAGAGTGAGACAGAGAAAGAAAGAGAGAGACAGAGAAAGAAAGAAAGAAAGAGACAGAGAAAGAAAGAAAGAAAGAGAGAAAGAGAAAGAAAGAGAGAGAGAGAGAGAGAGAGAGAACAGAACCGTGATTTTTATCTTGTTTTCCTCCTGATTTATGCGCTGTTTTGTGACATGACTCTGAAGCTTTGAATTTCTTCTTGGCGTGTCTATATCCCCTTTTTTTTATCTTTAATTATCGTCTTTTTGCTTATTTCATCAGAAATTTCGTTCTCGTACAGCGGAGTTTTTTCATCATAATTTTCTTTTTATGACGTCATTAACATCATCAAAGTTATTACGCAATCTTTCACTCTATCTCTCGATCGCATATTTTATTGTATTTAAATCAGACTAAGTATTTTTTTTATTCCCTGGAGTAATTAAATCTTTGGAATGATACGAAATGGAGAATAGAGAAGTCAAATATCGTTTATTTATTCCGTAAATTAGGTAATAAACAAGTCGATAACTTCAGCGCCATCTATGAACGGCTGGGATAACTATATTCACACTTTTGTTTACCTCCGTGTCATTTATCTTTCATATTTCATCCACTTTCTTTATTCGGTAATGAGGAAAATTATTCGCAACTTAGAGCTAATTCCATAATTAAATATTCAGTCTTCGCTAAAACTGAAAGCTGGAATTTAAATGAAAGACTAAGCAGACCTTTCAAAAAGCTTTTATCTACACGGTCTTTCTGAAACAAATGCAGTTTTAGTTTTTTTTCTCTCTCTCTTCGTTTCTCTTTCTTTCGTTTGTTGTTTTTTTCTTTTAGAATATGTGCCTGTCGGTATGTCTATTGCTTTGTCTATTTTTCTACACGTCTGTCTGTTTTTTCTCTTTGTTTGTTTGTCTATATACGTATATGGCTGTCTATTTATCTGCCTCTCCGTCTAACTGACTATTTATCTGTCTGTCTGTCTGTCTTTTTACTAAAATTTATACCTACATGTCTGTCTGCATGTATGTATTAATAAACGCATATATGTATGTGTGTATTTATATATTTATGTATATATATATGTATGTATACATGTATATATATGTATCTATGCGCCTGTGTCTGTTTTTATGTATGTATGTAGGTATGTATTGTATGTATGTATTCATGCATTTATGTAAATGAAATATACGTATAATCACCTTCTCTATAACTATAACTATAACTATATCTATAACCAGTTCTCTGTGATGATGCTGGCAACACATGTATATTAGTATCTACTTTATCACTTGATCTTTATACACCCTTATGTGTACATACGCGTGTGAACGCATGTATGTATGGAAAAAAGTACACATATAATGAGACAACAAATTCTCCTGGATTTCACCTTTATCTAAGTAGATATCTATCTATCTGTCTATCTATCTGTCTTTCAATCTTTCTGTCTGTCTATCTTCATATCTATTTGTCTATCCATTTGTCTGGCTGGCTGTCCATCTATCTACCTATAAATCTGTCTGTTTATTTCTCTATCTATCTTTACTTTTATCTACTTGTCCATCTATCTATCTACCTATCTATCTACATGTTCATCTATCTATATGTTTATCTATCTATCTATTCATCTATCTATCACTCAGTCCCTATATCTATCTATCTATATGTTTATCTATCTATCTCTCTACCTATCTATCTATGACTCAATCAATATAGCTATCAATATGTTTATCTATCTATCTATCACTCAATCAATATAGCTATCTATCTATATGTTTATCTATCTATCTATCACTCAATCAATATAGCTATCTATCTATATGTTTATCTATTTATCTATCACTCAATCAATATAGCTATCTATCTATATGTTTATCTATCTATCTACCTATCTATCTATCACTCAATCAATATCGCTATCTATCTATATGTTTATCTATCTATCTAACCATCAATCACTCAACATACTTATCTATCTATATGTTTATCTATCTATCTATCTACCTATCTATGTATGATTCAATCAATGGAGCTATCTATCTGTAAGTTTATCTATCTATCTATCTACCTATCTATCTTTCACTCAATCAATATAGCTATCTATCTATACGTTTATCAATCTATCTATCTTTGACTCAATTAACATAGCTATCTATCTATATGTTTATCTATCAATCTATCTATGACTCAATCAATGTAGCTATCTATCTATATGTTTATCTATCAGTCTACCTATCTATCTATACTTATCTGTCTATATATTTATCTATCTATCTATTTATCTATCTATATATGACTCAATCAATATAGCTATCTATCTGTAAGTTTATCTATCTATCTATCTACCTATCTATCTATCCCTCAATCAATATAGCTATCTATCTATACGTTTATCAATCTATCTATCTACCTATCTATCTATGACTCAGTGAATATAGCTATCTATCTATATGTTTATCTATCTATCTATCTATCTATCATTTTGTTCCCAAAAAGAGAAAATAAAAAGGCGGAATGCCGTTTTCTTTCCAGTTGCGGGAGAAACTAATGTAAAAATAACCGGTACTTTATGAGGACATTTATTCGGCTAATGACGCCTAATTATCAGCTTATGTAAAAACGAAACTTCTGTCCCAAGTAATCATATCTGTATTTCTTCTTTCCTTTTTTTTTATAAAGCCTTAATTGAAGGAATATGACTTTTCCTTTTTTTTTTTTTTTTTTTTTTTTTTTTTTTTTTTTTTTGCTAAAAAATGAAATTGTAAGCCAAATACAAAGGTAAGTTAATACCAAGGCCCTGAGTTATCACTTCGGCACATGCATGCTATGCTTTTAAAGGTCTTGCGGTGTGCTTTTGTGCATTCACGTGTGATCTTTGGTGGAAATGAAATAAAAGGATAATGATAATAATAATAATAATAATAATAATAATAATAATAATGATAATAGTACTACTACTACTACTACTACTACTACTACTAATAATAATAATGATAATAATTATAGTAATAATAATGATAATAATAATAATAACAATAATAGTAATAATAATGATAATAATGATAATGATAATACAAAATATGAATATAAGATAGACAAATGCATTCGAAGATAATAACGATAATATACAAGAACGTAGACGTATGAGAAAATAGATAAATTAGAAATACTTACATATAATTTTCCCATTACGATCCAGGTACAGACACTAACACCGACATACAGACACAAACACTTAAAAAAACGTACACACGCACACAGAGTACACGACACTACAACACACACGCGCATACACAAGAAAGAAAAGAAAGAAAGAAAGAAAGAAAAAAAAAAACTAATACACACTCATAATAATAGTAATTCAACAACATACAGACACAAACATTTAAAAAAACGCACACACGGACACAGAGTACACGACACTACAACACAGGCTCATACACACACACACAGAGTACACAACACTACAACACACACGCGCATACACACACACACAGAGTACACAACACTACAACACACACGCTCATACACACACACAGAGTACACAACACTACAACACACACGCGCATACACACACACAGAGTACACAACACTACAACACACACACGCATACACACACACACACACACGGCCGCATGTGTATCACAACAACAGACTCATGAAGCCAACATACAACATAACTCTTAACTGCCTTGACAAGCGCTACTTTGCCCGTACAATTAGACCCCGAGCCATGAGGTCACGCCATGTAGTAATCACTTCGTTCCAGAATTTTAGTTATTACGGCCATGTTTGCTAATTGACACGTTGGTAACTGCTGCCAGGCATGCCAACCTCGCAGACATGACTCTTAAGAAGATTTTTTTTTGTAGGTGTTTTATTTCCTTGTTTTTTTGTGTGTTTTAGGAAATTATTATCATTATTATTATTATTATTATTATTATTATTATTTTTGTTGTTATTATTATCGTTATTATCATTATTGTTGTTGTTATCATTATCGTTATTATTATAATTATGAATATTATTATTATTATTGTTATTATTATTGTTATTATTATTAACATTATTTTAGAGGGGGAGGGGCGTGAAGATTTTTATTCTGATGTTAATAAAATGAAAATCTTACGCACTGTTATTTATTCATTTATTTATTTTTTACTTTTTATTCTATTTTTTTTTCTTTTTCCTTGTTTTTTTATATGTATCTTAAGAAACTGTATTTTTTTTAAGGGGAAAGAGGAAAAGAAAATGTAGAATTGTTTTTTTCTTGTTTTTTTTATTATTATTATCATTATTATTATTATTATTATCATTTTTAGTAAAGTCTGCCGCCGGGGTTCTGTCTCCCTCACCTGGACGCTCACCTGAGAGACGGGCGGGGTGGGGGTGGGGGGTGGGTGGGGGTGGGGGGGTAGGGTCAGGAAATTTGCATACTCGTGATGAGAAGATAATTCTTCGTTGATAGAAATCTGGTTCTGGCACTTTGCTGAAGGGAATGTTCGTGCGTGGATGTATTTAGGTGTGTGTGTGTGTGTGTGTGTGTGTGTGTGTGTGTGTGTGTGTGTGTGTTTAAATGTGGGTGTTTGTGTGTGTGTGTGTGTTTTTAAATGTGCGTGTTTGTGTGTGTGTGTGTTTAAATGTGTGTGTTTGTGTGTGTGTGCGTGTGTGCGCTTTTAAGTATGTGTGTTTGTGTGTGCGTGTGTGTGCGTCTTTAAATTTGTGTGTGTTTGTGTGTGTGTGTTTTTAAATGTGCGTGTTTGTGTGTGTGTGTGTGTGTGTGTGTCTTTAAATGTGCGTGTTTGTGTGTGTGTGTGTGTGTTTGTGTGTGTGTGTGTGTGTGTGTGTTTTTGAATGTGTGTGTGTGTGTGTGCGTTTTTAAATGTGTGTGTGTTTGTGTGTGTGTGTGTGTATGTGTGTGTTTTTAAATGTGTGTGTTTGTGTGTGTGTGTGTGTGCGTTTTTAAATGTGTGTGTTTGTGTGTGTGTGTGTGTGTGTTTTTAAATGTGTTTTAATGTGTGTGTTTGTGTGTGTATGTTTTTAAATGTGCGTGTGTGTGTTTTTAAATGTGTGTGTGTGTTTTTAAATGCGTGTTTGTGTGTGTGTGTGTGTTTTTAAATGTGCGTGTTTGTGTGTGTGTGTGTGTGTGCGTTTTTTAATGTGTGTTTGTATGTGTGTGTGTGCGTCTTTAAATGTGCGTGTTTGTGTGTGTGTGTGTGTGCGTTTTTTAATGTGTGTTTGTATGTGTGTGTGTGCGTCTTTAAATGTGTGTGTTTGTGTGTGTGATGTGCGATGTGTGATGTGCGTTTGCTTTTATATATGTGTGTGTTTATACGTGTGTTAGTGTGTCTCCTCTCTCTCTCTCTCTTCTCTCTCCTCTCTCTCTCTCTCTCTCTCTCTCTCTCTCTCTCTCTCTCTCTCTCTCTCTCTCTCTCTCTCTCTCTCTCTCTCTCTCTCTCTCTCCTTCCCCTCTCCCTCTCACATATTCTGTGCGTGTGTGTCTATACTCTCACGTACACACACGCACACGCGCACATACAAAAAGCTAGTCAACATAAACACAAACGAAAGAAAAAATATAGCATATTCATATCATCCCAACCTCCTGCATTCCGAAGCCAGGAATGCATACAACAAGAATATATAACTATCTATCCATCTCTATCCACACGAGTTAACTAACCCCCCCCCCCCCGCGTTCATATTCTTCTAGCAGCGGGTACATCTACACCTGCTATGTAAACGGATAATGTGTACATGCGGTGTATATTCTAAAAAAAAGAAAAAAAAAGAAAAAAAAAAAAAGAAAAAAAAAATAAATACATCTTCTGTGTTTGTTTGTCAGACGCCATGTTAGCTCATAACGCTACGAGAATTCGGGAATTTGGTTCGCCTCAGTTTACAGTTTACTTCATTTCGTATTTAATTGAAGGAAGATCAGACCTCAATTTAATTTTTTTTTTTTTTTTTTTTTTTTTTTTTTTTTTTTAGTAATTTTGATGTGTTTTTATGTAATAAAATGTGATGTTGTTGTTGTTACTGTTTTATTTATTTATCTATGTTTTGTGTTCTGTGCTTTGGAATTGTAGGAATAAGAGAAAATAAGAGAGAAGAGTAGAAGTGAATTAAGAAAATATAGAGAAGGATAATATGATAAAGATGAGGAAGTAGGTGAAGAGGGTGAAGCATAGTGAGGAAACTTACGAGTGGAAAGTCCCAGAGAAGAACAAATAACAGAAAGAACAACAAAAAGAACATACCAGTTCCTTAGCACAAGTTCATTCATTCACTCACATAATCATTCACAGCTCACTCACGTATTGACTCATTTACTCACTTCCTTACGTCCTCATTCACTTACTCACTTTCTTACGTCCTCACTCACTCACTTCCTTACGTCCTCATTCACTCACTTCCTTACGTAATCATTCACTCACTCACTCACTCATTCACCCACTCATGTCCTCACCCACTCACTCATCCATCCATTCCCTCACTCATTCAGTCCTTCTCACTCGCTCACCCATTCATTCACTCACTGATTCATTCGCACATCCACCCATCTATTCCCTCACTAAATCACTCGCTCTCTCACCCATTCCTCACTCACTCACTTATCCATTCATTCCCTCACTTCCTTGCTCACCCACTCACTCTCTCTCTCTCTCTCTAACACACACAATCCTTCACTCACTCACTCACTCACACACACACACACACACAAACACATGCACTCCCATTCCCTCATTCACTCACTCACGCACATTCCCTCCCTCACTCACCCACCCACTCCCTCACACACTCACACGCTCACTCCCTCCCTCTCTCACTCCCTCACACACTCACACGCTCACACGCTCACTCACTCCCTCCCTCACTCCCTCACACACTCACGCGCTCACTCAGTCCCTCCCTCACTCCCTCACACGCTCACTCAGTCACTCCCTCACTCTCTCACTCTCTCACACACTCACTCACTCACTCCCTCACTCCTTCCATCAGCTGACGGAAGTGAGGGAAAGGCACCTGCCCCTCCTTCTCGTGACTCTTATCTGATATGATGGGGGGGAAGGGGTGAGGGGGAGGGGGGGAGGGGGGGAGAGAGATGGGCAGATTAGTGGAGTGGTTCGGAAGGGGGGTGGAGGGGCGTGGAGGGGGGTGGAGGGGGAGAGGGGGATTGTGTTATATTTGCACGCACCTGAGGGGTTGGGGAGGGGAGGGGGTGGGGGAGGGTTAGAGGGAAGAAAGGGAGAAAGGTGGGAATGAAGAGAGAGAGAGAGAGAGAGAGAGAGAGAGAGAGAGAGAGAGAGAGAGAGAGAGAGAGAGAGAGAGAGAGAGAGAGAGAGTGAGAGAGAGAGAGAGAGAGAGAAAGAGAGGGAAAGAGAGAGAGAGAGAGAGAGAGAGAGAGAGAGAGAGAGAGAGAGAGAGACAGAGAAAAAAATTAAATAGAGAAAAAAAATCAGACAGAAAAAAAAATCCAGAAAGAGAAACAAAGAAATCGAACCAAGAAGAAAGAAAGAAAAAAGAAAAGAGAAAGACAAAGAGAACAAAAAAAAAAAAAAAAAAAAAAAAAAAAAAAAAGAGAGAGAGAGAGAGAGAGAGAGAGAGACAAAACAACAATAACGAAAGACCAAAACAAAGACAGACATAAAAACACGACCAGCTGATAGTGACAACTGAGATAGCGAATAATACTGCAACAACCGTTTTGCAACTTCTTCTACTTACGCTCTCGCATACAGGACGTGCAATACCGGACTGTATATTGCTCTTACCTTGTTTTATAGTCCGAAAACATATATGCAAAACAGCGAGGGAATGATAACTTAAACCTTGATGGCAATAAGCGAAGAAAATACGGTTAACTGGATGCGTCTGCGAATTTTAGTTTAGTTTTTTATTTTAGTTTAGTCCTTTATTTAAAACCTTGGCTAACTGCACATGGTCAAAGCATTATATAATAGTATTACAGTGTAAATCTAGATCATGAGATTATTACGGTCTAAAATATATCAATTAAAAGGAAAGAGCAATCAGTAATTTATCTACTCAGCGTCTGGGAAGTAAATAAAATGGTGTGGGCAAGGACCTAAGACTTTTATTTAAGAGGGTGTTATTTTTTGGGGGTGGGGTGGTTAGTGATGGTGATGATGGTGATGATATTGGTGATGATGATGGTGATATTGGTGGTGATGATGATGATATTGGTGATGATGGTGATATTATTGGTGATGATGATGACATTGGTGATGATGATGGTGATATTGGTGATGATGATGATGATATTGGTGATGATGATGATATTGGTGATGATGATCATGATATTGGTGATGATGATGATGATGATGATATTGGTGGTGATGACAATAATGATGGTGGATGATGATATTTCTTGGGGTGGGATACTTAATGATGGTGATGATGATGATATTGGTGATGATGACAATAATGATGATGACAGTACGTACACTAACGATAGAGATTCTAATGCTAATGATACTACTTTATAGATAATGATGTATATAGTAATGATAATAGTGATGATAATGATAATTGGCATAATAAAGATGATAATCATGATAAAGATAATGATAAGATCAGGAATTAGGATGATGGTGACGACAATGCTAATAATAACAATAATGATAATGATAACAAATTGATAGTGTAATTGTTAAAAGACATATTATATATATATATATATATATATATATATATATATATATATATATATATATATATATATATACATATATATATATATATATATATATATATATATATATATATATATATATATATATATATATATATATATATATATATATGTATATATATATATATATATATATATATATATATATATATATATATATATATATATATATATATATATATGTGTGTGTATATATATATATATATATATATATATATATATATATATATATATATATATATATGTATGTATATATATACATATAAATATATATACAAGATACGATGCAGATAGCAATCATTATAACCTATATTATTGTGATGAAATAATATTATGGTAAACGAAAAGAAGAAGTGATAGGAAAAAATATATATATATATATATATATATATATATATATATATATATATATATATATATATATATATATATATATATATATATATAGAAATATATATATATATATATATATATATATATATATATATATATATATATACATATATATATATATATATATATATATATATATATATATATATATATATATATATATATATATATATATCATTACTTATTTCTTCTTCCTCTGTCCCTCTTTTCCATCCTCCCTCTTTTCCTCCGTCTTTCTGTTTCTCCTTCCGTTCCTTTCTCCTTTCTTCCTCTCTCTCTTTCTTCGTTTCATAGTCTCTTCCTCCCTCTCTCTCCCCTCCATCATCCCCTCTCTTCTTTCCCTTCTTCCTCTCCTCTTCCCTCCTTTCTCCATTCCTCACTTCACCGTCTTTCTCCTATTCTTCCCCCCTTACTCCTTCCCTTTCTCCTTTTCTCCTCTCCTCTTCCTCTCTCTCCTTCGATTCTTCCCTCCCTCTCTTCTCCTCTCCTCCTCCGTTGTTCCCTTTTCCCTTTCCTTCTTCCCCTCTCTGCTTCCTCCGTTTCCTCCCTCTCTCTCCTCCTTCCCTCCTCGCCCTCTACCTCCCTCCCTCCATTACTCCGTCTCTCATTCCTCTTCCTCCCTCCCCCTCCGACCTTCCCTTCTTCCCTCCCTCCTTCCCCCATTTCCTCTCAGCCTTCCCTCCTTTCTCCCCTTCCCTCCCTTCCAACCATCTTCCCTTTCTCCCTTCCATCCACCTTCCCTTCTCTCCCTCCCACCTCCCCTCTCCTCTTTCTCCACCTTCCCCTTCCACCCTCCCACCTCCCTCCCTCCCTCCCTTCCTCCCTCTTTATCCCTCTCTCCCTCCCGCCCTCTTTATCCACCTTCCTCCCTCCCTCCCACTCTCCCTCCATCCCACCCTCCCTCCCTCCCACCTCCCTCCTTCCCTCCATCCCTTCCACCCCCTCTTTCTCCCCTCCTTCCCTCCCCTCCCTCACCCTCCTTCCTCCCTCCCTTCCTCCCTCTTATCCCCCTCCCACCTCCCTCTTTCTCCCCCTTCCACTCCACCCTCTTTCAACCTCCTCCCTCCCACCCTCCCTCCCTCCCTTCCCTCCCTTCCCTTCCCTCCCTCCCTCTCGAGTCTTCACGCACGGCAAATATTTACCCGCTTGTGTCTGCGCAGGAGAGGGTGGTCGAGCCAGCTCCGTGATTACATTTGTCTTTCTTGATAACATCTTGTTGATTCTCACGTGGCGTCTTGGACAACACGGCATCGTGCACTGTGCATGGGAACTGTTTTTTTTTCGTCTTCTGTTTTGACTTTCTTTTTTTTTTTTTCGTTGTTTATGGAAGTGGTGTGGAAGGAGGGAAGGAAATTAAGGAGAGGATGGGAAGTATTTATTTAGCTTATTGGTGATTTTTGGTCTTTCTATGAACTTAAGTACACGCATGGTACATGAACACACTACATGGTACAATAAACACAGTTTTATGCTTGTATTATGTACAGCTTAATGTAGTTTGAATATCACCATTGTCCACATATTCACATATGTAAACAAAGTCACACACATACAAATGTAAGTGCAACTGTGTGTGTGTATATCTATATCTACCCTAGATACACACACACACATATCTATCTACCCATATATCTATCTATGTATTTATTTACCTACCTACCAATACATCTATCTCTATACAGATATACATGCACACACCCAGACACACACACACACACACAAACACACACACTCGCCCCACACAAGCACACACACACTAACCCCCCCACACACACTCACCCCCCCCCACACACACAAACTCACCCCCCCCCACACACACACTCGCTCACCCACAATTTTCAGATGTTTTATTATCGAAGCGACCATGCAGATGATCGGCTCTGGAACCCGAGCATTGCAGAGAGCACTTGACATTCCCAGACACAGACACGGGTCTAGCTAAGCCACCGCCATCGGAACGGATTGGAAATATTCTGCCGAGGTCTGGAACGAAGGCTTTCGAACGCGGGTATTTTTGATATCGTTCGTTTGCAGTCTGTTTGTCTGTCTGTCTGTCTATCTGTCTCTTCTTTGGTTGTCTGTCTTTGTCTTTCGCTTCTTTGGCTGTCTGTCTCTGTCTGTCTGTCTGTCTTTGTTTGTCTTTTTATCTTTATTTCCTCCTCTGCCTTAATCTCTTGCTCTCTCGCTC
>NC_091567.1:3220263-3222763 GCF_042767895.1 Penaeus vannamei
TTCTCTCTCTCTCTCTCTCTCCCTCTCCCTTCCTCTCTCTCTCTCTCATTCTCTCTTCCTCACTCTCTCTCTCTCTCTCCCTCTTTCTCACTCTCCTTGTATTTGCATATACATACAGAACAAATGCATGTGTATTTATGTTTATATTTCGGTATGAATTTGTTTGTATTCATTTATACCAAAAAAAAAAAAAGAAAGAGAGAGAGAAAAATCGGGCTGACAAATGTTCAGCGACACGACTGGCTTCGCCTTTCTGAGTTAGGCGTCACGTAACTTGCTCAGATTTCGGGGCATAAACTGTCTTAAACGTTCCTCTGGGGTACACACGGAGCCACTAAACGTCAGGGAGCTTTAAATAATACCCTGAGAACACGCCCTTACCCTCCCTGGCGCCTCCCTCTCTCCCTTCCTCCTTCCGCTATGCCCATTCGAGGTGTTTTTTTGTTTTGTTTTTTAATTCTTCTGTTTTTTTGTTTTGTTTTTCTTTCCTCTTCTGTTGTCTTTATTTTCAATTCTTTATCTTAGGTGTTTATTCTTATTTTCTTCTCCATTCTTCTTCCTTTTCCTTCGTTTCCTTTCCTTCCCTTTGCCCAGTTTATGTATTCTTATTCTTTTCTTCTTTCTCCTCTCTTCCTTTCCCCCTTCTCCTTCCCTCCCTAACCTTTCTCCTATCCTCTCTTTCCCTCCCTCCTTTTTCCCTTCCCCCATCCCTTGCCTATCTGC
Organism: Penaeus vannamei; assembly: GCF_042767895.1. Lineage (NCBI taxonomy): Eukaryota > Metazoa > Arthropoda > Malacostraca > Decapoda > Penaeidae > Penaeus > Penaeus vannamei. The sequence continues at coordinate 3,220,987 of NC_091567.1, forward strand.
CTTAGTAGTTGTCCTCTTCCCCTTCCCCCTCTCCTTTCTCTTCTTTTTATCCACTCTCTTCTCTTCTCCTATCCATCCATCCACCCTTTTCCCCTCCCTTCCTCTCCCTTCCCTCTTCTGTCCACTCACTCACCATTCTCTGCTCCATTTTCCACTCACTTATCTATCCCTCTCCCTTCTTCCCCTACTATCTATCCACCTCATCTCTCTCCCTTCTTCCTTTGTTATTTATCCACCTCATCTCTTCCCACTCCTTTCTTTCTCTTTCCCACTTACCTACCTACCCGCCACCTCTTCCCCTGCTATCTCTTTAACTAACCACCTCTCCAACTCCCCCCCCCCCTCACTCACTTTTATCAGCCGTTCCAACCCTCCCCCATTACACTCCTCCCACACCCACCCACCCCCTCCCCCACCCCCTCACACCCACCGCAAATGCACATATACTTACGTTTGTGGCTGACTCGAGAAATTATTAGAGATTGATGTTGATGGTTTCTGTATATGCGTGTGTATATGTATATGTATATATATATATATATATATATATATATATATATATATATATATATATATATATATATATATATATATATATATATATATATATATATATATACATTTAATCATGTGTGTGTGTTTGTGTGTGTTCGTGTGTGTGTGTGTGTGTGTGTGTGTGTGTGTGTGTGTGTGTGTGTGTGTGTGTGTGTGTGTGTGCCCGCGCGTATGTATGTGTGTGTGTGAGTGTATGTGTGTGTGTGTGTGTGTGTGTACTGCATGCATATATATATTTTATTTATTTATCTTTACGTTTAAAGTCTCCGGCAGTGTATGGCCGTCGACCTTCATACATTTATTTGTGCTCCTATAGACACACTTCTCCCCTGCATATATGTCCATGTGTGTATATTTGTACTTATGAGTATGTGTAAGCATGTGTGTGTTTACTATGTAAATGCATGTGTATATTCTGTGTGTTGGGTTTTGTCACCTAGTTATAAACTGAAGACTTTATATAGTAATTATTTGGCGATGCAATAAAGTGATATTGGAATGAATATACGTGCACAAATACACACTCAAACACGTATATAGTTATGTGATACAATGCATATTCAAAGAAACATACACACACACACAAATATGTACATATGTATACGTTCAAACACGAACACACACACACACACACACACAAATATGTACATATGTATACGTTCAAACACGAACACACACACACACACACACAAATATGTACATATGTATACGTTCAAACACGAACACACACATACACACACAGCACACACACACACACACACTCACACATATGTACATATATATACATTCAAACACGAACACACACACACACACACACACACACACACACACGCACGCACGCACGCACACATACCCCCCCCACACACACACACACACAAACTACTAAGATTAAGCCTCATGTGTTATGACATTTGCTAAGTAAATAGCAAAAGACAAGAAGATTCCGCACTCCTCTCCTCCTTCTCCTCTCCCTCCCACTCTCCCCTTTCATCATCCCCCTCCTCCCTCTTCCCCTTTCCATCCTTCTCCTCTCTTCTCTTCCATCCTTTTCCTCCCCCTCATCCCCCTTCCTTCACCTTTTTCTCCATTTCCTCTTTCTCACCCCTTACCTCCTATTTCCTGTATTTATCAACGATATCATATAAAAAAATCTTTTCGTGTTGCTTTCTATTCATCTTTATCTTTGTCTTTATCTTTTCTGTTAAAGAGAGAGGGAGAAAGA
>NC_091567.1:3227763-3232763 GCF_042767895.1 Penaeus vannamei
TTCGTGGGTAATAAAGTAAACCTTTTGCAGTTGTATTTAAAAAAAAGAAATATGTGTTTATTCCCCGGATGTTAATTCTCGGCAGATTGTGACTTCTGAGAGGAGAGTATCAGCAGGGGGGGGGGGTGGAGGGGGGTGGTGGACGTGAGAATGGGAAGAAAGATGTTTTGGTCGACTAATATTGTTTGTGTGAATGATGTGGTTTTGATGCGTGGTTGTTTTTCTTTCTTTTGTCTTTGTTTGTATTTTTTTTGTCTCTCCACTCTTCTCTTTTGACTCTTGTCTCCTTACTCTTTCTACTTCCCTTCTCACTCCTTCCTTTTCCTTCTCTTCTTATTTTCTCACTCCTTCTCCTCTTACCTCTCCATTCTCTTCTCTTTATTTTTCAGATTCCCACTTTCCCTTTTCACTCTCGCTCCACTTAGATTCTCCCTCTCCTTCTCTTTCCTCCCTCCTCCTCCCCACCACTCTCCTTCTCCCTCCCCTCCTCTCCCTCTCCTCCTCTCCTCTTCCTCTCCCTCTCCTTCTTTCTCTCCCTCTCCCTCTCCTTCTCGCTTTCCCCTCTCCACCTCCTTCTCCCTCTCATCCACCTCTCTTAGAAAAAGAGACAAATAAGCCTCTCTTTCTCCCTCTTCCCATTCTCCTTCATCCTCTTCCCCTTCCCCTTCCTCCTCCATCCATCCTTTCCCAATTCCCCTTTCAACCCCCTTCACCCTTCTCATCACAGTCACCTCCTCTCCTATCTTACAACACCTCCCTTTTCCCCATCCTCCCTCCCCTTCCGACGTTCTCCCCACCTCACCTTCCCCCTTACCTTCCTTCTTCCACCCCTTCTCCTTTCTACCCTTCCCTACCCTCCCCCTCCCTTTTAGCATTCTAACCCCCCCTTCCCTCCCTCACCCTACCCCTCCCCTCTCCCCCTCTCTGTCCTCCCTCTCCTCCTTCACCTTTCTCACCCTTACTCTACCCTCCTCCCTCCCCTTTCTAACCCCTCTCTCAGCTCCTCGCTCAGCCCTCCCCTCTTCCACCCCTCCTCCTTTCCACTCTTCTCTCCCCTCTCCCCGCCACCCTCTCCCCCTCTCTTCCACCCCTCATCCCCCTCCCCTCCCCTCTCCCCCTTTCTCTCCCTCACCCCCTCCCACCTCCCCCCCTATCCAACCCGTCCCGTAATTACGAGTCATTTGGAATTATCCTTGTTTTATAATCCTTCTCAACCTCCATCCCCGTCGGAGGAGCGGAGGCGGTGGGCGTGCGGGCGTGCGGGCGTGCGGGCGTGCGGGCGTGCGGGCGAGCGGCTGGCTGGCTGGCTGACCCGGGGAACGTATTCATTATCGCTAATAAGACCCTGATTTAAGCTCTATATTAAGCGCGTGGAAGTTCTGTTCTGTTGCGGTGCTCCTGTTTTTTTTTTTTTTTTTTTTTTTTTTTTGAGAAGAGGGGTGGGGTGGAGGGGTGGAGGGTGGAGGGTGTGAGGTGAGGGAGGGAAGGAGGGAGGGAGGGAAGGGAGGGAGGGAGCAGGAAGAGGAGGAGGAGGAGCAGGAAGAGGAGGATTTTTTTTTGTTTTGATTTGCTTTTTGTTTTTTTGTGAGAAGAGGGGTGGGGAATTGGGGTGGAGGGGGAGGGAGGGAGAGAAGGAAGGAGGAACGGAAGGAGGAGGAGGAGGGAGGGAGGGAGGAGGAGTAGGAGGGAGCAGGGAGCAGGGAACAAAAGGGAGGGAGGGAAGGGAGCAGGAAGAGGGAGGAGGAGGAGGAGGAGGGAGCAGGGAGAAGGAGGGAGGGAGCAAGGAGGGGGGGAAGAGGAGGAGGAGGAGGAGGAGGAGGGGACGTATTGCTTGGGGGTATGGTCGGGTTGGAGTAGGAGGGTGGGTGGGGAGTGAGTGGGGTTTTTTGGAATGGGAAGGAATGAGGGGAGAGAGGGATAGGAGGGGAGGGAGGAATGGAGGAAGGGGAAGGATAGATGAATGGACGGGAAAGAGAAAGGAAAGTGAGGGAATGGAAGAAAGGAAGAAATGAAGGAAGGAAAGATGGATGGACGGGAAGAAGGAAGGAAAGAAGGAAGGAAGGAATGAGTGAAGGAGGAAATATATGAAGGAAGGAAAGAATTAAGGATAAGGGAAGGAAGGGAAATAAGGTTGTAAAAAAGGATGACTGGCGAGGAAAGAGAAGGAATGAGAAGGCAGAAAAAGGAGATAATGTTAAGGTAAAGATGAGAGAAGAAGGAAGAACAGAGATAGAAAAGAAGGAGGGAGGAGGTGGAAGGAGTACAGATCAAGAGAAAAGAAAGTATTGAGAAGAAAGGAGACATAAAACAGTGGAAGAAAGATAGAAGGACGAACAAAGGAGAAGGGAAAGGAGAATAAAGGAGAAACAGAGAAAAGCCAAAAGAAAAATAGCAGAAAGAAGAAAACAGAAGAACGAACAGAGGAGAGAGGAACAAGGAAGGAGGAAGGAGGAGGACAGTTCAAGAAATAAAGAAAGTAAAGGGAAGAAAAAAGAAGGAAGATAGCAGAGCGAACGAGGGAGAAGAAGGAAAAGAAGAGAAGAGCCAAAAACGAAGACAATAGGAAAAAGAAAAGAGAAGAAAGAACAGAGAAAGAAAAAGAGAGAACAGTAGGAAGACAATAGGAAGAAAAGAGAAGAAACAACAGAAAAGAGAAAAACAAGAAACAAGGAAAGAAGGAAGGGAATAGAAAAGGAGAGAGTCAGGGTGTCACACGTTCCCCCACCCCACCCCCCCACCCCCCCCCCTCCCTCCCCCTCCCCCGCCCATCCCCCTTACGCGAATCACTGTTCATTATAGGCTTAACTTGATCATAAATTACGTGTTTAAGTATGTGTTTGATTATTCCCACAAATTTGCCTATTATAAGCTTGTAGTTGGACGAATCTCCATTTTCCTCGAATACACATATTTTTGCAGCTAATCAAATAGATGTTTTAGATATTCGTTTTTTTTTTTTTCTAGATCGTAATGTGGTGATGCATGGGTGTGGTGATGGGTGGTCGTTGCAGTGTTGTTGTTGTTGTTGTTGTTGTTGTTGTTTGTTGTTGTTTTGTTTTCATTGTTGTTGTTTTGTTATTTGATATGTTTAATTATTGAGTGTTGTTGTTGTTGTTGTTTTTATTTGTTTATTGTATTTGTTGTTGTTGTTTTTGTTGTTATTTGTTGTTGTTGTTATTCTTGTTGTTATTATTATTGCTGTTATTGTTATTCTTGTTGTTTCTGTTGTTGTTGTTATTGTTGTTGTTGTTATTGTTGTTGTTGTTATAATTGGTGTTGTTGTTATTCTTGTTGTTATTGTTGCTGTTGTTAGTTATTCTTGTTTTGTTTGTTGGTGTTGTTATTATTGTTATTGTTTTGTTGTTGTTGTTACTGTAATTGTTGTTTTGTTCTTGCTGTTACTACTGTTTTTGTTGTTATTGTTTTTTGTACAAGTTATCCTTATTGTATATTGTTCTATGCAAATGATTCTAGCTACCTCCCCCCCCTCCCCCAGTTTAATTAAGATGCCTACCTCCTTCCTTCCCCTTATTCCCCCATTAACCCCCTTAAAAGACTTTTTCTTGTACCCTTAGATTCACTAGACACCCCCCCCTCCCCCCTCATTTCCTTAAGGATACACCCACCTCCTAAAAAGGCTTTAAGTGATGTTCAGGGATGTTCTGTCTTGGCACTCCCCCCCCCGGAAAATGCCTCCCTTTTGGCACTCGCCCCCGAAAAATGCCCCACTTTTGGCACTCCCCCCGAAAAAATGAACCTCTTTTTTGGCACTCCAACCATTGACGTATCCTAATCATCCCTCCCCCCCCACTTTGGCATCATCCCTAATCCCTCTCTCCCCTCCAACTCCCCCCAACTGACATCTTTCTTATCCCCTCCCCTCTAGCCCTCCTCCAACCCCTCCCCCACTGACATCCCCCCTTAGCCCCCTCCTCCCTCTAACCCCCTCATACCTCCCCCACCCCCTCCCCCACCCTCCTACATAGCTACCAAGCACATGTATCTTCGTCATGATGTCAGCTGTTTTTACCTCCCCTCCCTGCCTCCCCTCCTCCTCCCCCCACCCTTCACTTTTCATCCTGTATTTTCAGGAATTTATTACATTCTTACCTAATGTTAGCTGGCTATTTTTGGGTCTTCTTGGTATAATCCCTTCTGTATTATTATTATTATTTTTTATTATTTTGTTTTTGTTATTTTCTCTCTCTCTCTCTCTCTCTCTCTCTCTCTCTCTCTCTCTCTCTCTCTCTCTCTCTCTCTCTCTCTCTCTCTCTCTCTCTCTCTCTCTCTCTCTCTCTCTCTTGCTCGTGTCTTCTTTTCATATTTGTTTTCATTCTTTGTTATTATTTGCGCTTTTCCTTTTCGTCTCTTATTCGTATTTTCACCATTCATCGTCTTTTTGCTTTATTTTTTAAATTTCTTTACGGGATATCCCATTCGTGTATTCTTTGACCTTAATTTTCATTTATTTATTTACTCTTTTTTTTATTCTAACTTTATCCTGGAAATTCTTTGCTACATGTACATCTCGTTAATATTTCTTTTGAGTATAGTTATCACATAAAAAGAAAAAAAAGAAGAGAGAATAATATGTAAAAATGAAGATAATAATGTGTCCCAATAAAAAAGAAAAGGGTAATGATTTATTACTTATACTTTTTCTTGCATATTTTTCTGTGCAATATGCAAGCTTTATTTGAATTTCTGAATGGTCCTCAAATACATTAATGTTTTTACATATACATTGATTTATACAGTTGTTTATACTACACATTCAAATATACATAAATTTTTACAATTATTTATAATATACATCCATTCATTAATTCATTCGCACTATATATTCACTTTTTAAATTCTTTCACACTATATATATATTCATAGATTAATTCATACTATATAGTCACTCATAAATTCATTCATAGTTAACATATGTATATATATACATATATATATATATATATATATATATATATATATATATATATATATATATATGT